>NC_044041.1:140039720-140410802 GCF_901765095.1 Microcaecilia unicolor | reverse complement strand
TCCCAAGTCCGAATAGGAGAGGCTACTAGGAACTAGTCCACCTGAGCCTGAAGCTTGACAATCCAATTGTCTGGCAGGAACACTTTGCCCACTTGGGTGTCGAATCGAACTCCCAGATGCTCCAGGGACTGAGTCGGGCGCAGCTGGCTTTTCTCCCAGTTGATGATCCACCTCAGGGAGCTCGAAAGAGCAACCACCCGGTTCACAGCTTTGCCGCACTCTGCATAAGAGGGGCTTGGATCAACCAGTCGTCCAGATAAGAATGGACTTGAACTCCTTCCTTCCACAGGAAGGCCGCGATGACCACCATTACTTTGGAGAAGGTCCGCGGAGCAGTAGCCAACCCGAACGGGAGGGCTCTGAACTGGAAGTGTCGACCAGTACTGCAAAACGCAAAAAGCGTTGATGAGGAGGCCAGATGGGAATATGCAAGTACGCGTCCTTGAAGTCCAAGGATGCCAGGAACTCTCCTGCCTTCACTGCCGCTATAACAGAGCGGAGGGTCTCCATGCGAAAGTGCCGAACTTTCAAGGCCCAATGGACCCCTTGAGGTCGAGGATAGGCCGTACAGAACCTCCTTTCTTTGGAATCACAAAGAAAAAGGAGTAACGTCCCTTGCCAGGCTGATTCTCTGGCACCGGAACGACCGCCCCCAGGCGGAACAGATTGTCCAAGGTCTGCTGCACTGCCACAGCTTTGACCGGAGACTTGCAGGGAGAGAGTACAAACCCGTCTTTTAAGGGTCGGCAGAACTCTAGCTTGTAGCCGTCTCTGATGACTTCCAGCACTCAAGCGTCTGAAGTTATTGTGGTCCACTCGCCCATAAACGAGGACAGCCGTCCTCCAATCCGCACTGAGGCGTGGATCAAGGCCCCGTCATTGGGTACGAGACCCTGGGGGAGGACCGGAGGGAGCACCTCCGGGACGGCGGTCTCTGCGAAAGGAATGCTGCTTGGGGGAGAAGTTCCTCTTGAAGGAAGAGAGGGCAGAGGAGCCCGACCTGCCCGGGCGGTACCGACGGGCTTCCTGAGCCCGTCCTCTGGAGGTACCAGGGCGAGTACTAGCCCGAGCCCTGACCTCTGGTAACTTCTTGCCCTTAGACGTGCCGAGATCGGTCACGATTTTGTCCCGCTCGACCCCAAAGAGCAGCTTGCCTTTAAAAGGCAATCTAGCCAGGCGGGATTTAGAGGCATGGTCAGCAGACCAATGTTTCAGCCAAAGCCACCGCCGCGCAGAGATTGTCTGAGCCATGCCTTTAGCTGAGGCTCTCAAGACATCATACAGCAAGTCTGCCAAATAGGCTAAGCCCGATTCCAGGGCCGGCCAAACAGCCCTCAAGGAATGATCCGAGGGGGAAGCCCGCTGCACCATAGTCAGGCACGCCCTGGCCACATAGGAGCCGCAAACTGAGGCCTGCAAACTTAAAGCAGCCGCCTCCAATCCTCTGTCTTGGGCGTCCTTTAGGGCCGTGCCACCTTCCACTGGTAACGCCGTTTTCTTAGTCACCGCAGTGATTAAAGAATCCACGGTAGGCCACAGAAAGGCCTCACGTTCACCTTCAGGCAAAGGATAGCGGCGGGACATAGCCCTAGCCACTTTAAGGCTCGCTTCCGGGACATCCCATTGAGCCGAAATTAAGGTGTGCATGGCATCATGCATGTGGAAGGTTCTAGGCGGGCGCTTCGTCCCCAGCATAATGGCAGAGCCAACAGGGGCTGAGGGAGAGACGTCCTCCGGAGAGGAAATCTTCAAAATGCCCATGGCCTGCACTAACAGGTTGGGCAAAACCTCTGAGCTAAAGAGCCGCTGCAGAGGGGTCATCCGCTCCATCCGAGCGGGGATCCGTCTCCTCCAAGGAATCCGCAAAGGACCGTTGGGAGACCTCAGACACGCTGCCCTCATCTACATCGGAGGAGACAAATTCCTCCAAGGCCTGGGAATCAACCCGAGGGCGTTTACCTCTGGGAACCTCAACCTCTTTACCAGACGAGGGAGCAGGGGCAGCGTTGTGCATGAGGAAGGCCTGATGCAGCAGCAAAACAAACACGGGGGAGAAACCCCCCAGACTGTGCACTTCCGCAGCCTGGGCAACAGCCCTAGACGCACCCTCAACCGGCGCTCGCAAGAGCGGGGGAGAGACATGCTGCGCATCCAAAATGGCGTCCGGCGCAACACTCCGCGAAGGAGCCGCGCGGGAAGAACGGCGCTTAACTTTAGCCGCTTTTGTGCCGTCGCCCAAATTAAGGGCGTTCATGGCATTAATGTCTCCAACCTCAAGGGCGGCCCACGAAGAAGCCGTCCGAGCCGCGTGGCCGGCCAAGATGGCGGAGGCGAGGAGCGGGGGATGGGCGTTTATGGCGGGAAAAACCGCCACGCCGGAGGAAGGACCGGGACATTCATCGGTCACGAAACTGTCACCCAACAAGGGCGAATCAGGCTGTAAGACCCCCGCATCCCCTCTAGAAGCGCTCAAGCGATCCGGGGAGCGACCCTTTGCGCCCTCGCCCTCCGACGCCATATGCCACGAGGAGAAGAATCGGGGAACCCCCTGCCCGCTATAAAAAGGTAAAAATTACCTGCTGTCCGCTCCGAGCTGTAACGAACTGGTGTCCCAGTGAGTAGCTGCAATGAACGTTTAAATAAACGTCGAAATAAACGCCTTTAAGGACGTTTAAAAATTTTTTTTTTTTTTTTTTTAAACGGAGCCAGCGGGAGGGGGGAGAAAAGGAGGGACCTGGCACCACCAGGTTTGCACTTGCTCAAAAGAGCCCTCAACCCCAGGCACTCAACAAAACCTAAAAATTAGGCTTGGAGGCCTAGCCAGAGCTGCTGCTGTGTGTGACCACCACCTGCTGAGATAGAGAACATACTGAGGAGTTTCCGGCAGCACATGACCACATATAGGGAGGCAAAAGTTTGCTCTCTATCTCCACCTGCTGGTAGATGGACACAACCCACCAGTCTATGGATTGATCAGCTTGATGATATGGAAGACTGGATTTTGGCCACGAGCATAGAAGAATGGTAGGCCTTCCTCCCAAAGGAGTCTAAGGTTCTAGAGTCCTTGCCCGGGGGCGCCGAAGCATGCTCCCTAGAACGCTTAGCCTTCTTTAGGGCCAGATCCACAACACCAGAGTCATGAGGCAACTGAGTGCGCATCAGCTCTGGGTCCCCATGGATCCGGTACTGGGACTCGATCTTCTTGGGAATATGGGGATTACTTAGAGGCTTGGTCCAGTTCGCCAGTAATGTCTTTTTTAGGACATGATGCAGGGGTACTGTGGACGCTTCCTTAGGTGGAGAAGGATAGTCCAGAAGCTCAAACATTTCAGCCCTGGGCTCGTCCTCCACAACCACCGGGAAGGGGATGGCCGTAGACATCTCCCGGACAAAGGCCGCAAAAGACAGACTCTCGGGAGGAGAAAGCTGCCTTTCAGGGGAGGGAATGGGATCAGAAGGAAGGCCATCAGACTCCTCGTCAGAGAAATATCTGATGTCCTCCTCCTCCTCCCACGAGGCCTCACCATCGGTATCAGACACAAGTTCATGAACCTGTGTCTGAAGCCGTGCCCGGCTCGACTCCGTGGAAACACGGCCACGGTGTGAGCGTCGAGAGGTACACTCCCTCGCCAGCACCGGCGAAGCTCCCTCCACCGACGTCGTCGGGGAACCTTCCTGGGAGGCGGCCGCAGTCGGTACCGCAAGCGGCACCGACGTCGGAGACCTCACCCCGGGCAAGGGGCCAGCCGGCGCCTCACTCGACGGTACCGGTGGCGCAAGCACCCCCGGTACCGGAGGGGAAGGGCGCAACAGCTCTCCCAGGATCTCTGGAAGAATGGCCCGGAGACTCTCGTGCAGGGCGGCTGTGGAGAAAGACATAGAAGCCGATGCAGGTGTCGAGGTCAGAGTCTGTTCCGGGCGTGGAGGCTGTTCCGGGCTGTCCAAGGTGGAGCGCATCGACACCTCCTGAACAGAGGGTGAGCGGTCCTCCCGGTGCCGATGCCTACTGGGTGCCGACTCCCTCGGCGACCCAGAGCTCTCGGTACCGATGCGAGAAGGAGACCGGTGTTGATGCTTCTTTGACTTTTTCAAACGAAGCATGTCACCGGAACTTCCCGGTACCGACGAGGACGACGTAGAACCAACCGTCGCTTCCTCGGGGCCGAGGCCGAAGAAGGTCGGTCTCGGGGGGGGGCTGTACCGCAGGAGCCCTCAGGGTAGGGGGAGACCCACCCGAAGGCTCACCGCCACCAGCAGGGGAATGGACAGCCCTCACCTGCACTCCGGTCGAAGCACCACCGTCCGACGACATCAGCACTAGTGGAGGTCCCGGTACCACCGACGCAGCCTTCCGATGTCTCGGTACCGACGATGCAGAGGGTCGATGCCTCGATGCAGTCGATACAGTCGATGTCAAGGTCGAAGGTCTTGACGCTGTCGACGTCGATGCACTCGATACCCCCAGTGCTGTTGCCGACGAAGAGCCCGAGAACAACACGTTCCATTGGGCCAATCTCGCTACCTGAGTCCTTTTCTATAAAAGGGCGCAAAGACTGCAGGCCTGCGGGCGGTGCCCAGCCCCCAGACACTGAAGACACGACACGTGCCTATCAGTGAGCGAGATTACCCGGGCGCACTGGGTGCACTTCTTGAAGCCGCTGGAAGACTTCGATGACATGGGCGGAAAAATCACGCCGGCGAAATCAAAACTCGTAATGGCAGTAAAGGCAACAAAAAGAGTGAAGAAAAACTCGAACCGAGGCCTCAAAAGGGCCTACCCCAAAAACGAAAGGAAACTTAGCGGGGCAAAAACTGGAAATACGGGAAGAGGAAAAAGACCGAAAAGGTCTTTCTCCAATATCCTTTTTTTTTTTTCCTCTTAAGCAAAAAGCTCAAAGACGCGCGAGGGTCAACTTAAGGGGCGCGAACGGCGCAAACACGACCGTCCTGAGCGCGGACAAAAGAAGACTGACGAACACGAGCCGGTTCGGGCGGGAAGATGGCCGCGCATGCGCGGTGCGCTTCGGCGCGCGAGAACTAGCAAAGGCCTTTGCTAGTAAAATGTTCGGATTGGAGGGGCTGCCGTGGACGTCACCCATCAGTGAGAACAAGCAGCCTGCTTGTCCTCGGAGAACAAAGCTTACCATGAGAATCCTTAACTATAACACAACACCAATTCTACTCTATTCAGAATGTATATTTCTACAACTGCTTGACCAAATCCTCTTGTCTCCCTTGACTTCTCTGTAACACCAATTGTTTTCTTTAACCTGGTATGGCAATGCTACAACAGGTCTTTGTAAGCCACATTGAGCCTGCAAATAGGTGGGAAAATGTGGGATACAAGATGGTGGAGGCTATTATTAAGAATAAAATTGCAGAGCATATACAAAAACATGGACTGATGAGACAAAGTCAGCACGGATTTAGTGAAGGGAAGTCTTGCCTCACCAATCTAATGCATTTTTTTGAGGGGGTAAGCAAACATGTGGACAATGGGGAGCCGGTTGATATTGTATATCTGGATTTTCAGAAGGCGTTTGACAAAGTGCCGCACGAAAGACTCCTGAAGAAATTGCAGAGTCATGGAATCGGAGGTAGGGTATTATTATGGATTAAGAACTGGTTGAAAGATAGGAAGCAGAGAGTAGGATTGCGTGGCCAGTATTCTCAGTGGAGGAGGGTAGTTAGTGGGGTCCCGCAGGGGTCTGTGCTGGGTCCGTTGCTTTTTAATGTATTTATAAATGACCTAGAGATGGGAATAACTAGTGAGGTAATTAAATTCGCCGATGACACAAAATTATTCAGGGTCGTCAAGTCGCAGGAGGAATGTGAACGATTACAGGAGGACCTTGCGAGACTGGGAGAATGGGCGTGCAAGTGGCAGATGAAGTTCAATGTTGACAAGTGCAAAGTGATGCATGTGGGTAAGAGGAACCCGAATTATAGCTACGTCTTGCAAGGTTCCGCGTTAGGAGTTACGGATCAAGAAAGGGATCTGGGTGTCGTCGTCGATGATACGCTGAAACCTTCTGCTCAGTGTGCTGCTGCGGCTAGGAAAGCGAATAGAATGTTGGGTGTTATTAAGAAGGGTATGGAGTCCAGGTGTGCGGATGTTATAATGCCGTTGTATCGCTCCATGGTGCGACCGCACCTGGAGTATTGTGTTCAGTACTGGTCTCCGTATCTCAAAAAAGATATAGTAGAATTGGAAAAGGTACAGCGAAGGGCGACGAAAATGATAGTGGGGATGGGACGACTTTCCTATGAAGAGAGGCTGAGAAGGCTAGGGCTTTTCAGCTTGGAGAAGAGACGGCTGAGGGGAGATATGATAGAAGT
Source organism: Microcaecilia unicolor (assembly GCF_901765095.1). NCBI lineage: Eukaryota > Metazoa > Chordata > Amphibia > Gymnophiona > Siphonopidae > Microcaecilia > Microcaecilia unicolor. The sequence goes on along the minus strand of NC_044041.1, from coordinate 140,404,463 downwards.
GTATAAAATAATGAGTGGAATGGATCGGGTGGATGTGAAGCGACTGTTCACGCTATCCAAAAATACTAGGACTAGAGGGCATGAGTTGAAGCTACAGTGTGGTAAATTTAAAACGAATCGGAGAAAATTTTTCTTCACCCAACGTGTAATTAGACTCTGGAATTCATTGCCGGAGAACGTGGTACGGGCGGTTAGCTTGACGGAGTTTAAAAAGGGGTTAGATAGATTCCTAAAGGACAAGTCCATAGACCGCTATTAAATGGACTGGAAAAATTCCTCATTTTTAGGTACAACTTGTCTGGAATGTTTTTACGTTTGGGGAGCGTGCCAGGTGCCCTTGACCTGGATTGGCCACTGTCGGTGACAGGATGCTGGGCTAGATGGACCTTTGGTCTTTCCCAGTATGGCACTACTTATGTACTTATGTACTTATGTACTTAAGTGCAATAAATAAATAAATAAATAAAATAAATCAGCTATGGAAATAGTGCTATGGCATTGCCCAGCGCTACAGACTTATGCCTACAGCGTGCCACATGCAAGCGTGTGAAAGGTGCTTCAATTGACATTTTCCAAAAGAAAAAAGAAAATATATTAAATATATGGGAGGAGCACAGGGAGACCATGGACATGGCCTGAGAATGGCAGACAAACCAAACTCAGGTATCCATATAAAGTTATAGAGGGGAAAGAGAAAGGGAAATGTGACTTAATATACCACCTTTCTGTGATTTTTTGCAACTACATTCAAAGCGGTTTACATATATACAGGTACTTATTTGTACCTGGGGCAATGGAGGGTTAAGTGACTTGCCCAGAGTCACAAGGAACTGCAGTGGGAATCCAACCCAGCTCTCCAGGATCAAAAACCGCTGCACTAAACACTAGGCTACTCCTCCACTCCATGGAGTACATGGAATAAAGAGCGGAGAGGAAAAATAAAAACCCAACGGGCAGTGCAGCTAGCTGAGAACCCGGGGAACTGGGGTTGAGAACCCGGGGAACTGGGGTAGACCCCCCACCACCACCACCACCGTAAACCCCTGCACCCAGAGAAAAGGAGATTTTTTTTTTTGACCTAAGAACTGGTACGAGAGCGGGTTTGCACTAGTAAGTCTATCGTAAATGTGCCTACCTGCCATGCTGAACACCAAACTCACCCTAAACTGAAGCATCAAGGCACAGAATTGCCCCTTTTTGTGGCATTCTATGTTCTGAGTCCGAGAGAGACTAAATTTCCAGAACAGCCATACATGAATAGCTAGAAGATATGGAATCTGCCTACGGAAGGAACTTCTCCCTGTAGCCAATCATTCTGAACCAAAACCATGGACTCAGCGTTCCCAGAAAATTCTTTGATCTGCGAACAATTATCATCTCATAGAAAAGGCATAACAGGGCCTTTAGCAAGATAATGTAAGCCACATTGAGCCTGCAAATAGGTGGGAAAACGTGGGATACAAATGTAACAAATAATAAATAATAATAATAACAGGGTGTGAGTCAGACACAGGGTCACCTACCAGATTCAAGAGAACCATGGAACGCACAGAGATAAGACCAAAAAAAAAACCCTCAGCAGTAGAAGAAAATAAAGTAGAGGGAGCAGGGATAGTATGGTTAGTACAGCGAACAAACAAATACACCAGGACAAAAATACCTGCCTATAACATGTAGAGCGCTGCCCATATCCTGTAACGCTAAAGAAATAATTAGTAATATGGAATTCATCCCTCCAGACGGTGCTACTGGAGAAAATAAGGGCTGAAAAGAAAAAAATCCCAACAATGCAAACGTGAAAGAAACTGGCCGCTCTGCCTCGGCAGGACCTTCTGTAAAAATGGCGGTGTTTCCCGCCGACACTGAAACCGCAGCTGTCAGAGCTTCCCCAGCGGCAACAGTATAAACGCGCGGCATTTCAAAGAGAACCTCCAAATCGGCAGAGCAAGAAGTCTTCCAAACCTAGAAAGAAATGTGGCTGCCTCTCCCAAATTCAGAGTCTCTTCCCCCGAAGAGTCTGAGCCGCTGTAGGACCCACATAGTGAGCCAACCAAGAGCAGGGAGGACTGGGGGGAGGGACCGCAACCAGCACCACAGGCGGGAATGCAGCGAACGAGGATGGAAACAAGATGGCAGCGGTTCCCGCCGAAATCGGAGCCGCCGACGGAGCTAAGCCTGCCGCTACAGAATCAGCCAAAATGGACCCCTCCCCCCCTCCCCCCCCAGGACAAAGACGACATCCCTACCCCTTCCCCCGAAGAAGCTTCCACAGCGGTGCAGAATTTACAACACCCTGCCGCTGGCAGACAAAACAGCGGCGGAGTTACTCAGTCATCACTATTAAATTATTTATATTTCTTTAAAGCGGTACACACAGTCCAGCACAGCAGAGGCAAACCGCAGGGAAAAGCAAAACAGGAGCTGTAATGCCTGATACTGCAAGGAAACAAAATGATCAGAGCTCAGACCTTACGATTTTTTTTTTTTTTTTAAACTTGTGGCTGCCTCTCCCTGCCTCTAAGGCTCATTCCCCTGAGGAGCCTGAGGAAGCTGGTAATGTACAGAATAGACTGTACAGAAAAATTAACTGAGCTATACTAATTAATTTTTTTATTATTTACTTTCCATGCAGAATCAGTGTGGCTCTCTCTCCTGGCTTTCAGGACACCCTTCTGAGAAGGGGCTGAAACAGTGCCCGAGAGTCCCTAAATCAAACATATGGGGACTTTTTAAACAAAGCTCACAAACAATATCAGGGAGGACAAGGGGGGAAGGACCCGGCCACCCGAGTTTAGCACCCCCGAGGCACTAAAAAGGCCCCCAGGGACTTCTGCCTCCACATAACAGGTTGTCTGGTTGTCAGAAATAAAAGGGTACACAGAGAATAAACTCAATAAGCGAAAATAGAGAAAAAATAGAGTAAATAGAGATGTACAAGAATGAGACTGAAGGGCTCACCACCTTCCACCTGCTGGAGACTGAGATTACTGGATCTTTCTCTGGCTGGCAAGGGCTCTTATTGGCTCTCTCTAGAGTCACAGTTTTTTTTTCTCAGTCTCCACCTGCTGGAAGGTGTACACAACCCATCAGTCACATTCTGGGCCGGTCCGGAGGGACACTAAGGAATTTGCTTCATTTCTATGAATGCATGAATAAACATGGATAAAGGTGAGCCACTTGATTCAGTGTATCTAGATTTTCAGAAAGCATTTAACAAAGTCCTTCATGAGAGACTCCTGAGAAAATTAAAAACTCATGGCATAGGAGGCAATGTTCTTTTGTGGATTAGGAATTGGTTGATGGATAGAAAACACAGGCTAAGGTTTAATGGCCATTTTTCTCAGTGGAGGAGGATGAATAATGGAGTGCTGCAGGATCAATACCAAGACCGGCTATTTAACATATTTATTAATGATCTGGAAATTATTATTATTATTTATTGCATTTGTATCCCACATTTTCCCACCTTTTTGCAGGCTCAAAGTGGCTTACAATACATCATGGATAACATAACATAGTAACATAGTAGATGACGGCAGAAAAAGACCTGCACGGTCCATCCAGTCTGCCCAACAAGATAACTCATATTTGCTGCTTTTTGTGTATACCCTACTTTGATTTGTACCTAGTGGAAATGAGAGGGGATTTAACATTTGGTATTACGGAAGGATTTTGGGTTGCATGGTAATGGAATACATAATGATAGTATAACAGAAGACATTATTAACATTACTGGATATATGTATTCACATATTTTGATCTTTGTGGTATGTTTTGTCGAAGAGATGGGTCTTTAGTAGTTTGCGGAAGCTGGTCAGTTCATAGGTCGCTTTTAGGTTACGTGGCAATGCATTCCAGAATTGCGTGCTCATATAGGAAAAGGCTGACGCATGCATTAATTTGTATTTCAGACCTTTGCAGTTGGGGAAGTGAAGATTGAGGAATGTACGAGATGATTTTTTGGCATTTCTGGGTGGCAGGTCTATCAGGTCGGACATATAGGCTGGGGCCTCAGCATGGATGATTTTATGTACTAGGGTACATACTTTAAACGTGATGCGTTCTTTGAGTGGGAGCCAGTGCAGTTTCTCTCGTAGGGGTTTTGCACTTTCGTATTTTGATTTTCCAAATACTACTACTACTACTTAACATTTCTAGAGCGCTACTAGGGTTACGCAGCGCTGTACAAAATACACAAAGAAGGACGGTCCCTGCTCAAAGGAGCTTACAATCTAAAGAACAAAATGTCAAGTTGGGGCAGTCAAGATTTCCTGGGTAGAGGTGTAGAGGTTAGGTGCCGAAGGCGACATTGAAGAGGTGGGCTTTAAGCAGGGATTTGAAGATGGGCAGGGAGGGGGCCTGGCGTATGGGTTCAGGGAGTTTATTCCAAGCATGGGGTGAGGCGAGGCAGAAAGGGCGGAGCCTGGAGTTGGCGGTGGTGGAGAAGGGTACTCAAAGGAGGGATTTGTCTTGAAAGCGGAGGTTACAGGTAGGAACGTAAGGGGAGATGAGGGTAGAGAGGTAAGGAGGGGCTGCAGATCGAGTAAATTTGTAGGTTAGTAGCAGAAGCTTGAATTGAATGCGGTACCTGATCGGAAGCCAATGAAGTGACTTGAGGAGAGGGGTGACATGAGTGCATCGGTTCAGGCGGAAGATGAGACGTACAGCAGAGTTCTGAACGGACTGAAGGGGGGATAGGTGGCTAAGTGGGAGACCAGTGAGGAGTAGGTTGCAGTAGTCAAGGTGAGAGGTAACGAGAGAGTGGATGAGAGTTCGGGTGGTGTGCTCAGAGAGGAAAAGGGCGGATTTTGCTAATGTTATAGAGGAAGAAGCAACAGGTCTTGGCTATTTGCTGGATATGCGCAGAGAAGGAGAGGGAGGAGTCGAAGATGACACCGAGGTTGCGGGCAGATGAGGCGGGGACGATGAGGGTGTTATCAACCGAAATAGAGAGAGGAGGTAGAGGAGAAGTGGGTTTGGGTGGGAAGACAAGAAGTTCGGTCTTGGCCATGTTCAGTTTCAGGTGGTGGTTGGACATCCAGGCAGCAATGTCGGATAAGCAGGCCGTTACTTTGGCCTGGGTTTCTGCAGTGATGTCAGGTGTGGAGAGATAAAGCTGGGTGTCGTCAGCATAAAGATGATACTGGAAGCCATGAGACGAGATCAGGGAGCCCAGGGAAGAGGTGTAGATAGAGAAAAGAAGGGGTCCAAGGACAGAACCCTGAGGGACTCCAACAGAGAGCGGGATAGGGATGGAGGAAGAACCATGAAAATGTACTCTGAAGGTACGATGGGAGAGATAAGAGGAGAACCAGGAGAGGACAGAGCCCTGGAACCCAAAAGAGGACAGAGTGTCAAGAAGTAAGTCGTGATTGACAGTGTCAAAAGCGGCGGATAGGTCGAGGAGAATGAGGATGGAGTAATGACCTTTGGATTTGGCGAGGAACAGGTCATTACAGACTTTGGATAGTGCCGTTTCTGTCGAGTGAAGTGAGCGAAAGCCAGATTAAAGCGGATCGAGAATGGTATGAGAGGCGAGAAAATCAATGTAACGGCTGTGAACGCGTTCAAATATTTTGGAGAGGAAGGGTAGGAGGGAGATGGGGCGGTAGTTGGAGGGACAGGTAGGGTCAAGTGAAGGTTTTTTGAGGAGAGGTGTGACTACAGCATGCTTGAAGGTGTCAAGGACAGTTGCGGTGGAGAGAGAGAGGTTGAGGATATGACAGATGGGGGGGGTGATAGTAGGAGAGATGGTGATAAGTAAGTTAGTGGGGATGGGGTCTGAGGAACAGGTGGTGCATTTCGAGGAGGAGAGAAGATGGGCGGTTTCCTCTTCGGTGATATCAGGAAAAGAGGAGAAGGAGGCCTGGGTTGATTGGTTGAGGGAGTGAGGATGAAGAGGAGGAGAAAGTTGAGATTGGTTGAGGGAGTGAGGATGAAGAGGAGAAGGTTTAGTGGTGAATTCGAGGTTGATCTTCTGGACCTTGTCGCGGAAGTAGTCGGCCAGTGATTGAGGAGAGAGTGAGGGGGGGTGGGAGCGGAGGGCACTTTGAGGAGTGAGTTGAGGGTGGCGAAGAGACGACAAGGGTTAGAGCTGAGGGAATTAGTCAAATGAGTGTAGTAGTCCTGTTTGGCGAAGAATAGGGAGGACTGGAAGGAGGATAGCATGAATTTGTAGTGAATGAAGTCAGTATGGGTGCGGGATTTCCTCCATAGGCGTTCAGCCGATCGGGAGCAGGAGCGAAGGTAACGGGTGCAAGGGTGAAGCCAGGACTGGGGATTAGTGCGCCTTGTGGGACGGGAAACAGATGGTGCAAGGGTGTCAAGGGCGGAGAAGAGAGTGGCATTGTAATTGGAAACAGCCTTGTCAACAGACTCGGCGGACGTGATGGACAGGAGGAGAGCAGAGATAGTAGCGGATAAGGTGGGGGGGGGGGGGGGGTCAACAGCCTGGAGATTCCTGGAGGTAGTGGTTAGTGTTGGGCGGGACTGAGGGGGAGGGTGATGAAGTGTGAATGTGATCAGGTGATGGTCGGAAATGGGAAGAGCAGAGACGCAGAGATTAGAGGGCGAGCAGGTAGAAGAGAGGACGAGATCAAGACAGTGACCAGATTTGTGAGTAGGGGTGGTGGAGCTCAGTTTGAGGTTGAAGGAGGAGGTTAGGGTGAGGAATTGAGAAGCGTACGAGTCGGATGGGTTATCCGTGTGTATGTTGAAGTCACCAAGAATGAGGGATGGGGATGAGGGCTCAAGAAAAACGGAGAGCCAGGCATCGAAGTCAGTAAGGAAGGGAGGGACTTATCAGGGGGGCGGTAGATGACTGCAACTCGGAGTGGCAGCGGGTAGAATAGATGGATGGAATGGACTTCAAAGGATGAGAAGCAGTGAGACTGTGGTAGGAGGAGCAGTTGAAAACTGCAGGAGGGCGAAAGTAGTAGGCCAACGCCGCCACCGCGGCTAGCTGTGTGGGGCGAATGGGAGAAAAGGTAGCCTCCGTGGCAGAGGGCTGCGACTGAGGCAGAGTCTGGCTGCCGTGTTCTGGGCTGTTTGGTGTTTTTTTGAGTATTTGCTCTTTACAGCCAGCGTAGAGTGAGTTGCAGTAGTCTAAGTGACTGAGTACTAATGATTGTACCAGATTACGGAAGACGGTCCTTGGGAAGAATGGTCTTATTCTTTTTCATTTCCACATTGAATGGAACATCTTTTGGTTGTGTTTTTCGCGTGATTCTCAAGTGTTAGGTGCCGATCAATGGTGACTCCAAGAATTTTCAGGGTGTCTGAAATTGGTAGATTTAGTTTTGGTGTGTTGATGGTGGTGAATTTGCTCGTGTTGTGTTGAGAGGTGAGTACTAGGCATTGGGTTTTTTCTGCGTTGAGTTTTAGTTGAAAGACATCTGCCCAGGAGTGCATGATATGTAGACTTTGGTTGATTTCATTGGAAATTTCTTTTAGGTCTTGTTTGAATGGGATGTAGATCGTTACATCATCTGCGTATATGTACAGGTTGAGGTTTCAGTTTGATAATAGTTTGGCCAAGGGTGTCATCATTAGGTTGAATATAGTCGGTGAGAGGGGAGATCCCTGCGGAACTCCACATTCAGGTGTCCATGCGGCTGATGTATTCGAGTTTGATGTCACTTGATATGAGCGTGTAGTAAGGAATCCTTTAAACCAATTAAGGACATTACCTCCAATACCGAAGTATTCAAGAATGTGCAGTAGGATTCCATGATCAACCATATCGAAGGCGCTTGACATGTCGAATTGTACAAGTAATATATTCTTGCCGGTTGCAATCGTTTGTTTGAATTTCGTCATGAGCGTGATTAGTACTGTTTCAGTACTGTAATTGGAGCGAAATCCTGACTGGGACCGACAAGTGAGATGATTAAATTTACAGATGACACAAAACTATTCAAAGTTGTTAAATCTCATGTGGTTTGCGAAAAATTGCAAGAAGCCCTTAGGAATTTGAAAGACTGGGCATCCAAATGGCAGATGAAATTTAATGTGGACAAGTGCAAAGTGATGCACTTTGGAAAGAATAATCCAAATCAGTTATTTGATGCTAGATTCCACCCTAGGAGTCAGCATCCAAAAAAAGATCTAGGTGTCATCATAGATAATATGCTGAAATCCTCTGTCCAATATGTGGGGGCAGCCAAAAACAGAATGCTAGGAGTTATTAGGAAAGGGATAGAAATAAGGACAAGATTATAATACCTCTGTATTGCTCCACAGCAGAATTAGAAAAGGTTCAAAGAAGGGCAACCAAAATGAATAAAGAAATGAGGAAAGGCTTAAGAGGTTAGGCCCTTCAGTTGGAAAAGAGAAAGTTGAGCGAGAATATTAGAGGTCTATAAAATCCTGAGTGGTGTAGAACAGGTAAACATAAATCGATTCTTCATTCTTTCAAAAAGTACAAAGACTGGGGGACACTCAAGGAAGTTATATGGTACTACTTTATAAACGAACGGGATTAAATGTTTTTCCATTCAATGAATAGTTAAGTTCTGGAACTCGTTGCCAGAGGATAGTGTATCTGGGTTTAAAAAAGGTTTGGACAAGTTCCTGGAGGAAAAGTCCATAGTCTGCTATTGAGACATACTGCTTATCCCTGGGATCAGTAGCATATTTGGGATTCTGCCAGATATTTGTGACCTGGATTGGACACTATTGGAAACAGGATACTGGGCTTGATGGACTATTTTCTGACTCAGTATGGCTATTCCTATGTTCGTATCTACTTTGATAATGCAAATTAGTTTTAAGATGAATGCCAGGAGACAACTATTGAGTGTGTTATATGTAAAATTTTCCCTTTGTTTCATTGCTGGCAATGATCTTGGGCAAGTCACTTAACCCTCCATTGCCTCAGGTACAAACTTAGATTGTGAGCCCTCCTGGGACAGAGAAATATCCAGAGTACCTGAATGTAACTCACCCTGAGCTACTACTGAAAAAAGGTGTGAGCAAAATTTTTTATTTATTTTATTGTGAACATTTATATCACACATATTCCCACCAAGGTGGGTTCTATGTGGCATACAATGCAGGAGACAGTACATCAGAATAACAGTAGTGCAATGCTGAAGAGAGGGGGAGAAGAGAAAAAAAAAAGGTAGAGGAGGGGAGGGAGGGAAAAAAACTGAAGGGGAATGGAAGACGGAGATGCAAGAGTCAAGCTGCTGAGGAGAATGAACGATCACAGAGGTAGGTCTTCAGAGATTTCTTGAACAGGCTGTGATCAGTAGTCTCTTTTAATGCTGATGGGAGAGCATTCCAATAACTGGAAGCAAAATGAAGAGGCAAAGAGCAGCTTGTATCGTAAGTTCTTGCAGGCAGGGTAGTGGAGATTGAGGTAGGTGTGGGATGATTGCACAGCATTCCTGGGTGGGAGGTCGACCAGGTTGTACATGTAGGCAGGAGCATCCCCATATATAATCTTGTGTGTAAAGGCGCAGACTTTGAACTCAATCCGCTCCCTGATCAGGAGCCAGTGGAGCTTCTCACGAAGGGGTGTTGTTGTCTCAAATCGAGATTTGCCAAATAGCAGCCTCGCTGCTGTGTTCTGCGCTGTCTGGAGTTTTTTAAGAGCATGCTCCTTACAAGCGGTGTAGATGCCATTGCAATAATCGAGGTGGCTCAAGACAAGGGAGTGGATAAGTGACCTGAAGAGGGCAAATGGCAGGTACTGCTTGATACGCCTGAGGGTCCTCATGGACAGGAACATTCGCTTCGTAATGGACGAGATTTGCAGATTAAGAGTCAGGTGGGGATCCAGAATGACTCTTAGGAGTTTCAAACTTGCAGCGACTGGAATGGAGAAGCTTCGCGCAGTAACCGTGGCCGGTATAGACTTCTTGAACTGGGAGGAGAGGATGAGGCACTGCGTTTTATCCTGATTAAGTTTAAACTTGAATGTGTTAGCCCAGTTGCCCATGATGGTGAGGCTGTCTTTAATTTCCGCTGAGATTTCGGCTATGGAAGACTGAAAGGGGATGTAGATGGTTACATCGTCCGCATAAATGTAGGGATTCAGGCCACGGTTGTGAAGGGCCACTGCTAAAGGCGTCAGCATGATGCTGAACAAGGTAGGCGAGAGGGGTGAGCCTTGAGGAACCCCACAGCAAAATTTCCAGGAAGGGGAGAAAGAGGACTGCACTTTGACCCGATAGGATCGGCAAGACAGAAATTCCCGGAACCAGTCCAAGACGGTATTACCAACACCATTTTCAGCTACTAACATGAGAAGGAGATAGTGGTCAACCATGTCGAATGCACTTGACATATCAAACTGAAGAAGCAGGATATTTTTTCCAAAAGACAGTGCTTTCCTAAAGTTGGACAGGAGAGTAACTAGCACCGTTTCGGTACTGTGGTGAGGTCGGAATCCAGACTGGGAAGCATGAAGAATCGTAAATTTGTCCAAATAATCAGCAAGCTGAGAATTCACCAAGCCTTCCATAGTTTTGACGAGTAATGGTACAGTGGCAACTGGTCAGTAGTTGTTAATAACGCTAGGCTCATATTTCAGGTCCTTCGGGATAGGTGTCAGGAGAATATGGCCATGATCAATGGGGAAGCGCCCGTGTTGGAGCATATGGTTCAGATAGGATGTAAGGTCTTCAACAAAACAGTCTGGCACCGATTGCAGCAGGTAGTTAGGGCAGCAATCCAGCTTACAGTGCGTATGTGAACATTTGCGAAGGGCCAGAGAGACCCTCTCCTTGCTGACTGGCTCAAAGGTGGACCAGTGACGATCAGCTGGGCAAGGACCATGTGCAGGTGTAAGACTTTGAAGGAAGGCAGCAGCACTGGATGTGTTGAAGGGAGCGCACTCCGAAGTAGAAGGATTTTGTCCCGGAAATGGTTGGCCAGCTGGATCGCTGATGGCATGCCCTCACTTGGAGAAGTAACTGGAGTAGTGTCAAGTAAGGAGTTTAGTTGGCAATAAAGCTTCCGGGCATCCAACATAGCTGTTTGAATTTTTTTCTGATAGAAAGCTCTCTTAGCCTGCTTAATGGCATATTTGTAAGAGCAAAGAGAGAGCTTCCAAGCTGACAAGGTGTGAGCATCTTTAGATTTATACCAAGTCCTTTCCAGTCGCCTAGTTTGTTGCTTGAGCCCTTGAGGTCAGGAGTGAACCAGGCTGTAGATTTGCGTTGGAAGGAGGATTTGAGTTGCAAAGGGGCAAGCCCATCTAAGATGCATTGACACCGGTTCTCCCAACAAGTGAGGTAATCGAAGGAGTCAGCGTTTGCATGCCAGGCGCACCCATAAATTTGCTCCCAGAATGATTTGGGGTCGACAACCCCTCTTGCATAGTAAGTAGCAGGTGGTGTGAGGAGTGGATGACTAGACTTCCGCCAGCGGAGAGCAAACCTCAGTTGGTAGTGATCAGACCAAGGGACAGCTGACCACGCAGGAGGAGATGCCCTGAGGACACAGTCATGGGGAAGCTTGAAGGCGAACAGATCAATAGAATAAAATATGTTGCATTGTAACCCACTCAGAATGTCAGACAAGTGGGATTTAAATTTTAAATAAATAAAATAAAGATACCTAGATTAGGCAATTACGTGGGAGTTTTGAGCTAGAATTTCAATTTAGGTATTCAGATGTTATAGTCATGTATTCTTTAATTTAGAGATGGGTCCTGCAAGTAAATTATTGGAAGCTGTCATAAGGGTTTCTCATTCTCATCACCACATCCATCACACCATTAGATTAAGCATGGCCAAGAAAAGGAAACAAAACATACAAGGAGTGCTGCTGGACAGGAGTGAGGTTAACAAGAGTTGTATAGTCCCAGTAAACTGAGGATAACAGAGTAGCAGTCCCAGTAAAGAAACAGCAGGGGATGGGCCTGTATAGGGGATCAGTTGTAATGCTGCACATGCCATCATATTGAGGATCTCCAGATCAGACCTTCTGCACCTTGGATCAAGAGAATGCTGCAGAGGCAACATTTTCACAGCCCCAAGAGCATGAGTCACTGTCATTAAGGGTGACATCTGTTGACTAGGTTCATGATCATTAAGGGTGGCATCTGATGACAGGTTAAGATCAAATCAAATTTTATTTGTAGCAAGTTTATTAATAAAAACAAGTCAAAACAATAAAAACACAGTTAAGGCACAACAAGCAAACAAACATGACAAAAACATCCCAATAAGCCTTCATGCAGGGCTCCTAATCTGAGGACTATTGCTGCAATGGTCTGACTAGGAACTGAGACAGCAAAGGAAAAATTTCAGGGTAGAGGTGAGTGAAGGTCCACAATGCCAGAATCCCAGCACAGGTTCCTACTGCACTGGAATTAAAAAAAAAAAAACTACTGTGTCAAAAAAAACAAAAGGGGTGCAGGGTGCTGCAGGGCAGTAGGAAGTGTATGAGCAGAGCTATGGGAAAAGTGAGGGACATTACAACAGTTTCCAAGGAAATGCTTCATATCATGAAAGTCTGACCTATAGCAAGAATGAAATTAACATATCTATTACTGGATTAACTATCACGAATCTTACTGCTTATCAGTCAGGTGTTACAAAGCACAACCATCAACCAAACCCTGGCTTCTGACAAGTCGAGGTATATGTTTTAGAACTGAGAAGGCAATTCTGGGTAAAGGTGAAAGTTGTAAATGTCTTACTGCCAGCAAAGTCATTCTGCACCAGGCCCCGGTACCTCTCGTAATTACACTTCCTCTCATCCGATTCCTGTTCTAGAGAGCTGAAGAACATAAGAAGCAGAACTGTTAAAGTTTTAAATAATAAATACTGATAAAACACTCAAATAACACAAAATTAAAACATGTTTTATATACACACTGAGAAACACCACTTCCCCTAGTACTTTGCCTGCCTTGGACTCTGTTCTTTGTGCCATTTTCTTGCTAACAATAACTCAGCTTCACAAAAAACAATGTTAGTCACCTTAAACAGGTGTTTTCCAATGACAGGATTGACAAGGCACCCAAATGGGTGATGTCATCTGATGGTACCAAGATGGAACTGCTCTTCAATTGAAAATGTCTGAGCATGTGTGGCTCTTCCCACATAGGAGCCAACTTTTCAAAATGATTGGGAATGCTACACATAACACAAAAGAATGTTCCCTTCAAAGAGTAATGGAGCTTGCTCAATACAGGGGTTGCTCAAGCACCCATAGCACCAGCACCTATGCTCATCAGTTAGCTTCAAAACTCAATGCAAACAACTCTCAAACAGGTAAGAGGGATCATGTATCCTATCAATCACGTTTGCCTATGGAAAACACTGTTGCAGGTGAGCAATATTGCTTTTCACAATGACAATCAGGACTAAGACAAACACAAGGTTTATATTATCTTAGTCTTTACTGCAGACTGCATTGTCATTTGTTACCTCACAGGGACAGCCTGGTCAGAATAACCTCAAAGGTACTGGTCGATACAATGCACAGTAAAAGTATGAAGAGAGGACGCCCCGGTAGCTGCTTTGCAGATGGTGCTCAGCAAGGCAGATTTTAGAGGGTTACCTTTGCTGCACTAGGCAGCTAAGATGCTAAGATGCTAGCCAGTTTAAGTCTTTTGCAACTGCCACACCAGGTCTATCTGGATTGCACAAAATGAATAGTTGAGTCAACTTCCTAACAATTCAATTCTTTTTAAATAAGAAGCGAGAGCCTGTTCACAATCTAGGGTATGAAGGGCCTTCTCGTGAAGATCTGAATGAGGCTTCAGACATAAGGTGGGAAGCATTATTTCTTCATTTAGGGGGGGGGGGAAGTGTCACCACTTGGCAAGAACATGGGATATGTTCAAAGAACAACCTTATAATGAAGAACTGTGGTTAAGGTGTGTATGTTATCAATGCCTGAAGTTCACTTATTCTTCTAGCTGAAGTGATTGCAACTAGGAAGAGTACTTTCCAGAATAGGAATTTCAAATGTACAATGCTCACAGGTTTAAAAGACTTCATATGTGAAGCGAGCATAACATTTAGATTCCACAGCAAAGGAAGCTTTTGTAACAGAGGTGTTACACAAACCAATCTTTTCATGAAATGAGCCACCATATGCAACTGTGATGCTGGAAGGTTATCAACAGGAACATGATAAGTTGGAAGCACTGAGGTGTATTCTAATAGAAGGAGGTTTGAAGGCCAAATCTATATAAGTGATATAGATATTGTTAATATAGTCACAGATAGACAAATTACAGGGTAATAACTGCTAGTAAAACACCAGATTGAAAATCTTTTCCACTTGAAAGCATACATTCGTCTAGTGGAAGGTTTCTGAACAGCTATCAGGATGTCCTGCAGAACACAGACGACAAAAACGAGAAACTGCTCAGTTTCCAGGCGGCTGTGACAGCTACAGACTTCAGGTTTAGCAGAAGAAACCTCCTGTAGAATTATTAGTGCTGGAACTTCTGCAGAACTCTTGGTATGAGAAAAACTAGAGAGGTAAGCATAAAGGAATAACTAAGTCCATGGAATTGCCAGAGCATTTGGTGCTAGATTTTTTTTTTTGGGGGGGGGGATAAGAATGAACAGTAGAGAGAAAGATTTGCATTCATTTCACTAGCAAAGAGGTTGATTTGAGGCTTCCCCACTCCTGAAAGAGGTGCACTGAGGGACCATTCATGAAGACAAAGCAATCTGCTCAGTTTGTTGGTTAACTGATTTTGTGCACCAGGAATGTAAGTACCCTATATTTTTATTTTTGTTACATTTGTACCCCGTGCTTTCCCACTCATGGCAGGCTCAGTGCGGCTTACATATTGTATACATATACAGGTACTTATTTGTACCTGGGGCAATGGAGGGTTAAGTGACTTGCCCAGAGTCACAAGGAGCTGTCTGTGCCTGAAGTGGGAATTGAACTCAGTTCCTCAGGACCAAAGTCCACCACCCTAACCACTAGGCCACTCCTCCTATCCTTTATCTGTGCTGTAATTGGTTATAGCACCTGCTCAGATTCTGACTGCTTCTTGGCAAAAGCATAAAGAGACACACCGCCAGCAGCTGACCCAAGAAGCCTTCTCTCTGCCACGTCCCACCCCCCTCTGACACAACTTCCTATTTCTGCCTGAGAAGAACACAGCAGAAAGAAGGCTTATGGATTAGAAGCGTTGAAGGGATTGCTGCCGGCGACCCTTTGAAGAGAGACAGTTGCTAAGGTAGATGTGGGGGGGAGATCTACACCGGGGATCTGCTAGAGAAAAGCTGGACAATGAGAGGGAGGGGGATATGCTGCACAAGGAGGGGGAGATGAGCAAGAGAGGGGGAGATGCTATACAGAAAGAGGGAGAGGGGGGCATGGGAAGGAGAACTGCTGGACAAAGGAAGGGAGAGCTAGAGGGAAAATAAGGATTGGGGGACAATGTGGGAACAAAGGAGGAAGAGATACTGCACAGGGTGGCAGAAGAGGGACAAGAGGAGAGATACTGCACAGGGGTGGGGAGAGGGGCAACAGGAGGAGAGATGCTGCACGGGGGTTGGTGGGAAGAAGGGCAATAGAGGAAGAGATGCACAGAGGGTGGTGGGGGATGGGACAAAAGAGGGAGGTATGCATAGAGAGTGGGGGGGGGGACATGGGCAGGAGAGGGAGACATGCTTCAAGATTGGAAGAGGGTCAAGAGAGGGACAGATGTTGCACAAGGGGGAGCGGGGCACAAGGGGGAGCGGGGCAAAAGAGGAAGAGATGCTGCACGAGGGAAAGAGGGGCAAGAGAGGGAGAGATGATGCATGAGGAGCAGAGAGGAGAGAGGCAAGAGATGCTGCACGGGGAGGGGGAGAGAGAAGGGAGAGAGGCAAGAGAGGGACAGATGCTGCACGAGCGGGAGAGGGAGAGGATGCACGAGGGAGAGAAAGGGGAGGAGGGGAGAGGGGCAAGAGGGGGAGAGGCACTGCATGAGGGGAAGAGGGGCAAGAGAGGGAGAGATGCTGAATGAGAGGGACAGGAGCAAGAGAGGAAGAGATGGTGGCAGTGGAGGAAACAGAGGGAAGGAACTGTTGGACTCAGGATGCAAGAGAGAAGGGGGGAGAGAGGGAGAGGTACTACTATTACTATTTAGCATTTCTGTAGTGCTACAAGGCGTACGCAGCGCTGCACAAACATAGAAGAAAGACAGTCCCTGCTCAAAGAGCTTACAATCTAATAGACAAAAAATAAAGTAAGCAAATCAAATCAATTAATGTGTACAGGAAGGAGGAGAGGAGGGTAGGTGGAGGCGAGTGGTTACAAGTGGTTACGAGTCAAAAGCAATGTTAAAGAGGTGGGCTTTCAGTCTAGATTTATAGGTGGCCAAGGATAGGGCAAGACGTAGGGGCTCAGGAAGTTTATTCCAGGCGTAGGGTGCAGCAAGACAGAAGGAGCGAAGTCTGGAGTTGGCAGTAGTGGAGAAGGGAACAGATAAGAAGGATTTATCCATGGAGCGGAGTGCACGGTAAGGGGTGTAGGGAAGGACGAGTGTGGAGAGATACTGGGGAGCAGCAGAGTGAGTACATTTATAGGTTAGTAGACGAAGTTTGAACAGGATGCGAAAACGGATAGGGAGCCAGTGAAGCGACTTGAGGAGAGGAGTAATATGAGTAAAGCGACCCTGGCGGAAGATGAGATGGGCAGCAGAGTTTTGAACCGATTGGAGAGGGGAGAGGTGACTAAGTGGGAGGCCAGCAAGAAGCAGATTGCAGTAGTCTAAACAAGAGGTGACAAGGGTGTGGATGAGGGTTTTGGTAGAGTGCTCGGAAAGAAAGGGGCGGATTTTACGGATGTTGTAAAGAAAGAAACGACAGGTCTTGGCAATCTGCTGGATATGAGCAGAGAAGGAGAGAGAAGAGTCAAAGATGACCCCAAGGTTTCGAGCTGAGGAGGCAGGGAGAATGAGAGAGCCATCAACAGAAATAGAAAACGGGGGGAGTGGGGAGGTGGGTTTGGGGGGAAAAATGAGAAGCTCGGTTTTGGTCATGTTTAATTTCAGGTGGCGTGGAGACATCCAGACAGCAATGTCAGACAAGCACGCTGAAACTTTGGTTTGGATGCAAGGTGAGATATCAGGGGTAGAAAGGTAGATTTGGGAGTCATCAGGTAGGAAGAAAGAAGTGTTGGAAGAGAGGGAGGAAGAAATGGAAGAGTGGAGAGAGAGGGAAAGATGCACAGGAGGGGGGAGGGATAGAGAGGGAAATGTTGGATCCAGGGGTACAAGTGATTGAGGGAGGGATGCTGGACAATGGGAAGGAGGAGAGATGGAGAAATACTGGGCCCATGAAGGAAGGGAGGCAGAAGAGAAGAGAAAAGGGACAAGAATATGCTGACAGAGTGGAGTGGAAAGGACAGGGAGATACCAGGCTACACGGGTGGGGAGGGGAAAAAGAGGGAGCATATGCTGAGTTAGTAGGGTGGAGGGAGGTAGATGCTGAGATTGGTGGAAACCATGTGGGAGAGGCCGGGGGGGGGGGGGGGCAGGGGCAATGAATGAGGAGAAGGATAGTAATAGCAGGGGCTAGAAATACGATAATAAGGAAAAGGAAACGCAAGGTTAGGGAAGGGGAAAGCTAGTGGGTTAGTACATATAAGTACATAAGTATTGCCATACTGGAAAAGACCAAAGGTCCATCAAGCCCAGCATCCTGTTTCCAAGAGTGGCCAATCCAGATCACAAATACCTGGCAAGATCCCAAAAAAGTACAAAACATTTTATACTGCTTATCCCAGAAATAGCGGATTTTCCCCAAGTCCATTTTATTTATTTGCTGCATTTGTACCCCACATTTTCCCACCTATTTGCAGGCTCAATGTGGCTTACACTATGTTGCAAAAGGTATAATCATAAACAGAGTAAGAGATAAGGTCTAATTTAACATATTACTGTGTAAGAAATTAGGTAGATAGGTCAGTAGAATTGTTTACATAACAAAAAATAAAACAGGTAAGATATAATAACCAATAGTGATAATGTGATTAACATAATCAAATTAGAAGGGATCAGTATTAGTTGGTTTAGATATAGAATGGAATCAAGTCATTAAGGAGGATTTTTATCATAAGTCTCTTCGAACAGGTGCGTCTTCAATAACTTACGGAAGGTTTATTTATTTTTATTTGTAGCATTTGTATCCCACATTTTCCCACCAATTTGCAGGCTCAATGTGGCTTACATTTGCCGTAATGGTGGTTGCCATTTCCGGGTACCAAAATTACAGATGTTATTGCGTTGTGATTACATACATGGTAACATACATGGAACACAGCATATATCAAACAGATCATGGTATAAATATATATATACCATGTGCATACATACATGTTAAAGAAGAATAAATTATGGTATTGCATGAAGGTTCCTGAGAATAAATTGGGATTTAACATACATTAGGTCATTGATTATAGAGAGTTCTTATTCAGCATAAGGTTGAAGTGATAATGCTTGATCATAAGTATCAAAGCGGTTAATCAATCATGTGGTAAAAATTCGGTAATGTATAGATCGTGTATTGCGTTATTATTTAGTATTTAAGATGGATGTTTATGGTATGCCTTCTTGAAAAGATCTGTTTTCAGTAGTCTTCGGAAGATGGTTAGGTCCTGCGTTGTTTTTATGGCCTTCGGTAGTGCGTTCCATAGCTGCGTGCAGATCTATGAGAAACTGGTCGCGTATGTGGATTTATATTTTAGCCCTTTACAGTTAGGATAATGGAGATTAAGGAAAGAGCGTGATGATCTTTTTGTATTCCTAATAGGCAGGTCTATAAGGTCTGACATATAAGTCGGGGCTTCCCCGTGAACGATTTTGTGGACCAGAATACACACTTTGAACGCAATTCATTCTTTTAGTGGAAGCCAGTGTAGTTTTTCTCTTAGGGGTTTGGCGCTTTCGTATTTCACTTTCCCAAATATGATTCTGGCTGCTGTTCTGAGCGGTCTGAAGCTTCTTAATGATTTGTTCTTTGCATCCGGCATAGATGGCATTGCAGTAGTCTAGATGACTTAACACCATTGATCGTACTAGGCTGCGGAATACTTCCCTTGGGAAGAAAGGCCTGATTCTTTTAAGTTACACATTGCATAGAACATTTTCTTTGCTGTATTTTTCGCATGGTCTTCGAGTGTGAGATTCCGGTCAATTATGACTCCCAGAATTTTCAGGCTGTCTGAAACCAGAAGGGTGTAGAGTCTGGGGTGTTTATGGTATTGGGTTTGTTTGTTTGTTTTGTATTGTGAGGATAGGATGAGACATTGTGTTTTTTCTGCATTTAGCTTTAGTTGGAAAGCGTCCGCCCATGAGTTCATTATTTGGAGGCTGTGTGTGATTTCATTTGTTATTTCAGTTATGTCTTGCTTGAACGGGATGTATATCGTGACATCGACTGCATAGATGTACGGGTTGAGTCCTTGTTTGGATAGCGATTTGGTTAAAGGTGTCATCATTAGGTTAAAAAGGGCTGGTGAGAGTGGTGAACCTTGTGGTACTCCACATTCAGGTTTCCATGGAATTGACGTTTTTGAGTTTGAAATCACTTGATAAGATCTTGCTGTTAGGAAGCCTTTAAACAATCTTAGTACGTTTCCTCCGATCCCGAAATAGTCTAGGATGTTTGAGAGTATTTGGTGGTTGACCATGTCGAATGCGCCGGACATATCAAATTGTAAGAGTAGCACATTGATTCCAGTTGCAATTAGTTGTTTAAATTTGGTTACGAGAGTGGTTAGTACTGTTTCAGTGCTATGGTTGGATCGAAATCCTGACTGTGATTCATGTAGTATTATGAATTTGTTTAGGTAATTGGTGAGTTGTTTGGTTACCATACTTTCCATTAGTTTTACTATCAGGGGGGTGGATGCTACTGGTCGGTAGTTGGTTGTGTCACTTAGTTTTTTCTTTAGGTTTTTGGGTATGGGTGTAAGTGATATGTTTCCTTTGTCCTTGGGGAAAAGTCCGTGTTGTAGCATGTAGTTCAGGTGTAACGTAAGGTCTGTTATGAAGTGTTTGGGGGGCAGACTTTATAAAGCTACTGGGGCAAATATCCAGTTTGGAGTGGGTTTTGGAGAATTTGGTGAGTGCTTGAGTGATGGTTTCTTCGGTTAGCAGATCGAAGTTGTTCCAGGTTCGATCTGCTGGGTATTCGCCTGGAATAGGGTCCAGGCAATCCATAAATTTTTCGTGATCAGTGGTGTTAAGTGGTAATGTGGATCGGAGTTTTATAATTTTCTCATTGAAGTATTTGGCAAGTTGATCTGCCGATAGGGTGTCTGTGCTGGCTGTGGTAACCGGTGTGGTGTCTATTAGTTTATTCACGAGTTGATATAGTTTATGTGCATCTTTGTAGTCCGGTCCTATTTTGGTTTTGTAATATGCTCGTTTGGTTTGTCTTATTGTATATTTGTATTTTCTTTGCATCTGTTTCCAGGCTTTAAGTGTATGTTCATTTTTCATTTTTTGCCATCACGTTCAAGTCTCCTGACTTGTGTTTTTAGTTTTTTCAGTCATTCGTTGAACCAAGGTATTGAGCTGTGTCTTCGTGTGGTTCTTGTTTGTAGTGGTGCTATTTCGTCTAGTACTGTATGTTCCTGCATTTGTCATCCCAGTTTTGGAGATAGTGTTGTCAAGTTATGCGTTGTTTTTATAGCATTTGGTAGTTTATTCCATGATTTTGTGCAGAGGTATGTGAAGGTAGATGCGTGTAGTGATTTGTATTTGAGTCCTCTACAACTGGGGTAGTGGAGGTTCAAGAAGGTATGTGATGAACTTTTGATGTTTCATGCAGGTAATTCAATTAGGTCTGACATATATGATGGAGCTTCTCCATGGATGATTTTATGGGTTAAGGTGCAAACCTTGAATGCAATTCAATCTTTTAGTGGAAGCCAATGTAATTTTTCTCTGAGGGGTTTGGCGCTTTCATACTTTGCCTTTCCGAATATGAGTCTAGCTGCAGTATTTTGGGCAGTCTGGAGTTTCTTAATGGTTTTTTCTTTGCATCCTGCGAAAATGGAGTTACAGTAATCCAGGTGGCTCAGTACTAGCGATTGCACTAGTTTGCGGAATACTTCCCTTGGGAAAAAAGGTTTCACTCTTTTCAGCTTCCACATAGCAAAAAACATTTTGTCACATTCTTCGCATGGCAATCAAGGGTGAGATTTCGATCAATAGTAACACCCAGGAGTTTTAGTTATTCACAATAGGGAGTGTGGCATGGTGTATTAATATTGGCGTAATTAGTCTTGTTAAATTGCGATGATAAGACAATGAGTCTTTTCTGCATTGAGTTTAAGTAGGAAAGCATCAGCCCATGAGTTAATGATTTGGAAGTTGGTATTAATTTTATCTGTAATTTCTGATACATTGCTCTTGAATGGAATGTATATTGTGATGTCGTCTGCATAAATATATGGGTTTAGGCCTTGACTGGATAGTGAGTTGGCTAGTGGCAACATCATTAAATTAAAGAGAACTGGTGAAAGCAGTGAGCCCTGAGGCACACCACATCCAGGTCTCCATGGTGAGGAAATGGTTGACTTAGATATCACTTGATAAGATCTTACAGTTAAGAATTTGTAGAACCAGTTCAATACGTTTCCACCCAGTCCAAAGTATTCAAGGATGTTTAATAGAACACCATGGTTAACCATGTCAAACGCACTAGACATGTCGAATTGGAGGAGTAGAACATTATTGCCAGCTGCGATAATTTGTTTGAATTTAGTTAGGAGTGTTATAAGAACTGTTTCAGTGCTATGATTAGCACGAAATCCGGATTGGGACGCATGTAATACTGAGAATTTACTCAACTAATCATTAAGTTGTTTAGTTACTAAGTTTTCCATTAATTTGACTCCAAGAGGGATGGATGCAACTGGACGATAGTTAGTTATGTTACTTAATTTTTTCTTCTGGTCTTTGGGGATTGGAGTAAGTAATATATTACCTTTGTCAGCAGGAAAGGATCCATGTTGGAACATATGGTTTAAATAGGAGGTGAGATCGATTAAAAAACGTTGAGGAACAGATTTTACTAAATGACTAGGGCAAGCATCTAGTTTACAATGGGATTTGGTAAATCTATTGATCGTTTGGGTGACTGTATCCTCAGTTAGGGAGTTGAAATTTGTCCATATTCGGTCAGCTGGATATTCGTCAGTAATTGAGTCTAAGTAATCAATAAATATTTCGTAATTAGAAGAGTTAGTTGATAAGGTGGATCTTAATTTGATGATTTTTTGATTGAAATAAGTGGCTAGATCATTTGCTGATGGAGTATCAGAATTAGTTGAGGTGACCGGCGTAACATCTAGTAGGTTATGAACAGATTGGAATAACTTGTGTAAATCTTTGTAATATGGTTCAATTTTGGATTTATAGAATGACCTTTTAGTCTGTCTGATGGTGTATTTGTATTTCCTTAACATTAGTTTCCACGCGGTGAACGTTTGTTCATTTTTCATTTTATTCCATGCACGTTCGAGTCTTCTTGTTTGAGTTTTTAATTTTTTCAGCTCATCGTTGAACCAAGGAAGTGAGTTATGTCTTCATGGTATTTTTATTTGTAATGGTGCTATTGCTTCAAGTATGTATTTGCATCTGTTATCCCAATTTAGAAGGTATTGGTTGGAATCAGTTTGAGTAGTCCAGTCATTCGCATAGAACTTCTGCCAAAAAAGTATTGGATCGATTTGACCCCTTGTGGTCTATGGACCCCATAACGGTCTATGGACTTTTCCTTCAGGAAGACGTCCAAACCTTTTTTAATCTCCGCTAAGCTAACCGCCTTTACCACATTGTCTGGCAACAAATTCCAGAGTTTAATTACACATTGAGTGAAGAAAAATTTCTCCGATTCGTTTTAAATTTACTACATTGTAGCTTCATTGCATGCCCCCTAGTCCTAGTATTTTTGGAAAGCGTGAACAGACGCTTCACATCTACCAGTTCAACACCACTCATTATTTTATAGACCTCTATCATATCTCCCCTCAGCCGCCTTTTCTCCAAGCTGAAGAGCCCTAGCTGCTTTAGCCTTTCCTCATAGGGAAGTCATCCCATCCCCTTTATCATTTTCGTCGCCCTTCTCTGGGGTTAGAGGAAGAGATGGAAATTTGATAGGTAGCGTAAAAGTTAAAATAAATAAATAAGAAGGGTGAGAAAGAGGGTGAAATTTCATTGAACAGAGGGGTTAAAAAAACCCAAAAGGATAGATCAATATGTCAGAGGCAGGTGTAGTGAAGGATATGGAACAAGACAAGAGAGGAGAAAAGACAAATGGAAAGCAGCCACTTGAAGAAGAATTAGCAGAGGACAGACAGGAAAGCAGAAAAGAGAAATTAGAACCAACATGATGGAAAATAAAATGTCCAAAGATAGAAAAAAGAATTTTATTTTTAATTTAATAACTGAAATATGTTACCTTCGGAATGTACATAGCACATGTCTTGTATTTTGTTTTGCAGTACATGCTGAATTTAACTTCTTGGAGTTACTACTACTACTATTTAGCATTTCTATAGCGCTACAAAGCATACGCAGCGCTGCACAAACATAGAAGAAAGATAGTCCCTGCTCAAAGAGCTTACAATCTAGTAGACAAAAAAATAAAACAAACAAATCAATGTGTAGAGGAAAGAGGAGAGGAGGGTAGGTGGAGGCGAGTGGATACAAGTGTTTACGAGTCAAAAGCAATATTAAAGAGGTGGGCTTTCAATCTAGATTTAAAGATGGTCAAGGATGGGGCAAGACGTAGGGGCTCAAGAAGTCTATTCCAGGCATACGGCGCAGCAAGACAGAAGGAGCGAAGTCTGGAGTTGGCAGTAGCGGAGAAGGGAACAGATAAAAAGGATTTATCCAGGAAACGGAGTGCACGGTAAGGGATGTAGGGATGGACGAGTGTGGAGAGATACTGGGGAGCAGCAGACTGAGTACATTTATAGGTTAGTAGAAGAAGTTTGAACAGGATGCGAAAACAGATAGGGAGCCAGTGAAGCGAGTTGAGGAGAGGGGTAGTATGAGTAAAGCGACCCTGGCGGAAGACGAGTTGGGGAGCAGAGTTTTGAACCGACTGGAGAGGGGAGAGGTGACTAAGTGGGAGGCCAGCAAGAAGCAGATTGCAGTAGTCCAAAACGAGAGTTGACAAGGGTGTGGTTTTGGTAGAGTGCTCAGAAAGAAAGGGGCAGATTTACGGATGTTGTAAAGAAAGAAACGACAGGTCTTGGCGATCTGCTGGATATGAGCAGAGAACAGAAGGAGAGAGAAGAGTCAAAGATAACCCCAAGGTTTCGAGCTGAGGAGACAGGGAGAATGAGAGAGCCATCAACAGAAATAGAAAACGGGGGGAGTGGGGAGGTGGGTTTGGGGGGGAAAATGAGAAGCTCGGTTTTGGTCATATTTAATTTCAGGTGGCGTGGAGACATCCAGACAGCAATGTCAAACAAGCACGCTGAAACTTTGGTTTGGATGCAAGGTGATATCAGGGGTAGAAAGGTAGATTTGGGAGTCATCAGCATAGAGATGGTAGGAAAAGCCATGGGATGAGATTAATGAACCAAGGGAAGAAGTGTAGATAGAAAAGAGGAGGGGACCAAGAACAGAACCCTGAGGTACGCTGACAGGCAGAGGGATAGAAGAGGATCCACCAGTGAAAACTAAAGGTGCGGAGGGAGGGGTAGGAAGAGAACCAGGAAAGGACAGAGCCCTGGAGTCCAAGTGAGGACAGGGTATCGAGAAGTATGCTGTGATCGACAGTGTCAAAAGCAGCGGAAAGATCAAGAAGAATGATGGTCCAATTTTTGTCTACATATTTTTATTTCTAATTTGTGATCCCTTGTTCTGTATTTGCTAAGGGTATATTAATGGGACAGTACTGGTAGGTGGTGAGACCAAATGAGAGGGGATCCATGGGGGCCCCCTCCTTTATTTTCTGACCTGTGCCCTAGAATGTCTAACACAAGCCTTGACCCTTGCTGAAGCTGGTGGGGATCCCAAGCCACTGCCAGCTGAGGACTTCCTCCAAAGATGACGAGAACTCCCTTCTATCAAGCTCTGCAGTCGACGGCCAACATCCTTGAGCCACCGACATCCAAGCATGCGAGGTGTGCTGGCACAATGGCTTAAGCTTGGTAAGAGAGAGTTCTGGCTGCCTTTGGAGGAAGTCTTCAGCTGACAGATCTTGGGGATTCTCAATAGCTAAAGTATTTATATTTTGAGTTGGAAGGTGCCAGAGGGAAGGGTAGAGGATGAGAAAAAATTTTGTGCCCACCCACTTTAAGCTCAGGCCCACCCAAAATTGGCTGTCTGGCTACACAACTGCTAACAAAGCTTTTAAAGACAATACCTTCTTCTTCAGATCAGAAATGATCAAACAATGGCAAATATCAGTATATATAAGTGCAACTTAAAAGGATTCCAGTTACAGTTTCACACGGAACAATTTTTCTTTCACTTTTTCTCTTAAGAGCAATTCTCCAGTCGAGAAGCATCTGCTAACAGAGTGAACATCTTCATGCAAAGTGGGCTTGAAACCATACCAGACATCTAGCTATAATTGCTGAAGTGGAAACTTGAGTAAAGGTATAAAAGGATTTGTACACTGTACACTATAAAAGGATTTGATCACCCTCCCCTCACCTATTCACACCCATCCTGTTAGAATATCAATGATATGCTTTGATGTCCCCATGCATACCTCCTACCCACCCCCATCCTCCCACCCTGTCATAGTAATGCTTGAATGTTTTCACTTATATACACTGTCAGCTAGCACATTTGCTTATTTCCAATCTGAGGAAGAAGGGCGACCTTCGAAAGCTAATCAAGAAATGTATTAAGTTATGTCCAATAAAAAAGGTATCATCTTATTTTCTTTTCCATGTTTTATTTTGTTTGATTTCTATTGATAACCTTAAGAGTGGACTAACACGGCTACCACACTCCTCTACACAGTGCTTTTAAGGCAATTACCACACTTACCTCTGTCAGAATATTTATTGGTGTTTGAGCTTATGAAGAAAGGGACTTTTTTTTTTTTTTTTGAAAAATGGTATGCATATACTAACTATGTAGTGCTGATGGGCAGCAATCTGATCATAGAGCATAGCTCTTGGAAGACAAATCATTTAGGGAAAAAAATGAGAATCCTTTCCCAGAGGAGCGGTAGAGAAATCCCTGCTTCAACTATAACTGAAGAGTGTGACACAGTTGGACCTTACTAAAACCTGGAGATGACTGAATGCTAGTCTTTGAGCATGCTATGAATAAGTACAGCAACAACTGTTTATAGGGCTTCTGTATATTTTGAAATGCCAAAGAGGTTAAATCTCAACTCCATTTCCTGTGGAGCAGAAAAGGAACTTCTTGAGTCATCATGTTGACAAATTTTGGATATAAAATGCCCTCATACGAAGACTCAGTGGTAGTGTTGGTAGTGAAGGGTCAGACAGAGTTTCTGTTTGAGGCCCCCTCTCTTCTTTGGCTGCAGAAGGCAATTGAATGCCAAAGAGATCTAGGAGGCATTCAAAAGGAATGGAGGAAGTGAAAGCACAGGCTCATGCTCCAAGTCTGAAGAAAATAAGAGTGAGACAGTGGGATCTGGCAGTGTCTCTCTGTCCATTAGTCATGCCAACAGAATGAAATGTTTTTTATGCTGTGGTGGCAAAGGAATCTCAGATAGGTTTTTGAGTAACCCTTGACAAAATCCATAAACATCTTCTGAACAAGAGTGAGAATGTTCTCAAACCTGGAAAGATGTCAAATATGAAGGCGTCTACTACAGTAACCAAGACTAGCACAGGAGCAAGAGACTGTGCAGAAGTAGGGTGGTCTGTGCTGAACATGCTTTTGTAGTATCAGAAAGTTGTACAAAAGAGGCACTGGCATTGTGCTGTTGGTGTTGGCACAGACACAGAGTCAATGCACATCTTCTTAGGAATCTCTACTCTAGTATGTTTGTGCTTCATCAGCATTTTGGTTGAAGTTGACACAAGTAGCTTTTCCTCCGACTTTTGCAGGCATTCCTGTAAGCCTGGAAAACTCTGGGGTAAGTCAATCCAATGTTATACCATTGTCTGGCAGTCCCCAAGGGTGACTGGACTCAAAGTCATTGTATCAAGAATTTGATGGCTTTCCATGGAAGATTCTCAACAGGCACCAACAGAAGGAGCTCATTTCTGCACAAAGGTGGCTTTCTTATGCAATTTTTCAAGAAGCAACTGCTGTTCGGCTTCAAATACACTCAAAAATTATTACTGTCTCTCTCCATGCTCTTGCTGACTTTCACGTGTGCATGAATTTTGCCAACAGCATGAAGAGATTGTGGTCAGGACCCAAGAATAAAAACCAGTTTCTATGCGTATCGAAATTCTGGATCTTCCTGTTGAATTTCAGACAAGGTCTAAAACCCAACTTCAGTGACATACTAAATGTGTCTTTTAGAAAACAACAAAGAAAGAGAAAATGATGAAAACAATGTTGAACCACTAACAATTTGAAAAAGATGTACAGCTTTGTTTCGTATCTGTTTGACTGAGTAGAAAAAACAAAAACTGAGGAAACCACTGCATGCTGGAAAGGCAATGAATGCTCAAACCTTTTACTATGTTCTGAGGTTTGGAAGAATAGCTCTGTCTTGGCACCACTGGATAACATCACTCCTTGGATGCCTGACTCAATCCTACTGATCAAGGGGAAAATGTATGTATTGAAAAATGTATGATTGATAATATTTGAATTTACCAGAAAATCTACCCACTAATAATACCTGAAAAGCATACATTTTTTCTACCCCCATAGAACCCTTAGCATTATTTAGTGGAAAATAAGCACTTCTACTTCTCATTAATACTTAAAAATAGAAGCCCTAAACAACTTACCGTATTTTTCGGACTATAAGACGCACTTTTTCCCCCAAAAATTTGGGAGGAAAATGGGGGGTGCGTCTTATAGTCCGAAGGTAGCGAGTTTTGGATCGCCGTCCCGTACTTACGCGATGCCATGTTCCGTGGTGGTCTAGTGACGTCGGGGCAGGAAAGAGCCCCCTCTTTCCTGCCCATCGTGCTGCTCTCCGTGCTCCTCACTGCTTCCTGACGGTCTCAGCGATATTCAAAATGGCCGCCGAGATTCTCGGCGGCCATTTTGAATCTCACCGAGACCGTCAGGAAGCAGTGAGGAGCACGGAGAGCAGCACGATGGGCAGGAAAGAGGGGGCTCTTTCCTGCCCCGACGTCACTAGACCACCATGGAACATGGCATCGCGTAAGTACGGGACGGCGGTCCAAAACTCGGACAAGACGCACCAGAGCACCTAGGTTTTAGAGGAGGGAAAAAGGAAAAAATTTTTTTTCCTATTTCCCTCCTCTAAAACCTAGGTGCGTCTTATGGTCCGGTGCGTCTTATAGTCCGAAAAATACGGTAGTTTCTATTTATGATCCTAATGATAGCTAGATCCATTTCTATACGGATTTGGAAATGGAGCTGCTTAAATGGACAACAGGCATTTGGGTACTTGGTAAGGATTTCAACATGAGTCACCTCATTTAGACTTCACAACCCAGCAGGCTTACATAAATGTGGATCGGAGGGCTCTCCTTAGTTTTCTAATCACATATGGGAGTGGAGGATGATGTCTGGTGTCACCAGTATGAGAGTGTTAAGCAATATAGTTTCCAATTGTTGCCTCACTCCTCCTCTAGAACTAACTACTTCTTAATAGATAAGAGCTTTCTAGGTGGGGTCAAAGCTTCTGACATCAAGACCATTGTGTGGTCTGATCATGCCCCCTTGTGGATATTTTCAGGGGAGATTTACATTATCAGAAGCTCTAGTTCTACAGACTCAATGTCAATTAAATGTTACTCTATTTGGGTTTGGTATGTTTTTAGGGAGGGGGGGTTAACTTTGGGCAAGTAAATTACAGAAAGAGAAGGAACGAAGGAGGGCTCTCAAGACTGCAGAGCTTTGGTGTGCTCAGTCCTAGCCCAGAGTTATCTCCTAAGTTGGGCTCTCTCCACTCTGAGCTGAAAGAGCTCTGGGTAGGACAAATTTCATACAAACTACAAGAAGCAAACCAAGTAAATTGTTGGCTCACCAACTTAAGGCTCACAAGTTACAGTCCTGCGTTCCTTCTATCAAAGATGGTATGGGCATTGCATAATCCCTCTCAGATGTGCGAGTATTTTCTTAAGTTCTATCAGACCTTATATACATCCAAGTCCAGTGGAACACCACCTGAGATACAATATTTGGATAGTGCTTCTCTTTCCACTCTCTCAGAGTCCCACTGGGCCTAGCTGGACCAGGACATTCAAACTCATGAAGTAGCTGATGCCATTAAATGCCTTAAACGTGGCAAATCTGCTGGTCTGGATGGATTATCCTCTAAATTTTATAGAACGTTCTCTGGGTTTCTGTCACCCATACAGACCCAGGTTTCTAACTGGGCTCCGAGGGGTGACCCATTACCGCCCTCAATGCTAGAGGAAGGGCTCACTATATTGCCCAAACTTGGCAAAGATCCCAAATTGTGCAGTTCTTATTGCTCAATCTCCCTCCTCAATTTAGATGTCAAACTGCTGGCTGATATTTTGGCTAAAAGGCTCAATGAACATATTCAGACTTATCAGAGACGACCAATGTGAACTTATTTTGGGCAGATCGATAAGAGATAATATAGGCAGAGTGATACATCAGCTGGCTCACATGGCATGGTTGAATGCCAATGGTGTTGCTGGCTATTGATGTAGATAAGATGTTTAACCATGTTGAGTAGTCTTTCATGACGGAAGATTTATCCATGATGGGATCTTGCCCAAATTTTCAAACCTCGATAGATGTGCTGCATTCTGCATCTCCTTAGCGCATTAGGGTCAATGCGGGGTACTCACCCTGGGTAAAAGACAAGCATGTCAAGAGGAAGTGACGTTACCATCTAAAATGGAGGCTTAAACAAGAGGCTCCGTTGGGGCTATGTGGTATCTAGCAATTCCCGAGGCACTTACAGGCTATTAGGTGTGGACTGGAGGGTAAGAGGGTGTGAGATTGTGCAGCTGAGGATAAATGAGCTGTGAAGAAGGGACGGAGAGCAGAGAGAGCAGCAGATGAAAGCTCCTTCTCTCCTACCTGGTGGGGGTCGGACAGGCTCTGCTTGGAGAGAAGACGGGAAGCAGCGTGAGCTAACACTAAGCCAGGACATCAGTGTTACGAGGGATTCCTGGGCTACAGAGAGACAGGGGGCTCGTGTGAAGATTTCAGCACATTTGGAGAATACAGTGGAGGACACAGAGAGCTGCAGCTGCCTGTTCTGAGCCCAGTACAGTGTTTGCCCAGGCGTCTCTTATGTGAAGGGCTGCATTCCTTGCTATCTCAGGAGCTGTGTGATCTGTGAGTTTCCTACATTGTGACCTATGTCTCCCCTTCTTTGCTATGAAGTGACTGTGTGAAGGAGGATTGACTGGCAGGGTCTTTTGCACCCGGCTGTAACAGGCAGACTTGGAGAATAAAAGCAGTTTATGTACTGGGATTGAGCTCAAGCTGTGATAATTAACTGCTAGCCTGCAGCATATGATACATCTTTAAGGAAGAAAGTGAGTTGCGGGAGGGGTGACATGTGACATTGGAAGCTAACTCCTGACCCGGTATCTGCAGGATAATTTTGTTTGGATTAAAAAACGGATTGCTGGGAGGAAATGATGTCACAATTCAAGGTGGCGGTCTGAACGAGGAGCTCCGCCGGGGCTGATAGTTGTTGGCACTACAAACTTACTCATACGGTGAGAGACGGATCGAAAATGACAGAGAGTACGCCTCCAAGCTATGCCACCAAAAAAAACCCTTGAGCGATTCCGATATACACCGGAGCGTCGCGAAAAAGTGAACGAAGGAAGAGTGGGGCCGGAGCAGCGAGGATCCAAGATGGCGACTGCACATGCCCCACAGGAACACACGGTACAGAGAGAGGAACCCGCAGAGGCTGCAAGTATGTTGCAATCGGACGTAGCAAGGCTGCTTCAAGATTTAAAATCTGACTTCGCGGGGATCCGATTAGATGTTCAACATGCCCTCAAAGACATCAGAACGGAGATGCATGAATTGGGGTCCCGAGTGGGCGAAGTAGAAGGGGGGATGGTGACCCTTCAATCGGAGGAGAACTCTATGCGGAGGAAGGCAACTGAGGAACAGGAGGAGTTGGGCCGGCTCAGGGAGCAAATTGAAGACCTAGAGAATAGGTCTCGGCGGAACAATTTAAGATTTAAAGGTATCCCTGAGCTAGATATTTTTTCCAACTGTGAGGCTGTCATAAAATAACTATGCCAGCATATTTTGGCCTCGGGGTCGGACACCCACCACCCACCCCCACCCCCGGAGATACGCATTCAACGTGTGCATCGAGCACAGGAACCCCGCAGAGATTCAAACTCGAGGGATATGGTTGTCTGCTTTCTAGACTTACCCATAAAAGAACTAATCCTAAAACAGGCCCGGTTGAGCAAAGAAATTACCTGGAAGAACTACAAAATAGGGGTCTTTCAGGATTTGGCACGCACAACGCTGATGAAGAGTGGATCATTCAGAGAAGTTACTGGATTTATGCGTACTAAGGGGATCAGATACAGATGGTTGTTCCCCTTTGCAGTTTGGATTACAGTAGACGGGAAATCCCGCAAGGTTACAACCCCGGAGGAGGCGTGGTCGGCATTGCAGGCCAAGGGATGTCAAGATGTACCGGTGCAGAATCAGGAATCGCAAACTCAAGCAGCTCCTAGGAGAGATTCAGCGTGGCAAGTGGTGGTGGAGTGAGGCAAGAAGAGGGACAAGCAGGCTTCCTAAAGTGGGGGCTGCTGAGACATTACGGACACATGGGTTGTTACCGCTTTGCTACACTGGGCATTAGAGCAAACCTGGACTCGAAGGTCTGGTTTGCCAGAACGATGGGATGTTTCTGGGAGGGGAAGACAATCCGGACTGTATGAGTGGCTCAGAAAGCACACACAGGACTTGTGCTGGCGCAGTTTGATGTTAGACAAGAGAGTTTTTGGGGGGAGGAAATAGAGGGTTAGAGTTGGGTAAGGAACAGACACGGGTAGGGGGGGATAGCCTGTGTTTAAGGGTTATAAGAGGTGTGGGGAAGGGGGGTTGTCTAATGATATATATGATCAAAGCCTCTGGAAACATACGTTACTTTTCCTACTATGGCTGATCTTCTGGACCAGGGATCGGCAAAGGGAGGGGGGGAGGAGGAAAAGGAAAAGGGGAGGGGTGAAGATGAGGGAAGGCGGGGGGGAGGCGGGAGGGATCTGGGGAAACACTAACAGTAGGGTCCTGGAACGTGAATGGGCTTCACCATCAGGGGAAGCGGGGTCGAGTTTTTAAGGAATTGAATAGGTTAAAATGGGATGTGACGATGATGCAAGAGACATATCTGAGACCAAGAGACGCGCATTTATTGCGGCGTCGGCCCTTTAGAGAAGTATTGGTACATAAGGGACAGGAGGCCAGAAGGGTTGGGGGAGTAGGCTAAGCATACAAGAAGAATTTCGGGACTTGAGTGGCCGATGTTTGGGGATTAGGGGATTTCTACAAGGTAAGGAGATCACATTATTAATATTTATGCACCTAATGAAGGTCAGAAGCAATTTTTTGATTCTCTGAAGGAGGAAATCCAAGGTTTTATTAAAGGCCAAGTGATCATAGGGGGGGATTTCAATATTGCCCCAGACGCGGATTTGGATCATTCCATGGGAAAGAGGGGGGTTGGAAGCGCCGGTCATAAGGCGTTGTTGAACTTTTTGAAGGAATGTGAGGTAGTGGATTGCTGGAGATTATTACATGGAACACAGAGAAATTACACCCATTATTCACATGCAGCACAGACTTATGCGAGGTTAGACAGTTTGTGGGTACTCCGCAACAGTTGGCATATGATAGAAGCAGCAGAAATAGAGACTTGTCAGGTCTCTGATCACGCTCCTATATGGATTAGGTTTAAGGGCCTGAGGGGTAGGCAGAGGGGGGCCTATGGAGGCTCAACGAGACTCTATTGGGAGATGAAACAGTGAGGGCGATACAGGAATTTTATCAACTTAATGATAATGGTGAGGTTAATGATGGATCCTTATGGGATGCTATGAAAGCAGTGGTTAGAGGAGTTTTTATTAAATGGGGTGCACGGAGAAAAAGAGAAAGAGGTCAGAAATCCTTGGAGTTACGAGCTCGCCTAGTGCAACTAGAAAAACAGCATAAGAGGCAACCCACAAAAAAGTTAAGGGAGGAGCATACAGCAGTAAGGGGAGCATTGGCACAATTGCAAATGATAGAGATTGAATATATGCAAACCAAGCTGAAGCAGCAGACCTTTGAGTTTGCTAATAAATCAAGCACTTTTCTGGCACGTCGGTTGCGGGCGAGGCGAGTGAAGACACTTATTCAAAGGCTGAGAGATGGTAAGGGGGGTTGGCATTATGCAGATGTGGATATATCTAGAAGCTTTGGGACATACTATGAAGAATTGTATAAGAAGGGGGAGGATATGAGTAGGGGGGAAATAGGGCAATTTTTAGATCAGTTACAGCTCCCGTGTCTTAGTGAAGCGGAGCAAGTACGATTGGGAGAACCGATAAGATGGGGGGGAAGTATATGGGGTAATTAAGAACCTCCCGAATGGGAAGGCCCCGGGATTGGATGGTTACACCGCTCGGTTTTTTAAGTGTTATGTGGAGGAGTTGGGGCCTCAGCTTATCAGGCTAGGGAATGGAGTATTGGAGGGAAAGGGGATCTCGAATTCAATGATGGAAGCAGGGATCTCTTTGTTGCTTAAGCCAGGAAAGGATCCCACTGTATGTGGCTCCTATAGACCCATTTCACTTTTAAATGTTGACGTAAAGATACTGGCCAAGGTGTGGGCCAACAGGTTGGGACGGGTCCTACCAAAGTTGATAGGGGATGACCAGTCGGGGTTTATCCCGGGTCGACAGGTGGGTGACAACATTCGCCGTACCCTCCACTTGCAATGGGAAGCACAGAAGAGACTCCCAGGGGCAATACTGTTAACACTAGATGCCGAAAAAGTGTTTGACAGGGTTGACTGGGTGTTTCTGAAAGAGGTTATGCAGCGTATGGGTCTTGGGGATAATTTCTGCAGGTAGATAGCAGCCTTGTATGCGGCGCCGAAGACCTGTATACAGATCAATGGCCAGTATACCTCCTTTTTTGCTATTGAACGTGGGACCAGGCAGGGCTGTCCCCTATCACCCTTATTGTTTGCTATATATATATAGAGCCCTTGGCAGAGAGGTTACGTAGCCATCCGGAGTTTCGGGGTTTCACAGTGGGGAAGAGGGAACATCGCATGGCACTGTATGCGGATGATCTGTTGCTTTATGTGACAGATCCAGGGAAAACATTGGAGGTGGATGTCCTGGGGGAATTTGAACAGTATGCGGGGTTGCGGATTAATATGGAGAAATGCGAAATATTAGGCATTTCGGTCTCCCAGGAAGAAGAAAACTGTTTGAAGCAGAGGTTTGCTTTTAAGTGGGCCGAAAGTCATATTAGGTATCTGGGGGTTTATATTCCTAGAGATCTGAGTAGAGTCTATGGACTTAATTATGGCAAACTAGTGGAGTGCATTAGAATTGAATTATCACGGTGGAAAGGGTTGTGGCTGTCGTGGTGGGGGAGGATGGCGGTAATAAGGATGAACATCTTGCCTAGGCTGTTGTTTCTGTTTCAGTGTTTGCCGGTGGCGGTCCCCAAGCGGGAGATGCAGCAATTACAACGCCAGATATTGCAATTTGTATGGGACGGCAAACATCCCCGGTTAGCGGGAAGGGTGATATGGGGAGAGATTGAAAGAGGGGGTAGAGCAGTGCCTCGGCTTGAGTGATATTATCAGGCTGCTCAGGTCAAGATGGTGCTGGAGTGGGAAGGGGGCAGGCTTAAGCCAACAGGTCAAATGGAACAATCGTACTTCCCACATAGGGGTTTTAAATCGTTATGGACCACTGAGGGATTGGGGGGTGTTGGCTGGCGTGGATAACCCATATCTTAGGCACATTTTGACTGTATGGGAAGAGTTTCGGAGGAAGTGGGGACAGGAAGAGGGAGTCTCCACTAGAGCGGGGATAAGATGGGAGCCGAAGTTCGGGGCCAGGAAAGATAATCGGGTTTTTGTGCAATGGGATCATTTGGGCCTTTCGAGTTTTCGAGATGTGCTCCAAGGGGCCCAGATTAAGAGCTTTGAGGAATTGAGGTTACAATATGGACTCCCCGAAGGAGATCGTTTTTCTTACTTACAGATTAAGTATTTTATGGGAGCGATGGGATGGAGGGGAGGCAGCCCTCAGGATAAGGAGAGCTTGGAGAATTTATGGGGTATATTACGGAGGGTGCCTAGATCCATCTCGGTGCTATACAAATTTATGAGAGGCAGTGACCCTGTCCCCTTTAGCTTCAAGGGAGAATGGGAATCAGACTAAAATTGCTGCTTCAATGATCAGGAATGGGAGAGGATATGTGGGGAGGTTCAAAAGGCCTCCACGTGCGCTCTAGTGCAAGAGAATGCATACAAGGTGCTATCGAGGTAGTATTACACTCCTGAGAGAATTAGGGGTATGTACCCTAATGCTTCTGACCGGTGCTGGAGATGTGGTAAAGACAAGGGCTCATTTCTGCACATTTGGTGGTCCTGCCCCCGGATGATACCGTTTTGGGAGGCAGTGATGAAAGCATTGGTATGAATGTTTGGAGATTCCATGGTGTGTAGTCCACGGGTGTGCTTGCTGGGGATGTATAATGACAGTGACTTATGGGAACAGAGCAAAATGTTACGCTGGGGTCTGGCGGCAGCAAAATACCTTATAACTCGGAAGTGGCGAGTTACTAGCCCTCCTTCCTTGGGGGATTGGAAAGCAAAATTAGAACTCATAGCTATGGAGCGCTTAACGGCATACCGTAGAGATGGAGAGCTACGGCGCAAGAGAGGATGGTCTCAACTGCAAGAATGGGTGAGGACAATCAAACTTTGATAGGAACGGGTGGTAGTTGGGGAGGGGGGGAGGAAGGGAGGGAGGGAGGGGGGCGGTAGGGAAGGGAGGAACGGAAGAGGAGGGCTAGAGGGGAAAGTGAGGCAATTATATGCTTGAACAAATTTAAATGGGTTGGACAAAGCTGAGGGTGTACACCCTTGTTTATAGTGATTGGGAGTTGACAGTTCAATTTTCACCATAAGGGTGACTGGGTTGTTGTTTTGTTCTTTTCTGTTATATTATATGGATGTTCAATATTTTAGGACAACTTGGCATTATCTGTATTGTCTTGAATGTTGTAAGTTGCTTCATTAATAAAAATATTTAAAGTGGGAAAAAAAAAGACAAGGATGTCATCCCTCTCCCCTGCTATTTGTCAGGCACGCCAAGTGGAGATGTGAGCCCCTGTGCCCGATGGAGGAAGAATTCCCACAGAGCTGTCGGCCAACCCCAAGTTCCCCCTGTATCTTCCTCCGTTCCCTAGGGGTTGAGCCCCCAGGTGCGGGAAGCCAGCAGCAGGAAGAACTGAGTCCAGAACAGAGTCCAAGGGGCACAGCCAAGCAGTGGGCAAAGAAGGTCCAGGCACAAACAGTGGTCAATACCAGGCAGCAAACAGTAGAAAATCCAGGATCAGGCAAGGGTCAATACCAGGCAGCAGACAGAAGCAAATCCAGAATCAGGCGAAGGTCAATACCAGGCAGCAAACAGTAGAAAATCCAAGATCAGGCAAAGGTTAATACAAGGCAGCAAACAGAAGAAGAACCAGAAGCACTGCAACTACCCAGAGAACCGAATAGAAGCCGAAGTGTGGGAGGACTGGTAGCCTGGCTTTAAATAGTGCAGGAATTAGGCCCAAACATGCACAGCTGTCTTCAAGATGGCTGCCCCAAATGGAGACGCCCTCAAGCCCAAACATGGGCTTCCTTCCTGTGGCTGCCCAACACCAAGATGGCCGCACCATCCTAATACGCCCACCTCTGAGATGGCCGCCCTCTCCTGGATATGCCCAAATCCAAGATGGCCGCCATCTACTACTACTACTATTACTACTATTATTATTATTATTATTATTATTATTATTATTATTATTAAACACTTCAGATTGCCATACCTTGCGAAAGCAGGGAACAAGACACTATTTCTTCTTTCAGTGAAGTCTTTGGCCACACATGTTAGACCGGATACATCCATTAAGAATATGGCGGTGGGTGGGGAAGAGATCAAAATTTTAGTCTCTGCGGATATTTAACTGTGATAGAATGGGAATACTCTTTGCTCTGTACTATACAGAATCTTAGTGCGTATGGGGCCTTGTCAGGTTTCAAAATGAATGTCAATAAGTTGGAGGTGTTAAATGTTTCACTGGACCCGGAACAGGCGCAGTTTTGAAGAAACAGCTTCCCTTTAGCTGGACCAATGGTCATATTAAGAATTGGGGGATATCAACATCTGTCCTCAATATGAAGATCTATATAAATTAAATTTTAGGGTTCTCCATGGTTTGTTCCTTGATCTAGATGGCACAAGCTTACACATACGTGCGCTGTTGCACAGTGAAGTCTGCAAAACGATGGCACTACCTAGGTTTCTGTATTTGTGTCAGACTCTTCCATCTCCCATGTCTAAGCTTACATTAGAGCAGCTACAACGTAAGTCATTTCAATGTATTTATTTATGCATTCTTGTATCCCACTGTTATCCAAAAACAAATTTCGGTTCAAAGTGGCTTACAATTTACAGTAAAATTACAGTAGTGCTTTTATATTTGAAAGAAGCACCCTCAAGTAGCTAGATGATAAAGAGGAAGTTAGAGGGATGTTTGCGGGTACCCGACAATAAAAGGTAGTTCTGGGAGAAACAAATAAAAGCATTACTTTCTTGGAGGGACTCCACCCCACTCCAATGGGTTAGCATAGAGCAGAGTATAATGGGCCCCTCTACAAATGCTTTCTGGACACCGTTACAAACTTAAGGCCAACAGGCTCTCTCTAATCCTGATTTGAAATTTGCACTACAGCTCTGGTCCTGATGGAGGATGACAGGTATCTAGTCTAGCTCCCATTTCTGCTCTGCTCTCTTCTAGACCTGAGTGACATCTATCATACAAAAAGCTGGACATCGAGGGGGATGGTATATATTTATAAACTTTTCGGGATGGGGGTATTACGCTCCTTTAAAGATTTACATCT
Organism: Microcaecilia unicolor; assembly: GCF_901765095.1. Taxonomy (NCBI): domain Eukaryota; kingdom Metazoa; phylum Chordata; class Amphibia; order Gymnophiona; family Siphonopidae; genus Microcaecilia; species Microcaecilia unicolor. The sequence continues at coordinate 140,366,283 of NC_044041.1, read as the reverse complement.
CCAATACCCAATAAAGACATTTTTTTTAAATTTAAAACAGGCATTTACTTCAAAGACCCTCCCTCGGGGATAGTTTGGTGGGCAAGTTAGCTCCTTTTGAAGAGATAGCAAAAGGGTTTACTTTGTTACTTGACCTCTAAAGCCCTCTAAATCCTCACTGGAAACAGGATTTGGGACTATCTGATGATCATGACTGATCTGTGATCTATCAAAACACTTCATATTTGTATCTCAGCCAGCTTGGTGAAAAATGGAGTAAAGTCCCTCTTTGGTTGGTACCTCTCTCCCTCTTAGCTAGCATGCTATGATCCCTCTAGGAGTAGTCTTTGTTGGAAAGGCTGCAGGGGACAGGGTACCTATTATCACGTTTGGTGGGACTGCCCTAAGATTCGCTCACTTTGGGAAGAGTATGCTATTTTTTTCAGTACGTTTGAGCTTTCCACTTTTTTATTGAATCTTCCTAATGTAAACACTTCTCCAGAGGTGCTTAAATTGATCTTGCCTTGTACTGAAGATGTTCGTCGCTAGATGCTGGAATTTGTAGCTGGGTCCCCCTTCCAGGACCCAGCCAGGCTCGACGCTGCTTAGCTTCCTTCTTCCACGACTGTTGCCTCACTCCACACCACCTTGGCCTGTTCTGGGACTCAGCGCCAGATCCCCTGACAGCTCGCAGGACTTCCTCCTCCCTCTATTGTTTCTACAGAGGCTCAATCAAGGCAAAACGTTTATAAGAAAAAAAACTTTATTTTCTTGCTTCCATTCAGCATAAACACAAAGGGAAAAACCTTAATCCCAGGTTGTTAAGGTTTGCTGCTGAAGTCTCATTCAGGTTTTAAACAGTCCATGCAACTTCACTCCTTTTAACCAAAATTACTTCTCTTTGGAACAGAGTATATCCAGCAAGGAAACCCAGCAGCTTTGTATTTTGTAGCCCCAGCACTTTCCAGTATCAAACAGTTTATACAGCTTTTCCTGCTTCATCTTACAGCCCAGATAAACAGCACTTTTCCCACCTTGGTCATGCTGGGGTTTGAATTGTACTCAGCTCCTGTCTCTTTCCTGAGGCCAGCACCTGTCCCCTCTTTAGCAGAGACCTCACCCAGTGCCTCAGCCTCTCTCCTCTGGTCTTCCACCACTGTCTCCAAGGAGCTGCCAGCCACCCCCTCACAATACCTATCCTCGTTTGGGCCAAAGCCCCAATCTCCATCTGCCCCTCCTCTAGTCCTTCAGCAACCTCCATTTTATCCTCATCCCCAGCTTCCTCTGCCCCCAACCTCTCCATTACCTTCCACAGAAACCATTTCCCAATCTTCTATCTCCTCCCCTAGCTCCTGCACAGCCGGGTGGGGAAGAGAGGGATTCTGGGAATGGTAGTTCCTCCCCTTCTTCCTTAACCCTGCTAGCCTTTCAGCCTCCGGTAGTCCGGCTTTCTGAATGCCGGAGTGGTGCTTATGAAATCTGCCCTGCTGGGGTTCCCCTGCTCTCTGCACCCCCTTTCCTCGTGACTTCCGTGATCCCTTTTCACCTGCCTGCTCACAAATTCTACAGCATTTTCTGCTTCCTACAATTGAAAACAGCCCTATGGGATGCCTATTTCCTAAGTAAATTGACCGCACGGAAACATGGTCGACATAGTTCTGTTTAACAAGACGTGGGCTCCTTTTTAATCTGGTATTGGTCAGCAATGCCCTGAATGTTTGAAACTATTGGCTTAATTGTGTATTTCTCCTGTTGCTGTGTTTGGTGGGGTACTCTCTTTTTAGGTTTATTCTTCAAATGGCAGACTGCTCCCTTTTTGACATTTTGTTTCCTTGTGATTTGTATTCCAGAGGGAGGGGGGTGTTAGTTCTTCAGCTGTCAAGAGAAGATCATTCAGCACACACAGATAAGGCAGCAGAGACTCCACCCAACTTCCTCTCTCTCTGCAAGAAGAGCTTTATATTTTAGTGGAAGTGGCACACCATTCACAATGGCAAAAAGAATGTCAGGAAACATGACAAAGTCTGCTGTTTATGAACACTTTACAATATCAATAGATGGGAAACATTATGTATGTCAATGTATTATAGAAGATGATGATGGTGGTGAAAAAGCATGTGATGCAAAAATTAGCAGTTTCAGTGGTTATGAAAAAAATGGACCTACAAGAGCATCAAATTTGAAAAGACACTTGCAGCGTTTCCATCCTAAAGTGTTAGAAGCTGTGACTGAGAAAGATAGCAATGAAAACATTCCATCTACTTCAGGGTCAATAAAAGATCAGAAATCTACTGGAGGCCAGACACAACTATCAAGATTTTTTACAGCTGACAAAGTTACTATAACAATGACACCAGAAAAATTCAAAAACCACATCATTGAAATGGCAGTAAAGAATAGTATACCACTATCTTTTTTTTTTCACAACCAGCCTTTTTAGGCTTAAATGGAGAAATGGCTAAAAAGCTTGGAGTTTCTCTGGAACGAGAAAGTATAAGGAAACTTATACTTGAAAAGGCCAAATGTAAGAAGGAAGAACTAAGAAAAAGTCTGAAGGGACGTTTTGTCTTTATTAAAATGGATGCATGCACACGTCACAGAGTCAATTATTTTGCAATTAATGTTAGATTTGCTGATGAAAACAAAAAAACAATAACCCGGACGTTAGGAGTAAAGGACACTCAGGCACATCATACCAGTGAGTATCTGCAGAAGTTAGTGGAAGGTGTTTTAGAAGATTTTGAAATTAAAAAGGAACACATTCTATGTATTGTAACTGATAATGCTTCAAATATGTTAAGCACAATTGAAAAAATGAAGGAAGTTGATGAAGAAAGCAGCATACAAATATCAGAAGATGACAGTTCTGCAATTCAAGAAAGCTGTGAAAGTTTGGATGATATTGCTGAAGAAGCATCTAAGCTTATTACCATTCAACATATGTGTTGTGCTGTTCATACTCTGCAACTAGCAATAAGAGATGGATTGAAGGATCGTCATTCGGCTACACTAATTAGCAAGTTGAGGCAAGTAGCTGTTGCAGCCAGGATCCCTAAAACAGATGCTATTCTGAAGAGACGTGCTGGAAAAGGAGCCATTTTGGATCAAGCAACGCCCTGGGGAAGCACTTACTTGATGATAAAGCGTTTGCTTGAACTAAAAGACTTTCTTGAAGAACTGGACAATGTAAATGTTTCATTAAAAGAAAACCAGTGGGCTCAAGTTACAGAATTAGGCTACTTTCTTACCCTTTTCCTGTTACCAAGAAGCTGCAATATGAAGATTTAACACCAGGTAAATTCTTCTTGGAATGGAAGGGCTTGATATATAACCTTAACAAAAGTGGGGGGTTAATTGCTGATGGTATTGTATCTTCAATGAAGAAAAGAGAGGAGCTCTTGCTGGATAATCAAATTCTCTTAGCTGCTATTTATATTGATCCAATGAGCCGAATTTTGTTGAGCAGTGACCAAATTGCTACAGGAAAACAGGCAATCTATGACATAGCAGTTCGCATGAAAGGGTTGCTACCTGAAACTCATAAACCACTGGATGAAGCTAAAGCTATAAACACTGGTGGCAATGGTAACTCAGGTTCATCCTCTTCAAATGAAGAGAATTTTCAAGCCTATTTGGACAAAATGGAAGCTTCAAAAGCAAAGCGATGTCTGTTAAGCATGGAAAAGCAACCTGTAAATGTCCATATAAAGAAATTCATGCAAGAGTTTTTTAAAGGATTAAAAGAAGTGGAAAAGTTTGACCGCTCATCAAAACTGACTATAGAAGAAGCCATCATTGTTTATCCAGAGATTGTCAGTGATGCAGCTAGAAGCGTAACAGCAATGCCACCCACCAAAGTCAGTGTTGAAAGACTGTTTTCAGCACTGAAAATAATCAAATCAGATTTAAGGGCTTCTATGAAGGAGGATCTGGCAGAAGCAATTCTGTTTCTAAGAACAATATATTAGTTAATTTTGGATTATGTTTAACAGCTATTCTACAGCTATATATGCCAAGTTTAAATAATATATGTTGTTTTAGGTTTTCCAAATGTTTTTGGTTTATGTAGGTTAACTTTGATTTTGTTCTAATTTCCAAAGGATGTTGTTCTAGAATTTCCAAAGGATGTGGTTGTTCCAGATTTTTATACTTGCTAATGCTATGATGACTTTATACTTGATAAAAAAAAAACAATAAACATAACCTTGTTTTTTTGTGTGTGTTTTTTTGTTTAAACTTTAGGATTAATGAATATTTATAGTTTCTTTAATAAATAAAATAAAAAGTCACAATGACATAGATTTTAAACCCAAACATTAACATGCAGCCTTGCATGCTGCACTCTTTCAGTCAACATGCAAAAAAAATACATATTAAAAACTGAGCAGTCAGAGTCGGAGTCAGAGGTACCATAAACTGAGGAGTCGGAGTCAGAGTTGGAGTCGAAGGATTTTTGTACCAACTCCACAGCCCTGAAAATTTTCACATGTGACTCCAGTAACAACTACATTGGTTACCCGTTAAATACAGGGTGCAGTTTAAGGAGCTCTTACTGATTCACCAAATCTTTTATTCAACTACCCCCTGGTATATGGTTCAGTCATTGCCTCTATCAACCACGTCAATGTTTGTGCTCAGAACCTGGCATGAATTTATCTATACAAGCGTCTACTGATGTTTATTATACTGAAACCAGGGGTGCTTCTTTCGATGTGGCTGGTCCATTGCTATGGAATACACTTCCTGGAGTATTACGACTGTATTCCAGCACTTCACAATTGAGGAAGTTTTGTTAAAGACAAGTTTATGCAAGCGTTTCTTACTGTGTAAAGGATGTTATCCTGTGAACAGCATACAAGCAGATCTGAATAGGGGAAGAGGGATATGGTTGTATGTCTATTTTACTGTGATCCACTTAGGTGTAAGCGGACCACAAATGTTTAAAATATAGGAGTGAGTACTTCCATTAGTTGGCTGTTTGGTGTAAGATTGTGTAATGGAGAAGAAAGGCTGGTAAGGTTGGTTTTTCTTGGTTCCTTTGCAAGGATCGGACATGAACCTTTTGGTGATGAGAAAGTGAAGTTGCTTACATATAATAAAGGTTCTCCATAGACAGCAGGGGAATGCAGCCACACTCTAGGTGATGTCACCAATGGAGCCTTGTGTGCCGACATTCTTCCAGCTCAGAGGCAGCAAAAGACTGAGGGATCCCTGCACATGCTCAGAAAGGTAATAGACTGACATTTCTGGCCTACAGGAGTGCTGGCACACAAGGCTCTGTCAGTTACATCACCCAGTGTGTGCCTGTACTCCCCTATCTGTGCTACAGAGAATCATGTTTAAGTGAAAGTTGAGTATGTTTTCCCAGAACTATCCTGAACTACTTTCCACCAATTTGGTGGCATATAGAGAGGCCAACCAAATTTCGGTTTTAGATTTGGCACCAAAAGCGGGCCAAAATTCAGGGTCAGGTTTCAACCAAAAATGTCTGTGCAATCAAAACTGGCAAATTTTGCAGAAAGAATCCGACCTGGTGTTATTTTTTGCAGCGTTACAGCAGTTTTGTTTCGGGTGCTCTTTTCTGAGCACTGGGAATAGAAAATGGCCTCATTTACATGAGCTTGACTACATTAGCATCCTACTTGCACTGTTCATCTGCGCACTCGTTTGTTCCCGCGCTCCGAGCTTCTGAACTTTCTGCACAGATAAATGCGGACGCTAGTACGGCGCTAATGGCCTCTAGCGCCCACATTTACTTTTGAGCATCAGGGCCTATAGATGCAGTTTCAGCATAATAAAGCTTTTCTTCAAATTCATTCCAATTTTTTACTCAAAGTAGTTAACACGTTTCCATATCAATGAAGCATTTCTGTTCAAAGCTGCCTAACAGTTCTCACGTGAGAAAGTCTTTTACACTCTAATCTGAAAACAGGCTCTCACATACTGCCTCAAAACAACAGAGTCAATCGTATGATTTTCCCAGCTTTTTGTTTGCTTTGGCTCAAATACCAGTCAGAAGATCACCACACTGGTTAGCAACCTGCATCCAATTCTGTTATAAACAGACTGGTACTTCTTTTAGCACTAAATCAGAGCTACTGCAGTTACTATGGCCCTTTAAAAATCTACTTTGAAGGATACTATTTGTAAAACAGTGAAATGGTCTTCACGTCATACTTTTACTTCCCACTACTTGCTTTGACCAAGCCACAAAAGAACAGGCTGTGCTAGCAAGTCTGCTTGTGTGATGTTGCAAATCTCATACTGTTTGTGTGCAAGCTACTTCTAAATACGGAACTGTAAATAGAACTTGTGAACAACCCTAACCTTGGGAGTTACCCACGTGTGCCTGATTCAATCGTACTCAATGACAGAAAGGGAACTGCACAATCCCTCCCACCTCCCCAACAGCTCAAGCTTTGAAACTGACATGCTGAAGAGTGTGCGCACAGGAAGGGCCACACAAACTCAGAACTTTACACTAATTTCTGAGCTCTGAAAGAGCTGTTCTGTCTCAGGCCCAGATGCATCAACCAAATGTAAAAAAATCTAAAACGTAAAAGTGCTTACCGAATTTGAAAAAACGAAGAATGCACCAAAAAAACAAGTCACACATGTTCGGTGCGGTATTGTAAAGTACAATGCATTACAGATTCGTAATCCCCGTTGGTAGTCGGCTCCTAAAACATGCGCAGAACCACAAACTTCAACACAAACTTATTAAACCTACGTAGGTTGCTTATGTCAGATGGGGGCGTGTGAGGGGGGGGGGGGGGGGGATCGGGACATGCGAGCATTTAGCTCTGTGATCCTAGCAGGAGAGTGCAGTTGAAGAGGTCCTCCTCAAGACTCCAAAAGGACGTCCTTCATAAATCCCCCTTTCTAACAAAAGACCTCTTTCACTGTGATTCCCTTTAGCTCAGCAGAGAGACCTGGGCCGCCCCCCCCCCCCCCCCCCCAGAAACAGAGGAAGGGAGGGGGAGGGGGACCTGACCTGAGCAGTTTAAAGTTGTTTTCAGAATGCTTCAGAGGAGAGCAGAGAAGCCGGGAGGTGTTGTTTATCTCACTTTTGTTTTTAAACAGCTTGGAATTTTAAGGTGCAGGGGGAAGCAGGGAGATGACAGCTCAGGCCTTTACGACTGCTCTGACCATACGTTTAATATGTCGCAGTAAATGATTCGGTATAATCGTCAGTATTGTTAGTGCATCCCGAATCGTCCACATTACAATGGTAGTTACTCTTTTGTATTCCGTTTTCGTTAGCTGCTTGCTTCGTTGGAAAAAGGCCTTTAATGCATGCAACGGTTAGAAATTTCCTTCGTTAAAGGGTTGTTAGAGGGTCGTTAAGGTTTAGTGCATCTGGCCCTCAATGACATGCAACGATTTTTCCCACTTGCGTGCTTTTTCAAGCCTACTATCTACTGAAAACATTTGTTACAGAGGAGCAATAAAGGTTCTCTCTCTAGAGTTTCAATAGTTTTTAACAATAGAGGCCAACTGAACCCAACACAAAATGAAACTATAGCCTGCTCCCCACCGTAGGCCCTCCCTGGGCCTAACTTGTAAAGGCCCTGGTGGTCTAGTAGTGTCTTTGAGGCAGGAGCATCATGAGTTGCTCCTACCCCATCTGCTGTGCAACAACGGCGGCCCAGACTGCCAGGGAGGTTGTGGACGCCATGTTGGAATTAGGAGTGGCCGCCATGTTGGAATTGGAAATGGCCTGAACAGGAGCAAGTCGCTGCTGCTTAGGCCATTCCCAATTCCAAAATGGCAGCTGCGACATTCTGTGGCAGCCTCACAAGGCTGCAGGAGGAAGTCGCAGCCACTGTTGTTACAGCACAGCTCACAGAAACAGGAGCAACTCATGATGCTCCTGCCTCGAAGACACAACTAGACCACCAGGGCTTTTACAAGGTAGGCCCGGGGGTGGAGAGGACATGTTTTCTGTCACGGGGGTAGGAAAGGCTGGTTTGCAGTGGCAATTGATGGCCACTTTTAGCTATGGCCAAAACCAAACCACAGATTTTGTCCGAGGATTCGGTTTTGGTCGGCCTCTAACAATGTGAAACTGGCTCCTGATGGCATTGTATCAGTGACATCAGTAGTCAAGCTTCCCCTATCATGGTGCTGTTAAGAGTTGGTTACAGCAACCACACCATTATTACAGCAGACTGTCCAAGTGCCACATGCAGAAATGACTCACATAGTGCTGAACAGAGGCGGTGTATACTCTGGGATATAGTCCAAGTGGGCTCTCACATCAAACCGGTCAATCATGTTGTTGGTATCTCCTTGCCATGGCATCCTATCAGGACAAAGATCAAAACAAGGTGGCCATCAGCAATATTTGATGATTCATTTTACTTTTTCAGAGCCTATGTCTTTATGGCAGCAATGCAGGGCCTAGCAAACAATTCATGACAACCTCAATACAAGAAATGGAAAAGATGTCCTGAACTGATGTAAGGACAAAAATGCTAGGTATTCTTTCACATCTGTGCTAGCAGCACAGCTCCTAGGTTGCTGCTTTTGTTTCCTACTTCAACAAATGTTGATTTGTATGGACAGCTACATCTACATTCAGGCCACCTATAGAAGAGATGCACACCATTTTCTTTGTATGCATCCCACCTGCATGTGAGCTGAAAAATTACGAGTATCTTGGCACTACCATAGTAGGAAGTGCCAGACCTTTATCACTAAGATCAGTAGAGAGCACCAATCTTTCAGTGCTGAGAATAAATGTTTGCTTCCCCAACAGGAAGCTACAGGCCTCAGAAATGGATCAGTGGCCAAACTGCCCCTCCAAACCTCTCCAGCAGGAGTGCCAGGGTTCAGACACCCAGACTGAATTAGTGTTCTAACCACTGACTCCACACTTTGTAGGAAGCATCATGCTTCCAGAACCAATAATGGAGTAGAACACCCTAGCAGGAAGCACAAAGCCTAAGGCAGAATAGCAGCTCCCCATCTCCTTTCAGCCCCCCTCCCAATGCACATTGCCATGCTTCATGCATAGGAAATAGAACAGTGTTATCCCACTCCCTGGCAGTGATTGCACAGCCTCAGATGTTAGGATATATTAAGTGTACTCTTCTTTCCCTCCATGCTACCAGAAAACACAAGGCATCTGGTATCTCGAATGAATTAATACCCCCTGAGAAAGAACACCACCGCCTCTTCAGCTCTTATGTTTTATAATCAAGTGCTAGCTCTCACATGTTGACGGGGCTTTCTGCCGCCAGTGCTATGGCAGAATCCAGATGAATCTTACACGAGCGGCCATGGACCTGGAGAAACTGTGCTGGGTCCTTTTTCTGTAAACAAAAATAAAGATTTTTTTTTCACTTAACTTCCTGCTAAAGATTTTTTTCACTTAACTTACTGCATACTCAGATCTGCTTGAGCAAAGTACTTGTTGAAGCTACAGGGTCACATTTTATATCTCCTGTCCTTTTTATTTACTTGAGCAAAGTGGATGTAGACAACAGCAGCGACCGAAGGGCAAGTGGAAATTTCATATTTCAAGTTCCACCTCAGACACATGAAATATTCAGCATATCACTGCCCCTCTAATGTCCCTTAGTATGCACCCCTCTCACCCCCAGAGATCTGGGTTACTGGAACAAGATGGAGAAAATATGTCCTACCTCATAATTTTCTTTCCTTTAGTTCCAATAGATCAGTCCAGAACTTGTGATTTATGTCCTCTGACCAGCAGATGGAACGAAGTAGTTCCTTGTAATTTGCCCCCTAAAGGGTATCGTGCAGCCATAGAATCTTCAGTATTTTGACTAACAAAGCAATGTGCCTGAAAGCACATACTAAAGAAAGATTACTCACCCCAAAATGCCCCCTAATAACCAGTAGCCTGCCCTGAGCAATATAAGTAGAAGCCACATCAGAAACAGGAGGCATTGTAGAGGAGTAAGAGAATTAGTCATGTGAAGAAGGAATCCCCATCTTCAATGACACATGACTGGAATAGGAGTCATTATAATGGAGCAGCTATCAAACTTCCTTGACAGGGAATTCCCTTAAGGAAGACAGAGCTAGTTGTAACTCACAGATTCCAAGAGAAATCCAAAGGATTTATGTCACAGATGGAAAAGATAAGACAGTCCAGTTTCTAGACTGATCAGTTGGGACTAAAAGAGAAAATGATCAAGACAGACATAATTTCTCCTTCCTTAGGATCCCAGCAGATCAGTCCAGAATTTGTGAGATGTAGCAAAGCAGTTCACAAACAGGGTGGGAGGTATATCTGTAGTGCATTGCACCAAATCAAGGCATACAAAGGGCTGTAATCAAAAAGGAAAAAAAAATATTGCATAAAAAAAAGAACATCTCCATCACCAAGAGGATGTCACATTGTAAGCCCCAAGAGGAAAAAGCACTATAGATGCTAGTATTAAAGATATAGATATGTAGAGTACTAAAAATCAGAGTCAGAACATCAGTAGTGAAAGGAGTTGGGAAGCAAGAGAGAGGTGCTGTTGCTGGGAGATTTCAATCTGCCGGATGTAGATTGGAAGGTTCCCTCTGCGGAATCGGAAAGAAGTAGAAGGATCGTGGATGCTTTCCAAAGTGTTTTGCTCAGACAAATGGTGATGGAACCCACGAGGGAGGGAGCGACACTGGATCTAGTGCTCACAAATGGGGATAGCGTGTCAAATATCCGAGTGGGTGCCCACCTGGGCAACAGTGACCATCAAACGGTTTGGTTTGATATGACAGCTAAAGTGGAGAGCGGCCACTCAAAACTCAAAGTCCTGGATTTCAAGCGTGCTGACTTTAGTAAAATGGGGGAATACCTGAGGAAGGAGATGATGGGCTGGGAGGAAATACGAGAAGTGGAAGGACAGTGGTCCAGGCTGAAAGAAGCTATAAATAGGGCCACAAACCTTTATGTAAGGAAAGTAAATAAAAGCAAGAGAAAAAGGAAACCAATATGGTTCTCCAAGCAAGTGGTTGAGAAAATAAAGGCTAAAGAGTTGGCGTTCCAGAAATACAGAAAAACTCAAGAAAAGGAACACATGGAGGATTACCGGATGAAAATGAAAGAAGCCAAGAGAGAGATACGACTGGCAAAAGCGCAAGCGGAAGAACAAATGGCTATAAATGTAAGGAGGTGTGACAAAAATTTCTTCAGGTATATTAGTGAAAGGAGAATGACTAAAAAGGGAATTGTGAGACTAAAAGATACTGCGAACCGCTATGTGGAAAATGATGAAGAAAAAGCAAATTTGCTAAATAGATACTTTTGTTCTGTTTTCACAGAAGAAAATCCTGGAGAAGGACCGCGATGGACTGGAAATAATACAATTGAGAATGAAGTGGATACAGCACCGTTCACGGAAGAAAGTGTGTATCAACAACTTGAAAAGCTAAAGGTGGACAAAGCCATGGGATCGGACGGGATCCACCCCAGGATATTGAGGGAGCTCAGAGAGGTTTTGGCGGGTCCTCTTAAAGATTTGTTTAATATATCCTTGCAGACGGGAAAGGTTCCGAGGGATTGGAGAACGGCGGAGGTGGTCCCTCTTCACAAAAGTGATGATAGGGAAGAAGCTGGAAACTACAGGCCGGTAAGCCTCACTTCAGTTATCGGAAAAGTAATGGAAGCGATGCTGAAGGAAAGGATAGTGAATTTTCTGGAAGCCAATAAGTTGCAAGATCCGAGACAACATGGTTTTACCAAAGGGAAATCGTGCCAAACGAATCTCATTGAGTTCTTTGATTGGGTGACAGGAGAATTGAATCAGGGACGAGCTATGGACGTAATCTACTTAGATTTCAGCAAAGCTTCTGACATGGTTCCCCACAGGAGGCTCTTAAATAAACTGGAGGGGCTGAAGATAGGACCCGAAGTGGTGAACTGGATTAGGAACTGGTTGACGGACAGACGCCAGAGGGTGGTGGTGAATGGAATTCGCTCGGAGGAAGGAAAGGTGAGTAGTGGAGTGCCTCAGGGATCGGTGCTGGGGCCGATTCTGTTCACTATATTTGTGAGTGACATTGCCGAAGGGTTAGAAGGTAAAGTTTGCCTATTTGCAGATGATACTAAGATCTGTAACAGAGTGGACACCACGGAGGGAGTGGAAAACATGAAAAAAGATCTGAGGAAGCTAGAAGAATGGTCTACGGTTTGGCAATTAAAATTCAATGCGAAGAAATGCAAAGTGATGCACTTAGGGAATAGAAATCCACGGGAGATGTATGTGTTAGGCAGGGAGAGTCTGATAGGTACGGGCGGAGAAAGGGATCTTGGGGTGATAGTATCTGAGGATTTGAAGGCGACGAAACAGTGTGACAAGGCGGTGGCCGTAGCTAGAAGGTTGTTAGGCTGTATAGAGAGAGGTGTGACCAGCAGAAGAAAGGGGGTGTTGATGCCCCTGTATAAGTCGTTGGTGAGGCCCCACCTGGAGTATTGTGTTCAGTTTTGGAGGCCGTATCTTGTTAAGGATGTAAAAAGAATTGAAGCGGTACAAAGAAAAGCTACGAGAATGGTATGGGATTTGCGTTACAAGACGTATGAGGAGAGACTTGCTGAACTAAACATGTATACTCTGGAGGAAAGGAGAAACAGGGGTAATATGATACAGACGTTCAAATATTTGAAAGGTATTAATCCCCAAACGACCCTTTTCCGGAGATGGGAAGGTGGTAGAACGAGAGGACATGAAATGAGATTGAAGGGGGGCAGACTCAAGAAAAATGTCAGGAAGTATTTTTTCACGGAGAGAGTAGTGGATGCTTGGAATGCCCTCCCGCGGGAGGTGGTGGAAATGAAAACGGTAACGGAATTCAAACATGCGTGGGATAAGCATAAAGGAATCCTGTGCCGAAGGAATGGATCCTCAGGAGCTTAGTCAGGATCGGGAAGCGGGGCTGGTGGTTGGGAGGCGGGGATAGTGCTGGACAGACTTGTACGGTCTGTGCCAGGGCCGGTGGTGGGCAGCGGGACTGGTGGTTGGGAGGCGGGGATAGTGCTGGACAGACTTGTACGGTCTGTGCTGGAGCCGGGGTTGGGAGGCGGGGCTGGTGCTGGGCAGACTTGTGCGGTCTGTGCCGGAGCCGGTGGTTGGGAGGAGGGACGGGTGGTTGGGAGGCGGGGATAGTGCTGGGCAGACTTATACGGTCTGTGCCCTGAAGAGCACAGGTACAAATCAAAGTAGGGTATACACAAAAAGCAGCAAATATGAGTTATCTTGTTGGGCAGACTGGATGGACCGTGCAGGTCTTTTTCTGCCGTCATCTACTATGTTACTATGTTACTATGACACTGAAATTGAAAATAGCCAATACTGAGAGGGAACAAAAACTGCAAATACTGAGAGGTATATGCCCAAATAAAATATAAGGGCTGATTTCACCAAGCACCAAAACCCTACGAGGCGACCAACCGAAACTGGTTTCTTCAGTTTTGGCTGAAACTGAATCTGCAGCCAAAATTCGCCACTCGTTCGGTTTCAGCCAAAGCCAGTCCAGCCTCAGAACAGAAACAGCCCCCAATTCCCCCCTCCCTCCACTGCCTCCTCTGAACTGAAGGAGCTCAACTTCCCCCTCCCCCTCCTCCTGGGTCCACCATACCACCTTGGTGGTCTAGTGGTTTTGTAGGAGCAGGTCGCTCCTGCCCATGCTGTCTCTGCAGTCAAAAGGAAAAATTGTCTTACCTGATAATTTTCTTTCCTTTAGTCGCAGCAGATGAATCCAGGAACTGGTGGGTTGTATCCGCCTACCAGCAGGTGGCGATAGAGAACACTGAAAGAGGTGACACTGGACACCCAGCTTCTTGTCTCCTCAGTATAAGTCGTTTCCCAAAGCAGAAGAAAGGAGAAAGAAAGGAACACTCTTCTCACAACAAACGGCAACAGCCAAACACAAAATGTGAAACTGTTATAAACAATGACTCAAAAGGTTAAAGGAGTCAAACTGTAAACTGGAATTCAACGTCTTCTGTTCAATTTTTCTGCTTTCTATGTAGAATTGTCTGTAGCTCAACAAAGTGAAAAATCAAGAAAAAACAGGGAGGGATGTTGGATTCATCTGCTGCAACTAAAGGAAAGAAAATTATCAGGTAAGACATAATTTTTCCTTCTTTAGCATCAGCAGCAGATGAATCCAGGAACTGGTGGGATGTACCAAAGCAATCCATAAATAGGATGGGAAGCCGCAGCTCCCCAAGAGAGCACCGCCACACCAAAGCAAGTGTCCTTCCTTGCCTCTACATCACACCTATAGTGTTTCACAAACAAATGACAAGATGCCCAAGTAGCTGCCCGACAAATGTCATCCAAAGAAAGAACTGCTGTTTCCGACCAAGAAGCAGCCTACGCCCGAGTCGAATGGGCTCGCAAACCCTCCGGAGGAACAGAACCCCTCAACAGGTATGCCAAAAAAAAATGGCTTCTTTAGACCAACGAGAAATGGTCAATTTGGAAGCTGCCAAACCCCATCTGGGACCAGAAAAAAGAACAAACAAATGATCCGAGCAACGGAATTCATTAGTCATGTGTAGACTAACGTCTAAAAAACGCAGTTGAGCAAAGCTGTCTGGAAAAGTCCGCTTTCCGAAAGGAAGTCAAATAGATTGATTTAAATGAAAAGGTAACACCACCTTAGGCAAAAAGGAAGGAACCATTCTCAAGGTTCTCAGGAGACAACGACTGAGAAAGTCGGCTTGCACATTGCTCTGACCAGCGATGTGAGCCACTGAAAGACAGAGAAGATGAGTCTCTGCCCAAAGAAGATTGGCTGCCTCCGAAGCCAAGGCTATGCTCTGAGTGCCTCCCTGGCGATTGATGTAAGCCACCAGCAAAAGTGTTGTCTGAGAGAAAGCGAACTGCTTGACTCTCCAGCAGATCCTGAAACGTCTGGAGAGCCAGTCTGACCGCCCTCAACTCCAATCTGTTGATGGAGCACCGCGCCTCCGCTTGAGACCACTGTCCCTGAGTCACGCGGTGAAGACAATGGGCTCCCCATCCCGAGAGACTGGCATCCGTCACCACTATCACCCAGCAAGTGGACGCCAACAGCATTCCCCTCCGAAGGTTGTTGGCACACTGCCACCAGCCCCTGCTGTCTCTCGCAGCCCATGCTGTCTCTCGCAACCAGAAGCCACGCCAGTCGACAACGATAATCTTGGGATACTGGCGACCAACAACTCAATAAGGCGCGTTGAAGGGGCTGCATTTGAGTCCTCGCCCACGGAACCACTTCCAGAGTGGCTGTCATCGATCCCAAGACCTGCACGTAATCCCAGGCCCGAGGACGAGGGGAACACAACAGGTCGCGAACCTGGGAACAAAGCTTGAGACTTCTGCTTTCTTGCAAGAAGACCCATCCCTGAGCTGCTGTATCGAACAGAACTCCCAGATATTCCAAAGTTTGGGAGGGAACCAAATGGCTTTTGGAAAAACTGATGACCCAGTTGAGGGACTGCAGGAACTCCAGGACTCGAGAGGTGGCAGTCATGCTTTCCTAGGCCAAATCCGCCCAAATCAACCAATCGTCGAGATACAGATGAACCTTGATCCCCTCTTTTCGGAGGGAGGCAGCAACCACCACCATTACCTTGGAAAAGGTACGAGGGACCGTGGCGAGGACAAAGGGAAGTACGCAAAATTGGAAGTGACAACCCAAAACGGCAAAATGAAGATACTGCTGATGTGGAGGCCAAATGGGAATGCGCAAGTAGGCCTCTTTGAGATCCAAGGCCATGAGAAACTCCCCTGGATGAACTGATCACACCGTCTCCATGTGGAAGTGACGAACCCAAAAGCACTCGCTCACTTTCCTGAGATCGAGAATACGCCAGAATGACAAAGTAGATTGGCACACCGGCTGTTATTCACTCGGCCCGAGGAACAGGCACCACTGCCTCAAGGTCCAACAACGCCTGCAACATGGCCAGAACGGCCTGCTTCCTGGTTGTCGTGGCACAATGATACTCCAAAAATCCATCTGCGACCGGAAAAGGAAACTCTAACCTGTAGCTGTCTCTGATGAGATCCAAGACCCACTGGTCTGAAGTAATAGTGGCCCACACCTCATGATAGAGGGACAAATGACCCCCCTACAGAAAGAGACAAGGAATGGACCTGCGCCCCATCATTGGGCAGGACGACCTGAAGGCTGAGACCTGTTTGGAGCGCTCGGCGACCTCTTGTCGCTCCGAAAGGAAGATTTCTGCTGAAGGACCCAACTTAAAACTGGATCTAGGCCTGTCTTCTGGAAGACACTGGGACTTAGAATCTCCCAAATCATCTTTTACAGCTCTTCACCGAAGAGCAATTTCACACGAAAGGGAAGTCTTGTGTGCCGCTGTTTGGAAGCCATATCAGCGGACCAATGGCACACCCAAAGCAAACGTCGTGCTGAAACTGCCAAAGACATCTGCTTGGCCAAAGCTCTCAATAAATCATAGAGGGCATCCGCTAAATACGTGAGAGCCAACTCCATTGGAGTACCCACTACAGACCCCGTAGCTTCCTGTTCTTGCTCCAAACTCTGCTGAAACCAGGACAGACAAGCTCTGGTCGCATAGGAACTACAAATAGAAGCTTATAAGGCCAAAGCGGCCACTTCAAAGGACCGCTTAAACGAGGCTTCAGGACGTCTGTCTTGCATATCCTTAAGGGCGACACCACCCTCTACAGGAAGAGTAGTCTTCTTGGTAACTGCCATTACTAAGGCATCCACCTTAGGCAAGGAAAAGGTCTCTAAGGTAGCAGGAGCCACCAGATAGAGATGGACTATAGCCCTAGCCACTTTAAAAGTACTTTCATGGTCAGACTACTATGCTGAAATTAGTTCCTGAATGGATTCATGCACTGGGAAAGCCCTAGATGGTATCCTCGTACTAGCCATTTTAGGATTAACAGAAGCAGCAGAAAGTTCCTCAGGATCTGAAATATTCAGAGCTACTAAAGCTTCAGAAATAAGCGTAGGCAGCTCCTCAAGATGAAACATCCAAACTGCAATCGGATCATCCTGCTCTCCAAGCAGGAGTTCCCCCCCCCCCTCAAAGTCCTCAAGGTCTAGCAGAGTCACCCAACCCTAGTAAAACTGAAGGAGAAGACAGAGGAGCCACAGACCCTCCATCAGGGAAAGGAGATAAACGCCTGCACGTAACTGCAATGTCATCCGGGAACAGAGTAGCAGCATAATCATCCTGAGTAGGAAAATTGTCCCCGCCTTCTGCAGAGACCTGAGGGAATGAAGGAGACCCCACAGGCAGCCCTTTCTTCAGCAGGTAAGCTTGACAAAACAATAAAATGAAGTATGGGGAGAAATCCATCTCAGCACTAGAAAGAAGAATACCCGAATTCACCCCCATGCTTCCGCCTCCCATACCCGCCAAACCCGGAAGGCGGGAATGCTCAGGGGACGAAAAAGGCGCGGGCTCCAAAAGTGCATCAGCAACCTCCGCGGGAACGCGGGCCACCGGCTCAAAAATGTGGGAACATTCACCCACCATCTCCATAGGCTCTGCTACCACCGAAACAGAGTCTGAACAGCGCGCGACGCAGGCCACCGCTGTGGAGCAATGAGAGCCGCAACAGGAACATCTTTTAACTGCCTCCACTGTCATAAATAAGATCGCAAGCCCGCCAGCACCACCACACTGCCCCAGCAAGAAAAGCAGCAAAGTACTCACCGGCTCAGGAAGGAGTACAAACAAGCGGCGGTCACTCTCTGAGGGAGCCCAAATGGCGCTCCCGCCCTCCACACAGCCCAGTAGACAACTCAACCAGACCTACAAAAAAAATTCTACGTTTCTCCCTGATTTTTTTAATTTTTTTATTTATTTTTTTTTTTTTAAATGGCTGACAGCTGCAAAGTTGTGAGGAGAGAAAAGTCTCTCTTTTTTTTTTTCTTTTTAAAGCAAGCCAGAAAAGGAAGGCAACAGAGAGATGGGGGAGAACGGGGTATGACAGGGACCAGCAGCACAAGTATGTCCTCAAGGTTGGCACCTTTAGCCACACGCCCCCATGCTCAACTGGCTAAACAGTCCAGGAGCTCCCCAAGAATCCAGGAGCTGGGAGGAATCCGTCCACCACCTGCTGGAGATAGAGATATACTGAGGAGACAAGGAGCTGGGTGTCCAATGTCACTGCTTTCAGTGTTCTGTATCTTCACCTGCTGGTAGGCGGATACAACCCACTAGTTCCTGGATTCATCTGCTGCTGATGCTAAGGAATGACTGTTGTTCTTACTCATGCCAGATCCAATACCAAAATGGCTGTCATAACTTCCAGTGGCAGTCTCCAAGACTGAAGACGGAAGTTCTGGCAGCCATTTTTACTATGGAGACAGCACGGGCAGGAGCTCCTACAGCACACCAAAAAAGTGGGAAACGAAGGAAGGCTGGACAAACCACAGGATCAACAGAAAGAATTTATTACTGTGATGTGTAAAAAGCAATACACAACGACACAAAATTAATACTCAAGTCTCGACATGGCACTGTGTTTCCGCACAAATGTGCCTGGCCTCAGGAGTCTGATAACATGTTTTTAAAAATGAGATTGTGCGGTTGAGAAGAAATGATGGAATAGTCTTTAAAAAGACCATGCATACATGAATTATGCAGTACTGCAAACACATTTCAATGTGAAGGAGACCGGCACACACGCTTTACCAAGCATTCTGTCTTTACCGGAGTATTTGGCACTACACTGTACTAGTGTTTTAAATAGTGCATCATTCATGTGTGGCTATTTCTCTTGTGGGACTTTTGTGTACAGTTATCGTTTGGTACCAGGAGTTCCTACAAGCCACTAGACCACTAGAGTGGTACGTTAGGCAGGGGCAGAACAGAAGTTGAACTCCTTCACTTTCAGGAGTGGGGGGAGGAGGACAGCCACAGGACCAAAAATTTTGGTTTCAGTGAAAATGGAAACTAAAACATGGCCAAATGCAGATTTCAAGCCATTTCAAGCTAGATTTCTCAGCAGCTTTTGTCACTGTGGATCATGATATCACGTTAGGACAACTGGCAGAAACAGGTATCAATGGAACAGTACTTGCTTATTCAGATCCTATCTATCAGATAGGCAACAGCACCTCATCGCCACCATAGGCACTGACCTGTGAAATACCACAAGAATCGATATTGTCACCTATACTGCTCAATATCTACCTCAAGTCACTAGCCGAGCAGATTTGGTCGATCGACACTTAGTTCTATATCTACACAGATTATGTGCAACTACTCATACACGTTGAATCTGACTTATCTACAGCCCTGAATAAACTGATTAGCACATTCTTAAATTAATGTTAGACAAGTAAACACAACAAACCTTGTCTGAACCCAAGTAAAACCAAGCTTCTCTGGGTCCCTAACACAAGTGGACACATACCTGACCTAACATCAAGGACTCCCCCTCAAATCACAAGTCAGGAACCTTGGAATACAGTTAACACTTACTCTGACTTCCCAAATCCAAGCAACCTTCAAGAGCTGCTTCTACTATTTGCGACAACTATGCTGCCTCTCTTCTTACATTGAGAAGGAAAATCTTATCCCATTTATACATGCCATTGTAACATCAAGGCTGGATTACTGTAATGCACTATACAATGGTCTGGCTAC
The DNA here is from genome assembly GCF_901765095.1 of Microcaecilia unicolor. Taxonomy (NCBI): domain Eukaryota; kingdom Metazoa; phylum Chordata; class Amphibia; order Gymnophiona; family Siphonopidae; genus Microcaecilia; species Microcaecilia unicolor. The sequence goes on along the minus strand of NC_044041.1, from coordinate 140,346,701 downwards.
AAAGGGTTTGCACCAGCTCCAATTGATTCAGAATGCAGCAGCAAGACTCATAGAAGGTTGCAAGCGACATGACAACATCATACAATTTTGCAAAAACTTCGTAGAATACAGGGCTAAATTTAAAACTCTATGTCTGATTTTCAAGGCCCTGAAAGGAAATAGCCCTGAATATCTGAAGAATAGAATCACCCTCTTCACACCTCCAAGGACACCAAGGTCCTCCCAAGGAGTATCCCTAACCACACCCTCTCCAAAAAGACATTCCATGATGTGACACCCACAAGCGAGCCTCCTCTGGAGTAGCCCCACACACTGGAATGCACTCCCTGAAAGGCTCCGTTTAACACAAGACTATCTCTATTCCAGGAAGCAAGTGAAAGCTTGGCTATTCAACCAGGCCTTTAATGGAAGAAGTAACTAGCTTGTTAGTCTCAACACATACAGGGACACAGGCCGCACATACTGCAGCAGGACATGTTTATCCATTCCTAATCTAGCTGAGATAACACAATCATCTCTCTGACCTCATGTGCAACTTTCTTTAAATTAGTCACCTTATTTTTTAAGTCCCCTCACATATCTATATGTTCCATCACTGTCTATTAAAATGTTCTATTACGTATTATGTTGCCATTGTAAGTAATATACTATGCCATACTTTGTATTATTTGAATATTTTTACTGCTGTGATTGTCTATTGCTTATGTTTGATTTATTCTTACTTTACACCGCCTCGAGTGAATTCTTTCAAAAAGACAGTAAATAAATCCTAATAAATACACACAGTTAGAGGCATCATGGTCTGGTCCCAGGCACGACAAGCACCAACTATGGGAATCAGTCCTAGGTCACCAGGAACAGCATTTGAAGCCACTGGAAACTTTCTGGGACATGAAGGGAAAAACTGCCGATGCTAAATCAAACTGCTCAATGGTGAGAAAAAAAAAAAGGAAGCTCACCTGAGAAAAACAATCGATGTAACTCCACCGGAGCTCAGGCCTACGAGGGCTTCTGGCACAAAAAAATAGAAATTAAAAAAATCATAAGGGAAAATTAGGATCTTACCTTGGTAATTTTCTTTCCTTTAGTCATAGCAGATGAAGCCATTACGTATGGGTTATGTCCATCAACCAGCAGGGGAGATAGAGAGCACTCAAACTTTCACAGTGCCCTCTTGGCCAGCTAGCTCCACTGCCTCTTCAGTATTTGAAGCTTCCAAAGCAGTATGGCAAACCGCAATGGGAATCACAAGAGCTTTCCTCACAGCGAACGATGGCCCATCACAAGGGCATGAACTCATAAAGGAGGGAATGCACATCCTCCTGGAGGGAATAAACTCATCCTCCTTATTGTATAAGTGGAGGGGAACACACGCGCCTCCTGGAGGGAATCACACATCCTCCCAACACACTGGAGGGAATGAACTCATCCTCCTATTTATAGAACTGGAGGGGAACACACGCGCCTCCTGGAGAGAATCAACACATCCTCCAAAAAAAACATGCTGGAGGGAATGAACACATCCTCCTAAATTTAAACTGAACATGAATCCTGAAGATTGTTTTCCAACTTTCTCCCAAGGAAGGAACTTCAGGAAATTAGAACAGAACCTGAAAAATAGATTCACAGCATACAGACAATCATACAGGGAGGGCTCATGGCTTCATCTGCTATGACTAAAGGAAAGAAAATTACCAAGGTAAGAACCTAATTTTCCCTTCCTTGTCATCAAGCAGATGAAGCCATTACGTATGGGATGTAACAAAGCAATCCCTAGATAGGGTGGGAACAAGCCACACCACGCGCTAGCACTTGTGCACCAAAACGCGCATCCCTCCTGGCAGCCACATCCAGCCTGTAATGTCGGGCAAAGGAGAGCTTAGAAGCCCATGTTGCTGCACTGCATATCTCTTGAAGAGAGTGTGCTCCAGTTTCAGCCCAAGAGGAAGAAATCGCTCTAGTAGAATGTGCCTTAAAGGCTACAGGCGGAACCTTGCCGGCCAGCAGATAAGCTGAAAAGATAGTTTCTTTGAGCCAGCGGGCAATAGTGGCTTTAAACGCTGGAGACCCTCTGCGAGAACCGGATAGCAAAACAAACAGATGATCAGAAGTCCTGAAAGAGTTAGTAACTCGCAGATACTGCAGCAGAGTCCTGCGCACATCCAAAAGGTGCAGCTGCCCAAAAGATTCTGGAAACTCTTCCTCTGAAAAAGAGGACAACAAAATAGGCTGGTTTAGGTGAAAGGCTGACACCACCTTAGGCATAAAGGAAGGCACGGTCCGAACCGTGACTCCGGACTCTGAAAATTGCAGAAATGGGTCTCTACAGGACAGCGCCTGGAGCTCTGACACCCGTCTCGCCGAGGTAATGGCCACCAGAAAAACGGCCTTCAGTGTCAAATCTTTCTCCGATGCTCGCCGAAGCGGCTCAAAAGGAGATGCCTGGAGGGTTTTCAAAACTAGCCCCAGGTTCCAAGCTGGACAGGGTGCTCGCACTGGAGGTCGGAGCCGAAGCACCCCTCTAAGAAACCGTGCCACATCTGGGTGAGCAGCCAAAGACACGCCTTCCACCTTACCACGAAAGGAGGCCAACGCTGCCACCTGCACCCGCAGGGAATTATAGGCCAAGCCTTTTTGTACACCTTCCTGCAAAACATCCAGAATCGGCGAGACAGGAGCCCGCATTGGAGCAATGGCTCTGGAAGCACACCAAGACTCAAACAGGCACCAAATCCTGGCATAAGCCACGGAAGTGGACCGCTTGCGGGCTTGCAGGAGAGTGGAAATAACTTTATTGGAATAACCTTTATCCCTCAATTGCGCCCTCTCAATAGCCATGCCGTAAGACCAAAGCGGCCGGCATCCTCCATGGCTACCGGTCCCTGAGTCAACAGGTTCGGTACCAGAGGTAACGGCAGAGGAGCCTCCAGGAGCATCTGAGGTCTGCATACCAAGGTCTCCTTGGCCAATCCGGGGCGATGAGGACCACTTCTCCTGGGTGCAGCCGAATTCGCAAGAGCAGGTGCCCTATCAAGGGCCATGGGGGAAACACATAAAGTAGACCCGGAGGCCAGGGTTGAGCCAAGGCATCCAACCCCGCCGAGCGAGGATCTCTCCGTCTGCTGAAGAAGCACGGGACTTTGGTATTGGCACTTGTCGCCATTAGATCCATCACGGGCTTGCCCCATTTGGCACAGATCTGCAGGAAAACTTCGTCTGCCAGATTCCAATCTGCTGGATCGATCTGATGCCTGCTCAGATAATCGGCCTGCACATTGCTGTGACCTGCAATATGAGCTGCCGACAGACACTGAAGATGCAGCTCGGCCCAGTGGCAAATCAGTTCGGCCTGCGCGGCTAGTGCTCTGCACCTTGTTCCGCCTTGTCGATTTATATAGGCCACCGTTGTCGTGTTGTCCGACATCACTCTGACAGCCAATCCTTCCAGGGTCACTTGAAAGGCCAGAAGCGCCTGAAACACCGCTTTCAACTCTAGGCGGTTGATGGACCACTCCGACTCCTCGGGTGTCCATAGACCCTGGGCATGCTTCCCCTTGCAGTGTGCGCCCCAGCCCTTCAGGCTGGCATCTGTTACCACCAAGCACCAAACGGGGAGCGTCAGCGGCATTCCTCGCCGCAGCATGCTGTCCGAGAGCCACCACTCCATGCTGAGTCGGGCCACAGGGAGCCAAGTAAGTCTGCATTGGTAATCCTGAGAAATAGGAGACCATCTCCGGAGTAGGGAATACTGTAGAGGTCTCAGGTGCGCTCTCGCCCAGGGTACCACTTCCATCGTGGCTGTCATCGATCCCAGCAGCTGGACAATGTCCCAAGCTCGCGGGCGGGGCATCCTCAGGAGCAGACGGACCTGATTCTGAAGCTTGCACCGCCTTAGCTCGGGTAGGAACACATAGCCCGAGACTGTGTCGAACCTGGCCCCCAAATACTCTAGAGATTGTGAAGGGGACAGGTGACTTTTGGCCATATTGACGACCCAGCCTAGAGATTGCAGTACTGAGACCACTCTGGCTGTAGCTTGTAAGCTCTCTGTTGCAGAGTCTGCTCTGATGAGCCAGTCGTCTAGGTACGGGTGAACCCTAATACCTTCTCGCCTGAGAAAAGCAGCTACTACCACCATTACCTTCGAAAAGGTTCGGGGAGCTGTGGCGAGGCCAAAAGGCAAGGCCCTGAACTGGAAATGTTTTCCCAACACCGCAAACCTCAGAAACTTCTGGTGCGGGGGCCAAATCGGTATGTGCAAGTAAGCTTCTTTCAGGTCCAGAGACGTGAGAAACTCTCCTGGCTGTACCGCCGCAATGACGGAGCGCAGGGATTCCATGTGGAAATGCCGCACTCTCAGGGACTTGTTCACTTCCCTTAAGTCCAGAATAGGGCGAAAGGACCCACCTTTTCGCGGCACCACAAAGTAGATGGAGTATCGGCCGCAGCCTTGCTCGGCGGGAGGCACCGGGGTCACTGCCCCTAACTGAATCAGACCTTGTAAAGTCTCCTCCACCGCCGCCCGTTTGACGGCAGAACCGCATCGGGACTCCACAAACATGTCTCTTACTGGGGCGTTGAATTCTATTCTGTATCCATCTCTGATCAGGTCCAGAACCCACTGATCTGAGGAAATCTTGGCCCACTCCTCGACAAAGAGGGAAAGCCGTCCTCCGATGACAGGCATCGAGGAGAGGGCCGGCGCACCATCATTGAGAGGGTCGCCCCTGAACTCCTGGTCTTGAGCCACCGGCTGCGGAACGCTTGTCCGAGCGAAAGGAGTTCCTCTGCTGACCACGGGCACGTGAAGTGAACCCAGCAGAACGCCCCGGGTGGTACCTTCTAGCTTCACAGAAGCGAGGTCTGTACGAGGAGTGGACCGCCTGGCCCTTAGAGGAAGGCCTCTGCCTATCTTCGGGCAAGCGCTGGGGTTTTGGATCACCCAGGCCTTTCACAATTTTCTCCAACTCCTCACCAAATAGGAGAAGTCCTTGAAAAGGCAACTTCACCAACCTTTGCTTAGAGGCCATGTCCGCTGCCCAGTGTCGTAGCCACAGACGACCGCGAGCCGCCACTGCTACTGCCATTTGTTTAGCCGAAGCTCTGACAAGGTCATAAAGGGCATCAGCCAGAAAGGACAAGGCCACCTCCATCCGCGGAGCCACATCCAAGAAGGGCTCCGCTCCATCTCCGGGCTGAGCCACTGCCTGTTGCAGCCAAGCTAGGCAGGCTCTAACAGCATAACAGCTGCATGTAGACACCCGAACAGGGAGACCTGCAATTTCAAAGGACCGTTTCAATGCTGTTTCCAGCCTACGGTCTTGAACATCCTTCAGGGCAACACCTCCTTTAACAGGGAGGGTAGTTCTCTTTGTCACCGCAGTGACTAGGGCATCCACTGTAAGCATTTGAAAACGAGCCATATGTCCCTCACGCAGAGGGTATAACTGCCCCATAGCCCTGGAAACTCTCAAAGGTCCCTCGGGGTCAGCCCACTGAGCCGAAACAAGCTCTAGGATGGAGTCATGCAAAGGGAAGGCCCGAGCAGCTTTCTTGGTACTAGCCATCCTGGGATTACCCGAGGAGGCCATGCCACTGTCAGGATCTTCAATCGAGAGGGCCTGCAGGGTATCTGAAATAAGCGCTGGCAGCTCATCACGGTGGAAAATCCTCACCGCGGAGGGATCATCCAGATCCTGTGGTAAATCCGCACCTGACTCTGGTTCCTCAGACCAAGAACGTCTGTCAGAGTTCTCCGAATCCTCACACCCCGACCACGGGGGGGAAAAAGGTGCACCACAATCTGAAGGGGAATTAACCCTTCTGCGCTTATCTTTAGGCCAAGCATCCGGGAAAAAAAACCTCACTGGGCAGTCCCAGGCCAGAATCCATCGGGGGGGCAATGAGAGGAGCCTCAGGCGACCCTTGAGGAAGGGCTCTTTTCATCATGTATGCTTTATGCAGCAAAAGCACAAAATCCGGGGAGAAAATCTCACCCTGGGCACCCAAATCCTGTCCGGTGCTAGCCACTCCTGAAATAACCTCATCTCGAGGTGCCCCACCCGGCTCAGGTCTCTCCGTGTCCACAGAGGCCGCGCCATGCGGTGTAAGCAAAATGGCACCCGCTGCCAGCTCAGAGCGGGAAGAAACATCGCTCGCCATGCTCGGGCCGGCTCCTATGCCAGTACAGCACGATTTACAGAGCCCTGCTGCTGATTTGCGCTTGCCACAAGAGGAACAGCGCTTTACATTGTCCGCAGCCATCGCCGAAAAACGGCGGTAAAATCCAAGATGGTGGTTTCGCGCCAAAATCGCCCCGATCGCGGGCCCACCCCGGAGGAGTTGGAAAACACTCTTACCTCAAAGGATCTACGATCCTGCTGAAAATCAGGTCAAAAACCTCTGTTCCAGCGTCTCTGCGTTTAAAAACGCGACGCGACTTTTTTTTTTTTTTTAAGCTGTGAGGAAAGCAGAGGTATTGAAGACTCCGGAGGCTCAAATGAGTGGGAAAGGCAGGGAAAGGGCAAACCTATATGCCTGCATCCACTGTTGGTGGGTAAGGACAGGGAAAGCAAGGCAATATGTCCACATCCACAGAGGTATGGGTAAGGCAGGGAAAGGGCTAACCTATGTGCCTTTAAAATGAGGCTGCTATAGCCTCCAACACCCCGGTTAACAACTGGCAAGCCAGGAACCACCTCCCGGCAGATTTTTCTGGAGCTCGAACAAGCTGCAGCCACCCTGCTAGGGGAGATAGAGAATACTGAAGAGGCAGTGGAGCTAGCTGGCTAAGAGGGCACTGTGAAAGTTTGAGTGCTCTCTATCTCCCCTGCTGGTTCATGGACATAACCCATACGTAATGGCTTCATCTGCTTGATGACAAGGAAAAAAACTTTAAAAGACCTTTGTATTTATTTATTTATTTATTTAAAAGCTGAAAGAAACACAGTTGAGCTAGGAATCAAACTTGAGCAAAATAATATAGCTCCAGCCTGCTAACAAACAAAAACAACAAAAAAACCACACACACAAACAGATGAAACTGACAGTGTATAAATTATCGGGGAATAGTCAGAAGCTGAATATCCCATCAGTAGGGAAACATGAGCAACACAGCACTGCTATGAGCTGAGACTGCAAGAAGGAAACAACCAACTCCCCTATAAATCACCCTCAGGTGACATAGCAGGTAGAAAAAAAAATGTTGTCTCACCTGATAATTTTCTTTCCTTTAGTCCATCAGACTATTCCAGAAAGGCAGGTGTGACCATCGACCAGCAGGTGGAACCAGAGGATTCAGAATTGTGGTGTGTTCTATAAGTTCTGAATGCAGCTCCCACTATTTAGTATATTCACAAGAAGCAATGGATTGAACAACAAATGTAATAGAAGACCAAACAAACTGCCATCTTCTCTCATCTTGTAATTCAAATGTAAAATGTGTATCAACTGCAAAGGCTGACAACCAGAAAGAATTTCTGCAAAGAGAACTCAGAACGGTAAAAAAAAAAAAATGTAGAACAGGTCAGAAAGTTGCAAATAGGGTGGGATTCTGGAAGAATCTGAAAGACTAAGAAAATTATCAGGTATGACAATTTCTCCTTGCTGGTTGACTTTAAACTTAGTGGTAGGTAGAAAAGCAATCCCAAAGAGGGGTGGGAAAGGGTGGGATTCTGGAAGAATCTGAAAGACTAAGAAAATTATCAGGTATGACAATTTCTCCTTGCTGGTTGACTTTAAATTTAGTGGTATGTAGAAAAGCAATCCCAAAGAGGGGTGGGAAGCAGCAAGAAACCCAGCTTCTGTAAAACACAGAAAGGGATACTGACAAGAGAGAGCATAAAGCTCTGAAATTCTTCTAGCTGAAGTAATAGCAACAAGAAAAACTGCCTTCAATGTCAAATCTTTCAGAGTAGATGCTTTGAGGAGCTTTAAAGGAGATTTCTGCTGCACCTGCAGAACAAGATTGAGGGTCCATTCCGGACAACTCACCCGAACAGGACAACCAAGATGACTGACACCTTTCAAGACATGAACTACATCCAAATAAAAGGCTAAAGAAGAATTTTGCAAATGCCCTCAGAAACCAGGTGAGGTAGTGACTTGAATCTTCAGAGAGCTTGATCCCTCTGGAGGTCCCACTGTGGGAAAGCTAAAATCTGGGCCATAGACAAATAGAGGGGAGAGACTGAGAGAACCAACCTCCACACCCTAGCACAAGCTGACAAGGTGGAACGCTTCCAGGACTGAGGAGTGGTAACGTACTCTGAAAATCCCTTGTTTCTCAGCTTCACCTTTTCAAGGGCCAGATCATAAAACCAAAGTGAAAGGGATCGGGCCTTGATGCAGAAAGTCTAAAAGAGCAATATGCCATAGTGAAACATGGATGCTGGGGCCATTCAGGTGCAGCATAATGTGACACAGAAGTCATCCTACCAAGGGCTAAGGAGGAAAGGAGTATGAGGACCATCGTGAGGCCAAGGTTAGACTATCGTGTCCAGACCTCAAGTGCCTAGCTCCCTTTGACAAATGAAAAACACTGGCAAAATCCATGATCTGATTATCACAATGATCCACAATTAGCTGGAAGGCTGCATCAAGAGAGTTCATTCTCCTAGGTCTAAATGAGTGCTAAGGAAATCTGCCTGCACGTCATCGAAATATGCACTGCTGACAAACCACTGTCCCTCTGCCCAACTGAACAACAAAGCTAGAGGGAGACTGCGAGTTCCCTCCCTTGCCTGTTCACATAGGCCACAACCATCACTTGGAGAAGACTCGAATTTGGAGAAGACTCGAACTGACCGGCTTGATAGATGAGGTCAGGGTCAAGGCGGATGGTGGACCAGGAGGCCACTAGAGTCTGAAAGTGTGCTCTCCAGCCCAATAAACTGGTATCTACCACTTTTCAATTGGAAATCGATAAGAGAACTGATGTGCCCACCTAGAATCACTAAACATTATTCAAAAACACTGCTCCTAACTGCTAAAAACAATAAAAATGCCCAGAATTTTTGCAAATTCCAGCATTTTATGTGTTCCAGTGGCGCATTCAAGTTGATACCAGGGCAGTCTAAAAATATGGCAAAAGATGTTAGAGCCCAAAGAATGTATAAAATCTGTGCAAAACTGTTTTTTTTGAGTAGTAACCACATATCAAAACTGAAAAGATAAAGAGCACTTAAAATCACAGTTTAAAACTCAAATACATACAGAAATAACAATGTTAAAATCTGAACATTAATCACAAACATTCAAACATATCCTATATAATAATTCTCACCATCAATGTTCTAATGTTGGACTGCCTGTGTCCGTGCCTCCTGAGCTAGGCTCCGAAGCCCGGATGACGTCACAGCTGATTTAGAGGCAAGGGGAGGAGTAGGGAAACAGCTGTCAGTGCACCGCTGCCTGCCACTTCGGAACAAGTGGCAGGGAGCGGCGCAACAAAAAACTGCAAGCAGGGCACCACAACCCCCCCCCCCCCCCACAGCACATCACCAAATCACCCCCCAAGCACATCAAACACCCCCCTCTCCCTCCACCCGAAGCACATCTACACCCCCCCCCACACACACACGTCACTCCCTCCCTCCCTGTTCAAGGCCCCCTCATGCCCCTCCCACCGAGATCCACACTGCACCCTCCCTCCAATTTCAACGCTCCCCCCTTCCGCGTTACTGACCCCTGGACCCTCCTGCCGCGACACTCTCGACCCCCCTTTCCGCCAAAAACCCTCCCCCGCCAACCCTCGACAGCCGAAGTCCGCTTCTCGACTGCACGGCGTTGCTTGAAGAATGATCTGATCAAGTTTCTGTGCGTGCTTCTGACATCAGACGCATGAACAGAAAGTTGATCAGATTCAGCAAGCAAACAACGCCAGCGCAGACGAGAAGAGGACTTTGGCTGTCGGGGGTTGGGGTCCCCCATCAGCACAGGTATGCAACAGCGGAGGCGGGGGAGGGTTTTCGCTGAAAAGCGGGGTCGAGGCAGGGGGATCCAGGGGTCAGTAACGCGGAGGGGGGGGGGGTTGAAATTGGAGGGAGGGTGGAGTCTGGAACTCGGTGGGAGGGGCGTGAGGCGGCCTTGAACTGGAAGGAAGGAAGGGAGGGGGGTGTGGGCCTCGCAGGGGACAGAGCGAGACAGTGAGAGAGGGTTGGGGAATTACCTTGCTAGCGCCCGTTTCATTGCCTACCAAACCGGGCCTTTTTTTACTAGTATATAATAATACCATCAGAACTCAAATGAACCATAAAGTGGCACTGAGAAAACTTCCAGAGAGGGAGAGATCATCATTGGTAAGAATTTGCTGTGCATATTGATTCTATACAGGTAAGGTAAGCAGTTTACAACTCTCTAATCATAAAAGTCTGCCCTGTGGATGGGGGGAAGGGAGAGGGTATGGAGAGGGAGGGTGGGAGACAACTAACTGACTGAGGGAAAAGCAGAAGAAAATAAAAAGGTTTTTTAAGGACCTTAAATGATGGAAGAGGCAAAGAATTTCTGAGAGAGAGGAAGATCATTCCACAGTCTGGGCCCCAGGTAACTGAAAGCTGTAGCTCAGGAAAATGTAAAATGGAGAGCCATGAGGGAAGGAACACAGAGAAGATTATCTGAAGACCAAAGAGCTCTGACAGGAGAATAGGGGACAAGAAGTCTGTGCAGATAATCAGAAGCATTAAGGGGGGGGGGGGGGGGGGGAGGTCACGTGATGCGAAGGAGCTGAACGGACGTCTGCTGGCTCGGCTACCTTAACTTCGTACCCAGAATTTAAAACGCAGATTGCATAAACAGCCCCGTTCAAATTGTACAGCAAACTAGCTAATAACGAGGAGAAGTGATTCGTGAGGCTTTAGACGGTGTAGGAGCTCGGGATGCCAGAGAAAGTGCTGCGATCCGGAAAGGAAAAAAGCAGCGTGGTAAAAAGCAAAATTGCGTCGCAGGTACCGACTGCATCTCCTTCAGCACAGCCCCGCAATTTAAACGTATCACCGTCATCAGAGGACATGGTGCAAGTATCCATAAAAAACATGTCCCAGCTGTTGGACGATAAACTTGCTAAGTTACATGCGGGCATGGACGACATCAAAGAGTGTATAGCTAGCCGCGCGATACGCATACAGCATGCTGAAAACAGAATATCATCACAAGAAGATCAGATGGCAGAAGCAGCAGGACGTATCGGGGAACTGGAAGCACAAGTTCGTACTTTGACCGAGAGGGTGGAAGATCAGGAGAACAGAGGAAGACAAAACAACATCAGGTTTGTGGGCATCCCTGAATCACTTACCGAAGCAGAGTTGAAAGATCTGGCTGAGCGGGAGATCCCCAGGCAACTTGGTCTGACAGCAGAACTAGGTCATGGACAGGTGGAAAGAATCCACCGCATTGGGCAGCGCAGAGAACAGGCTGAAAAGCCCAGAGTGGTCATTGCCAGATATATGAACTTTGCTGTTAAAGCGAAAATACTTGATCAATACAAGAAGCAGAGAAACGTGGAATACAACGGAAAGCGGATACTGATGTTTCAAGACTTTTCTTTCGAGTTATGGAGCAGCAAAGATTATTAACACCGTTCTGCTCCCAGCTGTATGAAAAAAAATCAAATTTCCACTCCAGTACTACTACTACTACTACTATTTAGCATTTCTATAGCTCTACAAGGCGTACGCAGCGCTGCACAAACATAGAAGAAAGACAGCCCCTGCTCAAAGAGCTTACAATCTAATAGACAAAAAATAAATAAAGTAAGCAAATCAAATCAATTAATGTGAACGGGAAGGAAGAGAGGAGGGTAGGTGGAGGCGAGTGGTTACAAGTGGTTACGAGTCAAAAGCAACGTTAAAGAGGTGGGCTTTCAGTCTAGATTTAAAGGTGGCCAAGGATGGGGCAAGACGTAGGGGCTCAGGAAGTTTATTCCAGGCGTAGGGTGCAGCGAGACAGAAGGCGCGAAGTCTGGAGTTGGCAGTAGTGGAGAAGGGAACAGATAAGAAGGATTTATCAATGGAGCGGAGTGCACGGGAAGGGGTATAGGGAAGGACGAGTGTGGAGAGATACTGGGGAGCAGCAGAGTGAGTACATTTATATGTTAGTAGAAGAAGTTTGAACAGGATGCGAAAACGGATAGGGAGCCAGTGAAAGGTCTTGAGGAGAGGGGTAGTATGAGTAAAGCGACCCTGGCGGAAGATGAGACGGGCAGCAGAGTTTTGAACCGACTGGAGAGGGGAGAGGTGACTAAGTGGGAGGCCAGCAAGAAGCAGATTGCAGTAGTCTAAACGAGAGGTGACAAGGGTGTGGATGAGGGTTTTGGTAGAGTGCTCGGAAAGAAAGGGGCGGATTTTACGGATGTTGTAAAGAAAGAAACGACAGGTCTTGGCGATCTGCTGGATATGAGCAGAGAAGGAGAGAGAAGAGTCAAAGATGACCCCAAGGTTTCGAGCTGAGGAGACAGGGAGAATGAGAGAGCCATCAACAGAAATAGAAAACGGGGGGAGCGGGGAGGTGGGTTTGGGGGGGGGGGGGGGGGGGAATGAGAAGCTCGGTTTTGGTCATATTTAATTTCAGGTGGTGTTGAGACATCCAGACAGCAATGTCAGACAAGCACGCTGAAACTTTGGTTTGGATGCAAGGTGAGATATCAGGGGTAGAAAGGTAGATTTGGGAGTCATCAGCATAGAGATGGTAGGAAAAGCCATGGGATGAGATTAATGAGCCAAGGGAAGAAGTGTAGATAGAAAAGAGGAGGGGACCAAGAACAGAACCCTGAGGTACGCCGACAGGCAGAGGGATAGAAGTAGAAGAGGAGCCACCAGAGTGAACACTAAAGGTGCGGAGGGAGAGGTAGGAAGAGAACCAGGAAAGGACAGAGCCCTGGAATCCAAGTGAGGACAGGGTATCGAGAAGTATGCTGTGATCGACAGTGTCAAAAGCAGCAGAAAGATCAAGAAGAATGAGGATGGAATATTGACATCTGGATTTAGCCAGTAATAGGTCATTGGAGACTTTAGTAAGCGCAGTTTCGGATGAGTAGAGAGGGCGAAAACCAGATTGTAGTGGGTCAAGAATAGCATGTGAGGAGAGAAAATCAAGGCAGCGGCGGTGAACAGCACGCTCAAGTAATTTGGAGAGAAAAGGAAGGAGGGAGATGGGTCGGTAATTAGAGGGACAAGTAGGGTCGAGTGAAGGCTTCTTAAGGAGAGGTGTGACCATAGCATGTTTAAAGGCAGCAGGGACAGTCGCAGTGGAAAGTGAGAGGTTGAGAATGTGACAGATAAAAGGAATAAGAGCAGGAGAGATGGCATTAAGAAGGTGGGTGGGAATGGGATCAGAGGAACAGGTGGTACATTTTGAGGAAGAAAGGAGAAGTGTAGTTTCCTCAATAGTAACTTCAGGAAAGGAGGAAAGGGAATGAGGGGAAGGAGCGAGAGGGGAACGAACTAGTGGAGGGAGAGGTGGTGAGGTAGAGAAAGCAAGGTTTATCTTTTGAACCTTGTTGTGAAAGAATTCAGCATGGGTCTGAGGAGATAATGAAGGGGGAGTTGGGGGAGGGGGCACCTTGAGGAGAGAGTTCAACGTGGTGAAGAGAAGTCGAGGATTAGAGCCAAGAGAGTTGGTCAGTTGGATATAATAATCCTGTTTGGCACGTAAAAGAGCAGATTGGAAGGAGGTCAGCATGAACTTAAAGTGTAAGAAGTCAGCAAGGGCCTGAGATTTCCGCCAGAGGCGTTCTGCGGAGCGGGTACAGGAACGTAGGTAGCGTATATTAGAAGTCAGCCAAGGTTGGGGTTTTGTACGCCTTACAGGGCGGGTCATCAAAGGTGCAAGAGTGTCTAAGGCAGAGGATAGAGTATTGTTGTAAGAAGAAACAGCCTCGTTGACAGACGTGGATGGTGCCACAGTAGAGAGGAGGTTTGAAACATGGGAGGATAGAGATGAAGGGTCAATATCGTGAAGATTCCTAGATAAATTAGATAAGATAGGACGGGACTGGGAGGGAGGAGATTTAAGTGTGAAAGTTATAAGATGGTGATCAGAGGAGGGAAGATCAGAGGCAAGGAAACTAGAGGGTGAACAGTTGGAGGAGAAGATGAGATCAAGACAGTGACCATTTTGATGAGTGGGGGAGGTGGAGCATAGTTGGAGATTAAAGGAGGACGTTAAAGCGAGTAACTTGGAAATATAAGAGTTGGAAGGATCATTAGCAGGAATATTAAAGTCACCAAGGATGAGAGAGGGGGAGGAAGGATCATGGAAGAAGGCAAGCCAGGCGTCAAAGTCACTGAGAAAGGATGAAAGGGACTTATCAGGGGGACGATAAATGACCGCTATTCGAAGAGGCGGATAGAGTGGACTTCAAAGGAGGAAAAACAGTGAGATTGAGGTGGAAGAATAGGTTGAAATCTGGAGGAGAGAGAGAGAAGTAGTCCAACACCGCCCCCACGGTCAGCAGGGCGAGGAGTATGTGAAAATAGATAACCGCCATGGCACAGGGCTGCGACTGAAGCAGAGTCATCAGGGCAGAGCCAGGTTTCTGTTATGGCGAGCAGATGGAAGTGACGCGAGATAAAGAGGTCCTGGATATAGGCAAGTTTGTTACAGATAGAGCGGGCATTCCATAGGGCGCAAGAGAAGGGCAGAGAAGAGGAGGGGAGTAGAGAAATAGAGATGAGGTTAGAGAGGTCGCGGTGAGATCTGTAGAGTTGGGATAATAGTTGGTGAGGGGGGCCAGGATTGGGATTGATGTCACCGGCTGAGAGTACGAGAAGGAGTAAAAGAGAGCGGAGGAGAGTAGGAGAGGTGTGGCCACGAAGGTGTCGAAGGCGAGAGGTATTTAGGTGGAATGGGGAAGGCAAAATGGACGGAAGAAAGAGGCGGAGATTAAAAGCCAAGAGGGAGGAAGAGGGTAGGAGAGAAGGTGAGGTGATGAAGTCGATGGATGGGCAGTGAGTTCCTGTAGCGGAGAGAGGTAGGGGGTGAGGGAAAAGATTAGGAAGGGACAGGGCTAGGAAGAGAATGTGAATAGAGGCCATAAATGACTGAGGTACTTTAGCAGCTGGGAAGAAGATTAGATGTAAAGAGAAAAAAGCCCCGCGCTCCGGCACCTAGAGCAGAGGCCCTGAGTGGATCGGAGTGGACCTGGGTGTCACCCCGGAGAAGGCTGTAAGGATATGCAGATGAGCTGCAAGTCCTCCACAGCACCTGAAAGGCAGCCGGTGGTAGAGCTGAGCACCTCTCAGCTGAGGAAAGGCTTACCAGGGGTTAGGCCGAAGCCAGCATTCCTCCCCCTGAGGGTCACCTGATCCTAGCCAAAAAGCACCTGGAAACTCTGTGCACTTGGAGCAAAGGCCCTGGGAAGATCGGGGTGGAACTGGAGTCACCCCGGATACAGCTGTGAGGAAATGCAGAAGGGCTGCAAGTCCTCCACAGCACCTGGTGGGAGCGCTGGGCACCTAGAGCGGAGGCCCTGAGTGGATCGGAGTGGACCTGGGTGTCACCCTGGAGAAGGTTGTAAGGATATGCAGATGAGCTGCAAGTCCTCCACAGCACCTGAGAGGCAGCCGGTGGTAGAGGTGGGCACCTCTCAGCTGAGGAAAGGCTTACCAGGGGTTAGGCCGAAGCCAGCATTCCTCCCCCTGAGGGTCACCTGATCCTAGCCAAAAAGCACCTGGAAACTCTGTGCACTTGGAGCGAACGCCCTGGGAAGATCGGGGTGGAACTGGAGTCACCCCGGATACAGCTGTGAGGAAATGCAGAAGGGCTGCAAGTCCTCCACAGCACCTGGTGGGAGCGCTGGGCACCTAGAGCGGAGGCCCTGATTGGATCGGAGTGGACCTGGGTGTCACCCCGGAGAAGGCTGTAAGGTTATGCAGATGAGCTGCAAGTCCTCCACAGCACCTGAAAGGCAGCCGGTGGTAGAGCCCTGAAAGACATAATAATTGCACAGCACCCAGACTCGCGTAGTGTGAATAACACTGGAGCCACTTAGAAGTCTGGAAAAACGGGTTGTTGTTTTTTTTTCCCTCGTAAAGAATGCAGAGGACACTGTACATAAGGAAGGCAGAGTACTTCAAGGCAGTGTCACGGACGAGCAGCGAGGTCTAAAAGGGCTGATGGTCAACACAGAAGGCACATCAAAGAAGGCTAACACGCAGCTCGAGAGACTCTGACAGAGTCTAGACGCCCGACGGAAAGAGAGACTTGTAAGGACAAGAGAGAAGTGCGGTAATAAATCAAAGACTACAGCATTTATTGTTTTCCTCCTTTCTCAGTTTAATGGTTTGGGGATATTTTGGGAGTTGCATCCCTGAAGTTGGAAAGGGGAGTTATTTGTGTTTGTAAATGAGTTAATCTGTGTTTGAGCACAAGCAATAACTTTCACAGCTATACGATGTATGGGGGTGGGGGGTGGGGGGGAGGGAGGGAGGGAGCAATTCAGTAATCTGGGGGATGGTTGAGGGGGGAGGCACCTCAATCAGGGTTGGAAGAGTGAGAGGAAGGACGGGAGGGACTTGGAAGTCATGGAAATGTGAATGGGAGTGTGCTGGGAAGGAAGGAAGAATGACTGAGAGTGTGTATGTGGGACAGAAGGGGCAGGGAAGAAGTCAGGGCGGGAGGGGAGAGGGACAGGTGAGACAGAGGGGGGGAGGGAAGGGTCAGATAAGGGATATGGGGTATGAAGGTTTCAAATAGATCCTGTGGCTGCAGTCTGAAAAACTTTACCTTGCACAAGGGGGGAGGCGACGACAAGGGAGGAAGTATGGGAAGTTAGCGTTCTGGGGGGGGGGGGGCACTGCTGGGATGTCACCCTGGGAGAAGTTTAAAGTATTGCATGGTTATGTAAACATGGTAGGAGGGTGGGACTATGGGTAGTTTGAGGGTAGCAACCCTTAATGCAGATGGTATACATTCACCCATTAAGCGGAAAAAGATCTTGCACTACAGTAAGCAGATGAAGGTGGATGTATTGCTATTGCAAGAGACACATTTATCTCTGTCAGAGCATTTTAAGCTGAAGCAAGGCTGGGTGGGCGAAATTGTCTTTGCCTCCTTTAATAGTAGGCAAAGAGGGGTGGCGATACTCATGAGGAAAGGGCTCGATAATACATGTCATAAGGTGATCCAAGACCCCGAGGGCAGATATGTTATCTGGGTGGGGACTCTACAGGGGGAGAAGACATTGCTGTGCTCGGTTTATGCTCCAAATATCTACTCGCACAAGTTTTACTTGCAACTGCTGGCGACTCTAGCCCCACTGAAAGAATACAAAATGTTTGTGGGAGGAGACTTTAATATAACAGCGGACCCGTTAATTGATTGTAATCCACCCATGCCACGCCCCAAAGGGCAGGGGGTAAGGGGCATAAACCTATTGCAACAAGACCTAGGGTTAGTGGATATCTGGAGGGTTTTACACCCTGATGAGAAAGAGTATACTTTTTACTCACACATACATAAATGCAGGGCGAGACTACATACTAATATCACAACCCCTCTTTACTTTGAGTCAGGCAGCAGTAATTGAGGCGGAGGTAGTATCGGATCACAGTATGGTCTGGGTAGATTGTAATTTCAATGGGGGTGGAAAAAAAGCTAGTTGGAGAATGAACCCCACTTTGTACCAGGAAGGGGAATTCCGGGAGTTTCTTCAACAAGAATGGAAGCAATACCTAATAGATAACGAACGCATCCTCAGTCGACAGCCCAATAACGCTATGGGAGGCAGGAAAAGCAGTGATGAGGGGTAAAATCATAGAATATACAACGAGAACCAGAAAAAAGAGAGACAGGGAACTGCTAGAAAAACTGAGGTTATTGCAGGCCACTCGGATTAAATTGACTCGGGGCGATGTAGAGCAAGGTAAAATTATGTATAATCATACCTGATAATTTTCTTTCCATTAATCATAGCTGATCAATCCATAGACTGGTGGGTTGTGTCCATCTACCAGCAGGTGGAGATAAAGAGCAAACTTTTGCCTCCCTATATGTGGTCATGTGCTGCCGGAAACTCCTCAGTATGTCGATATCAAAGCTCCATCCGCAGGACTCAGCACTTAGAGAATTACACCCACGAAGGGACACTCTGCCCAGCTCACCACCGCCGAAACGGGGGAGGGGAATTAACCCAGCTCATCCCCACACAAGTGGGGGAAGGGAATCCGTCCAGCTCATCCCCGCGGAGCGGGGGAGGGACACCACACCCGCCGATGCGGGGGGATCTGGCTTATCCTGCAACCGCAACCGCGGGAGGAGCTGACTGACCCTAACACCGCCGAAGCGGGAGGGGTACAAAGATGCCCTACAGCCGCACGAAGCGGGAGGGAGTGCCGGCAGAATTTAAAGTCTCAATCCAGCCCCGTAAAACGGAGGGGAGAGGAATGCAGCAGCTCACTGTAACACAAACTCGTCTTAACTCTTGAAGAATCCAAGTGAAAAAACTTGAACACGAAGTCTTTCTGAAGTAACTGAAGACTAAACTTGAACCTGAAATGCAACCAGAATAAAAACAGTACAGATATCTGGGAGGGGCTATGGATTGATCAGCTATGATTAATGGAAAGAAAATTATCAGGTATGATTATACATAATTTTACCTTCCATATCATCAAGCTGATCAATCCATAGACTGGTGGGATGTACCGAAGCAGTACTCACCCAGGGCGGGACATTGAAATCCCTGACCTCAACACTGAAGCTCCAAACCGGGCCTCCGCCCGTGCAGCCACAGTCAAACGGTAATGCTTGGAGAATGTATGAGCCGAAGCCCAAGTTGCCGCCTTGCATATCTCTTCCAAGGAGACGGATCCGGCCTCTGCCATCGAGGCCGCCTGAGCTCTCGTGGAGTGAGCCTTCAGCTGGATAGGCAGCACCTTCCCCGCGGCCACATAAGCCGCTGCAATGGCTTCCTTGACCCATCTTGCCACTGTAGGCTTAGCAGCCTGCAGACCCTTACGAGGACCTGCAAACAGGACAAACAGATGATCCGATTTCCGGAAATCGTTGGTCATTTCCAAGTATCTGATGATGACTCGTCTCACATCCAGATATTTAAGAGCAGAGTACTCCTCTGGGTAGTCCTCCCTACGAAAGGAAGGGAGACAGAGCTGCTGATTCACATGGAAGCGAGAAACAATCTTGGGCAGGAAGGAAGGCACTGTGCGAATAGTCACTCCTGCCTCAGTGAACTGCAGAAAAGGCTCTCGACATGAGAGCGCCTGGAGCTCGGAAACTCTTCTGGCTGAAGTGATAGCCACCAAAAAGACTGCTTTCAACGTCAGGTCTTTCAGAGATGCCCTCGACAAGGGTTCAAAAGGCGGCTTCTGCAATGCTCTTAGTACCAGGTTGAGATTCCACGCAGGCACCACTGAGTGCAGAGGAGGGCGCAGGTGATTAACTCCCTTGAGAAAGCGCACCACATCTGGCTGCGAAGCCAGGGAAGCACCCTTCAGGCGGCCCCTGAAGCAAGCCAGAGCCGCTACCTGGACTTTAAGGGAACTGAGCGACAGGCCTTTCTCCAGACCTTCTTGCAGGAACGCCAACACTGAAGAAATTGGAGCAGTGAAGGGAGAAAGTGAGCCTGCTTCACACCACGCTGCAAAGATACGCCAAACCCTGGCGTAAGCAGTAGAAGTAGAGCGCTTCCTCGCTCTCAGCATAGTGGCGATGACCTTGTCTGAGAAGCCCTTCTTCCTCAGACGCTGCCGCTCAATAGCCAGGCCATAAGACCAAAGGGGGAGGGATCCTCCATCACCACGGGACCCTGATGTAACAGGCCCTGCTCCACTGACAGCCGCAGAGGATCGTCGACTGAGAGCCTGATCAAGTCCGCATACCAGGGACGCCTGGGCCAATCCGGACCCACCAGGATTACCCTGCTGGGATGCTTTGCCACCCGGTCTAGCACCCTGCCCAACATGGGCCAGGGCGGGAACACATAGAGAAGCTCTTGTGTCGGCCACTGTTGGAGAAGAGCATCTACTCCCAGGGATCGAGGGTCCCGTCCTCTGCTGAAAAAGCGCGGCACTTGGCAATTGGCCGATGACACCATCAGATCTAGGCTCGGCTGGCCCCAGCGCTTCGTGATGTCCAAGAACGCCTGAGCAGATAGCTGCCACTCTCCGGGCTCCAAGGTATGGCGACTGAGAAAGTCCGCCTTGACATTCATGACTCCGGCAATGTGGGCCGCTGAAAGCTGCTCCAGGTTCACTTCCGCCCACTGGCAAAGATTCATAGCCTCCTTGGCTAGAGGGGCGCTCTTGGTACCTCCCTGGCGGTTGACATAGGCCACAGCCGTGGCATTGTCCGACAGGACCCGTACAGGCTTCAACACCAGTACCGGGATGAACTCCAAAAGCGCCAACCGAATGGCTCTGAGTTCCAGGAGGTTGATAGACCACTTTGCCTCTGCAGGAGACCAGAGCCCCTGCGCTGTCCTTCCCAAGCAGTGGGCTCCCCAGCCCGACAACGAGGCGTCCGTCGTGACGACAATCCACTCTGGGGTCACCAGAGGCATTCCCGCAGACAACTTGTCTGTCTGCATCCACCAGCTCAGCACCTTGCGCACTGCTGGGTCCAAGGGAAGGCGCACAGCATAATCCTCCGACATCGGAGTCCAGCGCTGCAGCAAAGAGTGTTGAAGCGGTCTCATATGAGCCCTGGCCCAGGGCACTACTTCCATCGTGGCCGTCATAGAGCCCAACAGCTGCACATAGTCCCAAGCCCGAAGGGGAGAGGCTAATAGGAACTGGTCCACCTGAGCCTGAAGTTTGACAATCTGATTGTCTGGCAGGAACACTCTGCCCACTTGGGTGTCGAATCGAACTCCCAGGTACTCCAGGGACTGAGTCGGGCGCAGCTGGCTCTTCTCCCAGTTGATGATCCATCCCAGGGAGCTCAAAAGAGCAACTACCCGGTCCACAGCTTTGCCGCACTCTGCATAAGAGGGGGCTCGGATCAACCAGTCGTCCAGATAAGGATGGACTTGTACCCCTTCCTTTCGTAGGAAGGCCGCGATGACCACCATTACTTTGGAAAAGGTCCGCGGAGCAGTAGCCAACCCGAAAGGGAGGGCTCTGAACTGGAAGTGTCGTCCCAGGACTGCAAAACGCAGAAAGCGTTGATGAGGAGGCCAGATGGGAATATGCAGGTACGCTTCCTTGATGTCCAAGGATGCCAGGAACTCTCCTGCCTTCACTGCCGCTATAACAGAGCGGAGAGTCTCCATGCGAAAGTGCCGCACTTTCAAGGCCCGATTGACCCCTTTGAGGTCGAGGATAGGCCGGACAGAACCTCCTTTCTTTGGTACCACAAAGTAAATGGAGTAACGTCCCTTGCCAAGCTGACTTTCTGGCACCGGAACGACCGCGCCCAGGCGGATCAGATTGTCCAAGGTCTGCTGCACTGCCACAGCTTTGACCGGAGACTTGCAGGGAGAGAGTACAAACCCGTCTTTTAAGGGTCGGCAGAACTCTAGTTTGTAGCCGTCTCTGATGACTTCCAGCACCCACGCGTCTGAAGTTATTGTGGTCCACTCGCCCAGAAACGAGGACAGCCGTCCTCCAATCTGCACTGGGGCGTGGACCAAGACCCCGTCATTGGGTACGAGACCCTGGGGGAGGACCGGAGGGAGCACCTCCGGGACGGCGGTCTCTGCGAAAGGAATGCTGCTTGGGGGAGAAATTCCTCTTGAAGGAAGAGGGGGCAGAGCCCGACCTGCCCGGGCGGTACCGACGGGCTTCCTGCAACCGTCCTCTGGAGGTACCGGGACGAGTACTAGCCCGAGCCCTGACCTCTGGTAATTTCTTGCCCTTAGACGTGCCGAGATCGGTCACGATTTTGTCCAGCTCGACCCCAAAGAGCAGCTTGCCTTTAAAAGGCAACCTAGCCAGGCGGGATTTAGAGGCGTGGTCAGCAGACCAATGTTTCAGCCAAAGCCACCACCGCGCAGAGATTGTCTGAGCCATGCCTTTCGCTGAGGCCCTCAAGACATCATACAGCAAGTCTGCCAAATAGGCTAAGCCCGATTCCAGGGCCGGCCAATCAGCCCTCAAGGAATGATCCGAGGGGGAAGCCCGCTGCACCATAGTCAGGCACGCCCTGGCCACATAGGAGCCGCAAACTGAGGCCTGCAAACTTAAAGCAGCCGCCTCAAAGGACGACCTTAAGGCCGCCTCCAATCTTCTGTCTTGGGCGTCCTTTAGGGCCGTGCCACCTTCCACCGGCAACGCCGTTTTCTTAGTCACCGCAGTGATTAAAGAATCCACGGTAGCCACAGATAGGCCTCACGTTCACTCACAGCCAAAGGATAGAGGCGGGACATAGCCCTAGCCACTTTAAGGCTCGCTTCTGGGACATCCCATTGAGCCTAAATTAAGGTGTGCATGGCATCATGCACGTGGAAGGTTCTAGGCGGGCGCTTCGTCCCCAGCATAATGGCAGAGCCAACAGGGGCTGAGTGAGAGTCGTCCTCCGGAGAGGAAATCTTCAAAGTGTCCATGGCCTGTAACAACAGGTTGGGCAAATCCTCTGGGCTAAAAAGCCGCGCTGCAGAGCGGTCATCCGCTCCATCCGAGCGGGGATCCGTCTCCTCCAAGGAATCCGCAAAGGACCGTTGGGAGACCTCAGACACGCTGCCCTCATCTACATCGGAGGAGACAAATTCCTCCAAGGCCTGGGAATCAACCCGAGGGCGTTCACCTCTAGGAACCTCAACCTCTTTACCAGACGAGGGAGCAGGGGCAGCGTTGTGCATGAAGAAGGCCTGATGCAGCAGCAAAACAAACTCGGGGGAGAAACCCCCCAGACTGTGCACTTCCGCAGTCTGGGCAACAGCCCTAGACGCACCCTCAACCGGCGCTCGCAATAGCGGGGGAGAGACATGCTGCGCATCCAAAATGGCGTCCAGCGCGAAACTCCGCGAAGGAGCCGCGCGGGAAGAACGGCTCTTAACTTTAGCCGCTTCTGTGCCGTCGCCCAAATTAAGGGCGTTCATGGCATTAATGTCTCCAACTTCAAGGGCGGCCCAAGAAGAAGCCGTCCGAGCCGCGTGGCCGGCCAAGATGGCGGAGGCGAGGAGCGGGGGATGGGCGTTTATGGCGGGAAAAACCGCCACGCCGGAGGAAGGACAGGGACATTCATCGGTCACGAAACTGTCACCCAACAAGGGCGAATCAGGCTTGAAGACCCCCGCATCCCCTCTAGAAGCGCTCAAGCGACCCGGGGAGCGACCCTTTGCGCCCTCGCCCTCCGACGCCATATGCCACGAGGAGAAGAATCGGGGAACCCCCTGCCCGCTATAAAAAGGTAAAAATTACCTGCTGTCCGCTCCGAGTTGTAACGACCTGGTGTCCCAGTGACTAGCTGCAATAGACGCTTAAATAAACGTCGAAATAAACGCCTTTAAGGACGTTCAAATTTTTTTTTTTTTTTTTTTTTTTTAACTGAGCCAGCGGGAGGGGGGAGAAAAGGAGGGACCTGGCACCACCAGGTTTGCACTTGCTCAAAAGAGCCCTCAACCCCAGGCACTCAACAAAACCTAAAAATTAGGCTTGGAGGCCTAGCCAGAGCTGCTGCTGTGTGTGACCACCACCTGCTGAGATAGAGAACATACAGGAGGAGTTTCCGGCAGCACATGACCACATATAGGGAGGCAAAAGTTTGCTCTCTATCTCCACCTGCTGGTAGATGGACACAACCCACCAGTCTATGGATTGATCAGCTTGATGATATGGAACAAGCAATCTTTAGAGAACTGAAAAGTCAGATTAATAGCATCTTGAATAAAAGAGCAGCGAGGGACATCTTGGTATATAAATATAAGCTTCATAGATGGGGCAACAAAACGGGTATCTTACTGGCTACTATGGTGCGAAATAGAGCGGCAAAACAATTAGTAACCCAAATTAAAACTCTAAAGTGGCAAGTAGTCAGTAGGGTGGAGGAGATAAAAGAGGCATTTGTAGATTTCTACAAATCCCTGTGTGATAAAGGGAGCAGTGATAGGAAACAGCGGGAGATATTTTTTCAGAATCTAGGACTGCCTTCTCTGACGCAGGAGCAGAGAGCAACTCTGAACAGGGGTGTTACGGGGCCTGAAATTCAGGAAGCAGTAAAAAAGCTTAAACTAGCAAAGGCCCCGGGGCCAGATGGATTAGGTCCTGAATTTTACAAGATCCTGGGAGAGCAGATAGTAGGGCCTTTTAGTGAGCTGTGCGATACACTCTGTTTGGAGAGGCAATTCACGGGAGCTTTGACACATGCCTCCATAATAGTACTACCTAAGCCGGGGCGTGATAAAGAGTTATTGGGTTCCTATAGGCCTATATCCTTGTTGAACCAGGATATAAAATTATTTGCCAGTATTATGGCTGCCCGACTAGGTAAGGTTTTGCCATCTCTGGTGCAACCAGATCAGACTGGCTTTGTGCCGGGAAGATATGCCTCCACTAACATATTAAGAGCCCTAAGTATTATTCACACAGAGGGGAACAAATTGGGAGACAATGTCATCGCCAGCCTAGACGCAGAAAAAGCATTTGACAAGATCTTATGGAATAACCTCTTTTGGGTGTTGCCACAATTTGGAATATACGGGGAGTTTTTGCAGGGGGTTAGGGCTTTATACAGGAACCCCACAGCGCAAATACTGGTGAATAATGAACTATCCCCCTCATTTGAGTTGCAGAGAGGCACCCGCCAAAGCTGCCCATTAACGCCTATGCTATTTGTTTTGGTCTTGGAGCCATTATCTAGTAAAATAAGGCAGACACGGGAGCTGCAGGGGTAAAGCAATGGGGCTATGGAATTCGGAGTAACGTGAAAAGTGCGTGAACCAAAAGGGCACCTTAGAGCATCATTTTGTGGAATGCAGGCACAGCGAATGCTACATACCTGTAGAAGGTATTCTCCGAGGACAGCAGGCTGATTGTTCTCACTGATGGGTGACGTCCACGGCAGCCCCTCCAATCGGAAACTTCACTAGCAAAGGCCTTTGCTAGTCCTCGCGCGCCCATACGCACCGCGCATGCACAGCCGTCTTCCCGCCCGAACCGGCTCGTGTTCGTCAGTCCCATGTAGCAAGACAAAGACAAGGGAAGACACAACTCCAAAGGGGAGGCGGGCGGGTTTGTGAGAACAATCAGCCTGCTGTCCTCGGAGAATACCTTCTACAGGTATGTAGCATTCGCTTTCTCCGAGGACAAGCAGGCTGCTTGTTCTCACTGATGGGGTATCCCTAGCCCCAGGCTCACTCAAAACAACAACCATGGTCAATTGGGCCTCGCAACGGCGAGGACATAACTGAGATTGACCTAACAATTATCCAACTAACTGAGAGTGTAGCCTGGAACAGAATAAAACATGGGCCTAGGGGGGTGGAGTTGGATCCTAAACCCCGAACAGATTCTGAAGCACTGACTGCCCGAACTGACTGTCGCGTCGGGTATCCTGCTGCAGGCAGTAATGAGATGTGAATGTGTGGACAGATGACCACGTCGCAGCTTTGCAAATCTCTTCAATAGTGGCTGACTTCAAGTGGGCTACCAACGCTGCCATGGCTCTAACATTATGAGCCGTGACATGACCCTCAAGAGCCAGCCCAGCCTGGACGTAAGTGAAGGAAATGCAATCTGCTAGCCAATTGGATATGGTGCGTTTCCCCACAGCCACTCCCCTCCTGTTGGGATCAAAAGAAACAAACAATTGGGCGGACTGTCTGTTGGGCTGTGTCCGCTCCAGATAGAAGGCCAATGCTCTCTTGCAGTCCAATGTGTGCAGCTGACGTTCAGCAGGGCAGGAATGAGGACGGGGAAAGAATGTTGGCAAGACAATTGACTGGTTCAGATGGAACTCCGACACAACCTTTGGCAAGAACTTAGGGTGAGTGCAGAGGACTACTCTGTTATGATGAAATTTGGTGTAAGGGGCCTGGGCTACCAGGGCCTGAAGCTCACTGACTCTACGAGCTGAAGTAACTGCCACCAAGAAAATGACCTTCCAGGTCAAGTACTTCAGATGGCAGGAGTTCAGTGGCTCAAAAGGAGGTTTCATCAGCTGGGTGAGAACGACATTGAGATCCCATGACACTGTAGGAGGTTTGACGGGGGGCTTTGACAAAAGCAAACCTCTCATGAAGCGAACAACTAAAGGCTGTCCTGAGATCGGTTTACCTTCCACACGGTAATGGTATGCACTGATTGCACTAAGGTGAACCCTTACAGAGTTGGTCTTGAGACCAGACTCAGACAAGTGCAGAAGGTATTCAAGCAGGGTCTGTGTAGGACAAGAGCGAGGATCTAGGGCCTTGCTGTCACACCAGACGGCAAACCTCCTCCATAGAAAGAAGTAACTCCTCTTAGTGGAATCTTTCCTGGAAGCAAGCAAGATGCGGGAGACACCCTCTGACAGACCCAAAGAGGCAAAGTCTATACTCTCAACATCCAGGCCGTGAGAGCCAGAGACCGGAGGTTGGGATGCAGAAGCGCCCCTTCGTCCTGTGTGATGAGGGTTGGAAAACACTCCAATCTCCACGGTTCTTCGGAGGATAACTCCAGAAGAAGAGGGAACCAGATCTGACGCGGCCAAAAGGGAGCAATCAGAATCATGGTGCCTCGGTCTTGCTTGAGTTTCAACAAAGTCTTCCCCACCAGAGGTATGGGAGGATAAGCATACAGGAGACCCTCCCCCCAGTCCAGGAGGAAGGCATCCGGTGCCAGTCTGCCGTTGGCCTGAAGCCTGGAACAGAACTGAGGGACCTTGTGGTTGGCTCGAGATGCAAAGAGATCTACCAAGGGGGTGCCCCACACCTGGAAGATCTGTCGCACTACTCGGGAGTTGAGTGACCACTCGTGAGGTTGCATAATCCTGCTCAGTCTGTCAGCCAGACTGTTGTTTACGCCTGCCAGGTATGTGGCTTGGAGCACCATGCCCTGACGGCGAGCCTAAAGCCACATGCTGACGGCTTCCTGACACAGGGGGCGAGATCCGGTGCCCCCCTGCTTGTTGATGTAATACATGGCAACCTGGTTTGTCTGAATTTGGATAATTTGGTGGGACAGCCAATCTCTGAAAGCCTTCAGAGCGTTCCAGACCGCTCGTAACTCCAGGAGATTGATCTGCAGATCGCGTTCCTGGAGGGACCAGCTTCCTTGGGTGTGAAGCCCATCGACATGAGCTCCCCACCCCAAAAGAGACGCATCGATAGTCAGCACTTTTTGCGGCTGAGGAATTTGGAAAGGACGTCCCAGGGTCAAATTGGACCAAATCGTCCACCAATACAGGGATTTGAGAAAACTCGTGGACAGGTGGATCACGTCTTCTAGATCCCCAGCAGCCTGAAACCACTGGGAAGCTAGGGACCATTGAGCAGATCTCATGTGAAGGCGGGCCATGGGAGTCACATGAACTGTGGAGGCCATGTGGCCCAGCAATCTCAACATCTGCCGAGCTGTGATCTGCTGGGACGCTCGCACCCGTGAGACGAGGGACAACAAGTTGTTGGCTCTCGCCTCTGGGAGATAGACACGAGCCGTCCGAGAATCCAGCAGCACTCCTATGAATTCGAGTCTCTGCACTGGGAGAAGATGGGGCTTTGGATAATTTATCACAAACCCCAGTAGCTACAGGAGGCGAATAGTCATCTGCATGGACTGTAGAGCTCCTGCCTTGGATGTGTTCTTCACCAGCCAATCATCGAGATAGGGGAACACGTGCCTACGAAGCGCCGCTGCTACTACAGCCAAGCACTTCGTGAACACTCTGGGCACAGAGGCGAGTCCAAAGGGTAGCACACAGTACTGGAAGTGACGTGTGCCCAGCTGAAATCGCAGATACTGTCTGTGAGCTGGCAGTATCGGGATGTGCGTGTAGGCGTCCTTCAAGTCCAGAGAGCATAGCCAGTCGTTTTCCTGAATCATGGGAAGAAGGGTGCCCAGGGAAAGCATCCTGAACTTTTCTTTGACCAGATATTTGTTCATGGCCCTTAGGTATAGGATGGGACGCATCCCCCCCGTTTTCTTTTCCACAAGGAAGTACCTGGAATAGAATTCCAGCCCTTCTTGCCCGGATGGCACGGGCTCGACCGCATTGGCGCTGAGAAGGGTAGAGAGTTCCTCTGCAAGTACCTGCTTGTGCTAGAAACTGTAGGATTGAGCTCCCGGTGGGCAATTTGGAGGTTTGGAACCCAAATTGAGGGTGTATCCTTGCCGGACTATTTGGAGAACCCACTGGTCGGAGGTTATGAGAGGCCACCTTTGGTGAAAAACTTTCAACCTCCCCCCGACCGGCAGATCGCCCGGCACTGATACATTGATGTCGGCTATGCTCTGCTGGAGCCAGTGAAAAGCTCGTCCCTTGCTTTTGCTGGGGAGCCGAGGGGCCTTGCTGAGGCGCACGCTGCTGACGAGAGCGAGCGCGCTGGGGCTTAGCCTGGGCCGCAGGCTGTCGAGAAGGAGGATTGTACCTACGCTTACCAGAAGAGTAGGGAACAGTCTTCCTTCCCCCATAAAAACGTCTACCTGTGGAGGTAGAAGCTGAAGGCTGCCGGCGGGAGAACTTGTCGAAAGCAATATCCCGCTGGTGGAGCTGCTCTACCACCTGTTCGACCTTCTCTCCAAAAATATTGTCCGCACGGCAAGGAGAGTCCGCAATCCGCTGCTGGATCCTATTCTCCAGGTCGGAGGCACGCAGCCATGAGAGTCTGCGCATCACCACACCTTGAGCAGCGGCCCTGGACGCAACATCAAAGGTGTCATACATCCCTCTGGCCAGGAATTTTCTGCACGCCTTCAGCTGCCTGACCACCTCCTGAAATGGCTTGGCTTGCTCAGGAGGGAGCTTGTCCACCAAGCCCGCCAACTGCAGCACATTATTCCACATGTGTATGCTCGTGTAGAGCTGGTAAGACTGGATTTTGGCCATGAGCATAGAAGAATGGTAGGCCTTCCTCCCAAAGGAGTCTAAGGTTCTAGAGTCCTTGCCCGGGGGCGCCGAAGCATGCTCCCTGGAACAGCCTTCTTTAGGGCCAAATCCACAACTCCAGAGTCGTGAGGCAACTGAGTGCGCACCAGCTCTGGGTCCCCATGGATCCAGTACTGGGACTCGATCTTCTTGGGAATGTGGGGATTACTTAGAGGCTTGGTCCAGTTCGCCAGCAATGTCTTTTTGAGGACATGATGCATGGGTACTGTGGACGCTTCCTTAGGTGGAGAAGGATAGTCCAGGAGCTCAAACATTTCAGCCCTGGGCTCGTCCTCCACAACCACCGAGAAGGAGATGGCCGTAGACATCTCCCGGACAAAGGCCGCAAAAGACAGACTCTCGGGAGGAGAAAGCTGCCTTTCAGGGGAGGGAGTGCGATCCTCCTCCTCCTCCCACGAGGCCTCACCATCGGTATCAGACAAGTTCATGAACCTGTGTCTGAAGCCGTGCCCGGCTCGACTCCGTGGAAACACGGCCACGGTGTGAGCGTCGAGAGGTACACTCCCTCGCCCGCACCGGCGAAGCTACCTCCGCCGACGTCGTCGGGGAGCCTTCCTGGGAGGCGACCGCAGTCGGTACCGCAAGCGGCACCGATGTCGGAGACCTCACCCTGGGCAAGGGGCCAGCCGGCGCCTCACTCGACGGTACCGGAGGTGCAAGCACCCCCGGTACCGGAGGTGAAGGGCGCAACAGCTCTCCCAGGATCTCTGGGAGAACGGCCCGGAGACTCTCGTGCAGGGCGGCTGTGGAGAAAGACATGGAAGCCGATGCAGGTGTCGAAGTCAGAGTCTGTTCCGGGCGTGGAGGCTGTTCCGGGCTGTCCAAGATGGAGCGCATCGACACCTCCTGAACAGAGGGTGAGCTGTCCTCCCGGTGCCGATGCCTACTGGGTGCTGACTCCCTCGGCGACCCAGAGCTCTCGGTACCGACGCGGGAAGGAGACCGGTGTCGATGCTTCTTTGACTTTTTCAAACGAAGCATGTCACCGGAGCTTCCCGGTACCGACGAGGAGGACGTAAAATCCAGCCGTCACTTCCTCGGGGCCGAGGCCGAAGAAGGTCGGTCTCGGGGGGGGGCTGTACCGCAGGAGCCCTCAGGGTAGGGGGAGACCCACCCGAAGACTCACCGCCACCAGCAGAGGAATGGACAGCCCTCACCTGCACTCCAGTCGAAGCACCACCATCCGACGACATCAGCACTAGTGGAGGTCCCGGTACCACCAACGCCGACGCAGCCTTCCGATGTCTCGGCCCTGACGATGCAGAGGGTCGATGCCTCGATGCAATCGATACAGTCGCGGCCGAGGGCGGAGGTCTTGACGCTGTCGACGTCGATGCACTCGATATTCCCGGTGCCGATGCCGACGAAGAGCCCGAGAACAACACGTTCCACTGGGCCAATCTCGCTACCTGAGTCCTTTTCTGTAAAAGGGCGCAAAGACTACAGGCCTGCGGGCGGTGCCCAGCCCCCAGACACTGAAGACAACGCGTGCCTATCAGTGAGCGAGATTACCCGGGCGCACTGGGTGCACTTCTTGAAGCCGCTGGGAGACTTCGATGACATGGGCGGAAAAATCACGCCGGCGAAATCAAAACTCGTAATTGCAGTAAGGCACCAAAAAGAGGGGGAGAAAAAACTCGACCCGAGGCCTCAAAAGGGCCTACCCCGAAAACGAAAGAAAACTTAATGGGGCAAAAACTGGAAATACGGGAAGGGGAATAAGACCGAAAGGCCCTTCTCCAAAATCCCTTTTTTTTTTTTTTTTTTTTTTTAGAAGCGAAAGTCAAAAGACGCGCGAGGGTCAACTTAAGGGGCGCGAACGGCGCAAACACGACCGTACCGAGCACGGACAAAAGAAGACTGACGAGCACGAGCCGGTTCGGGCGGGAAGACGGCCGCGCATGCACGGTGCGCATGGGCGCGCGAGGACTAGCAAAGGCCTTTGCTAGTGAAGTTTCCGATTGGAGGGGCTGCCGTGGACGTCACCCATCAGTGAGAACAAGCAGCCTGCTTGTCCTCGGAGAACTAAAGGATTTCTGGGATGGAGTGTTGAGGCTTTTAGAAGAAGTAATAGAGCAACCCATAGAATGGAACTATAGGATTTTGCTAATGGGATTAGAGTCTGACTTGAGCAAGCAGAGGCTAAATTTGTACCATTGCAGGTTTGTTCTGTTGGCATTAGTGCTGGCAAAAAAAGTTATCTTACAGCATTGGAGGGACAAGAATCCTCCCCCTATCAACAAGTGGTACACGAGTATGAAACAAATGGCGGGATGGGAGGGGGGAGGTCAGTTTGAATATGAATGGAGTAGACCGCCACCAAGCAGACATGTATGGCAAAGGAGCTATCAGTGTTTAACATAGCTTCTCAACAGGGAGATATAAGATGTGAAGGGGACGCCCGGGGGGGGGGCGCCATAAAGCAGTCGCAGGAATGGGAGGGGGGCTAGGGGGGTCGGAGGGGGGGATAAAAAGAAAATTAAGAGAGCAGACATGAATGGATATGCATGGATAGAAGCATATGGAGTGGGTGAATTATTGAGCCAGTAGTGTGGATACAGGTTTGGGGTGTTATCAATTGTTAAATGAATAGCCAGTGTTTAAGAGGTCATGCTAAAAGGTTAATATTTAATATTCTGTGTTAAACATGTTTCGTATTGCTATGGTAATGTAACAGGAACTTCAGATATATGCTCCATATTGGCAGTGTGCTAATGAGCAGAAAAGTGGTTGTATGATGGATGTCTGTTACTCAAATCAATAAAAACATTAAAAAAAAGAAGCATTAAGGGAGCAACCCTTAAAGATAAGCATAAGGTAAATGGACTAAAGCCCATAGAAAGTCCACCCAGCCTTTGACCCAAACAGGATGGGGACAATCATTGGTAAAAACATTTTATCCAACTGGCTAGCAGATTGGACTGGGCTGCCTCTACAGTCATGTCACAGCCTTGGGTAGCCCACTTGAGATCAACTTCCATTGAGGAGATTTGCAAAACTGCAACGTAGTCTTCATTCTACACATTCACATTTCACTACTGCCTTGAGCAGAATAACCAACATGATAGCCAGTTTGGTCAGTCAGTTCTGTAGAATTTGTTTGGAGTCTAGAATCTAACTCCACCCTGCTTCATATTTCTGTTCCAGGTTGCACATTTCACAACTGGATATTTTATATTAAGAGTTATTGATTCTGGTTGGCCTTGCTCTTGCAAGTCCCTATTGACCATTGTTTGTTGTTTTTGGTGAGCCTGGTAGTTAGGGATACCCACATCTGAGTACATACTATCCTGCTTGTCCTTGAAGAAAGCAAAGTTTCTCACCTGTAGCAGGTGTTCTCCGAGGACAGCAGGACAAATGTTCTCATATACCCAGCAGACCGAATCTGGACAAACTTCGATCTCCTCAACGCTAAAACAGTCACCCAAGCGATCAACAAAGGCGCCAAGACTCACTGTAAATTGGACACCCGCCCCAGCTACCTAATAAAATCCGCTCCTCTACGTTTCATAGCAGACCTCACATCTCACCTAAACTACATGCTACAACATGGACACTTCCCTAAAGAAAATGGTAACATCCTACTCACCCCAATTCCAAAAGATACAAAGTAAAGAAAAGAATGAAATCACCAACTACCGCCCAGTAGCATCTGGTGGTCAAACTGATGGAAAGCATGGTAACCAAACAGCTTACCAACTACATAAATAAATTCTCAATATTACATGAATCACAATCAGGATTTCGCTCCAATCACAGCACCGAAACAGAACTAATTACTCTCCTAACCAAATTTAAACAAGAAATTGCAACCGGCAAAAGCATACTTCTACAATTCGATATGTCTGTGCGTTCGACATGGTTAACCACAACATACTACTAAACATTCTAGAATACTTCGGAATCGGTGGAAATGTACTCAGTTGGATTAATGGTTTTCTAACCACGAGAACACATCAAGTAAAATCAAATTCGAACATATCACCACCATGGAAACCAGATTGTGGAGTACCCCAAGGATCACCACTATCACCGATCCTTTTCAACCTAATGATGACCCCCGCTAGCTCAGTCCTTATCCACCCAAGGCCTTAACCTGTACATTTACGCGGACGATGTCACGATATACATCCCTTACAAAAATGATCTAACAGAAATCAACAATGAAATCAAACTCAGCTTGAACATCATGAACTCATGGGCGAATGCATTTCAACTAAAACTCAACGCAGAAAAAAACACACTGTCTCATCCCAATACAACACGAATAAACCCACAGACAACACCCTTCCTGTTTCAGACAGCAAAGAAATAATCATAAAGAAACTCCAAACTGCTCAAAACACCGCAGCCAGGCTTATATTTGGTAAAACGAGATTCGAAAGCGCCAAACCCCTACGAGAGAAACTGTATTGGCTCCCAATCAAAGAACGTATTGTGTTCAAAATCTGAACTCTGGGTCATAAAATCATTACGGCGAAGCCCCAGGATACATGTTAAACCTCATAGACCTACCAACTAGAAACACAACAAGATCAACACGCTCATACCTAAACCTTCACCACCCAAGCTGCAAAGGACTCAAATACAAATCAACCTAATCAACCTATGCACCCAGCTTCTCCTATATAAGCAAGCAGCTTTGGAAAGCACTACCAAACGCTGCAAAAACAAGGGAATAGAAAGGAGGAAGTGTTAAGTTATGTCTAGTTCAAGTATTAATATTGTTGTGTTGCAGGATTCAGGCATTTAAGTTGGATCGTTAGGGTATGCCTTTTTGAAGAAGATAGTCTTTAGTGATTTCCGGAAGTTTGGTAGGTCAGATGTTATGTGTCTGTCACACATGCACATTATACCATAATATCACTGTATTTCTCATACTGGAAGGCGATCGCCTCACGGTACTATGTAAGCCACATTGAGCCTGCAAACAGGTGGGAAAATGTGGGATACAAATGCAACAAATAAATAAAAATATACCTTCCACTCCTCCCCTAGGAGTTGAATTAAATCTTTGTGCTTTTTACCCAACTACAAGTATAGTGCAAGTTGGGCAGGCGGGAAGGCTTGCACACATTGGTTGGGCCTGCCATAGGCTTCTAGAAGATGAAAGAAACTAGGCAGTGTTCATACTAGGTGGCATGGATGATGTCACCCACATGTGAAAACATGTGTCCTGCTCTCCTCAGAGAACACCTACTACAGGTGAGTAACTTTGCGTTTTCCAAGCAAATGCATTTAACCCTTAAAAATTAACTAAAGGGTACGTTCTTTTTAAAGGATTGACTGTAGTGTAACTTGTCAACTCAACACATGGTCTCCACCTCACCATTTCAGAAACTGAATGGCGAACAATAAATAAGATGGAAAACTTCAAAATTTCAGACTTCTAGCTTCAACGCTTTTCGAGATATTGGTTTTTTATCTAATGGGGGTGGTGGTCAGCTGACAAAGTTTGGGCACCCCTTAGGTCTTAATAACTCTGCCATTAAGTGCCCTACAGCTGTTCAATTTGCACCATTTATTCAAAATTTTGTGTAGATTCAGAAACTGCAACCCATTTTGAGCTGGAACACATGGTTTTGTTGATATTGTCAACAATTGGATTTTACTCACTTCCAGCAAACCACTGTGCCATAGATATTAAAGGAAAAGCTTTCATATTTCATTTGATAGAAGAATATGTGTTAATTTCGTGCAGCTAGAAACAATAGTTTTCATGATGTGCCTCACTGAAAATTGTCATACCCCTGTAAGAGTATGACAATTTTCAATGAGGCACATCATGAAAACTATTGCTTCAGAGGCAATTTTCATCTTGTGAATCAGGTAATAAAAAAACAAGCTTTACATCATTTGCAAGTGCAAGAAAAATCCTTTCATTTGATGCCAGTTTCATTTTGCTTCTCTTAGGCTTTATATGCTAATCTTTTGAGCCAAAAGTCATCTCATAGAATGGTGGTTCCCAAACTGTGCGCTGCGGCACCCTTCTGTGCCACAGAACTCTTACGGGTGGCACAGCGCATCACTCCCTACTTCCCCCTCCCACAGGTCCAGCATCTGCTTCTCCTCCGCCACAATGCATGCAGCTTACATTTTCGGGCCATCCACAATTCACACAGGCACTGCAGGGACTTCCCTCTGCTGCATATAGCCCTCACAACAGAAAATTGCACCAGAGAGGGCTGAAAGCAGCACACTGAGAAAGCCCCAGAGTGCCTGTGTGAATCGCGGACAGCCGGAAAATGTAAGCTGCAGCGGGGGAAAAAAGAAGGAAGCGGCAGCGATCCTGAACCAGCAGCAAAGAAGGTAGTGAGCGATGCTGGATTTGCGGAAGGCACAGGGCTGCAGGGAAAGGGAAACCTTTGTGGCCTTGGGGGGGGGGGGGGCGTGAACCGAAAAAGTTTTTATAAAATGTTTAGATGCAATTTTATGATATTTAATCATAAATTTAGCTCTTTTACAATATAAATTAGACAAGCTTTCTGCTGTAAAGTTCACTCCCAAACCACTCTTTACACAAAAGTTTCAAAATTATTTTGTCTAAGTTACACTAAAAAAACCAAACAAAAAAACTTGAGTGAACAAAAGACACAACCAGAGTCAGCATGAAACTGCAAAAAATGTTCTGATCTGGATGAAATAATTAGAAACAAAGGATACAGTTGCTAAGGCCACTAAAAACAGGACGATTCAGATACTGACAATGGTACCTTCAAGCTGGACAATACAGCAAACTACTGAAGAATTTGGAGTTTCAAAACATACAGATAAGAAAGCTTGAAAGTTACAGAAAACTACTGGTTTCATGATTGTGTTCAAATGCAGTAAAAGTAAAGAAGTGTTGTCGAAAGTGGCCAAATTTTACAAGGACGACAATATTTCCCAAATCTGCCCTGGAAAGACTGCCTCCATAAGCAGAAAAGATTGCTCCTAGAGAATCTTCATGAACTATACAAAATATTTAAACAGAAGATGAATAAGGAGTTTGTGGATCAGATGGAGCAGGAGGAGATGGGAAGCCCGAACAGAGATTCGCCGGACTGAGAAGATTGCAGAAGCCTAATATAGGGCATATGACAGAGACAGAACAGAGAACTTTGATACCTATGTTTGGTATTTTCCGGTACTCCAGGTACCGAAGAGACTAACAGCGGACGTTGCTACAGTTGTTGCAGAAGTTTGTCAGGTTTGAGAGAGTGGTGTAGTTGGAATTCGGGAGTATGAGTCGCGGAAGGGGGGGGGGCTTTAAGTGTGGAGTGTATAAGAGACAAGTGAGCCCGACTGCATATGTTAAAATGTTAATCTGTTAGTGCTACTGTCTCCCCATGTCCCTTGCTCCATGGAGATATAGTAGGGGCATAATAGGAGGGGGGAGGATCCCTTGGTCCAGATTGAAAGAAGCACATAGAGGGAAGGGGGGGAGAGGTCGGGGGGCGTTTATACGTGATGATTCCCTTTCAGGGAACACCAATGGGGGGGGGGGGCAGGGGAGCTGGACACATTAAAACAGGTAGGGTGGTTTATGGAAGTAGCTAGGAACCAAGAACAAAGAAAAGAAGGACTAACACTAGATCGGAACAAGAGCAAAATACAACGTTTGACTCGGGAGGGTAGAGGCTGGGATGCCCCCCCCCCCCCCCCGGGTAGGCTTAGAAGCGTGGAAATTCGCGATATTGGCCATCAACTATCTAAGTTACCATAGTTAAATTGGTCACGTGGAACGTAGGTGGGATCAATTCTCCTATCAAAAGAACCAAAATATTACAGCACCTACAGAGACGTAGAATAGATGTGGCACTGCTACAAGAGACACACCTAAACCAGGAGCATGCTAAGCTACGTACATGGTGGGTACATGATTGTATAGCGGCAGACGCGCAAGGGGAAAAAAGAGGGAGTGGCGATTTTAGTCCGCAAAGGGGTGGCGACAGTAGTGAGACCTCTTATGATAGATCCTGGGGGGAGGTATGTTCTTGTAGAGCTTCAGTTGCTGGGCATAAGATTGTGATATGCAATGTATACGCAACCATCTGTTAGGATATGCTGGGACATCTATGATAGTTGGGGGAAGTTCAATACAGTATGGGAGCCAACAATAGATAGCTCCCAAGGGCAGAGGAGGGATGTAGTAACGTCTAGCCAGGGATTGAAAAGATTGGGGAAGATGGTAGACTTGATAGACATTTGGAGAACGCTTCATTCCACAGAGAGATTACACGCACCACTCCCGAGCTCATGCATCACAAGCCAGAATAGACTACCTTCTCATCACAAGGGACCTGTTCGGGCAGGTGGCCACAACAGCCATAGGGCCTTACATGATTTCAGACCACGCCTGGGTATATAGGGAGTGGGATTTGCCTACTAGGAACAATAAACAAAAATTTTGGCAGTTCCCTCTGGAGCTATTTACAGATAGGTTGTTGGGGGAAAAGCTTCAGGAGAGTTGGGAGGAATATAAGACCCTAAACCAGGAACATGAGGATGACCCCTTTCTGTTTTGGGATGCCGCCAAGGCGGTTCTTTACGGCAAAATCATTAGCTATACTCACCATGTACGAAAGGCCCATAATAAAGAAATACTAAGATTGAGCTCCATGATATGCAAGGCGAGACAGATGTATGGGAGGACCCATTCAGCCGAGCATCGCACTAGGTTACTGGAGCTGCAAGTAACTCTCAATGAGCTGCTGCATCACCATGCGGCTAAACCACAAATCTACTATAGATATAAATTACATAGATATGACAACAAGTCAGGCCGTATGATGGCCCGCTTGGCTAGGCCTAAGGCACATAACGGGCGGGTCTTACAAGTGAGGGATAGACAGGGGCAGGTGGTAAGGACGGATGAGAAGATAGGGAAGTTTTTGCTAGTTTTTATGAACATCTATATGCAGCACCAATAGATCAAGGTCTCCCAGGATCTTTATATTTAGATATGCTACAACTACCTGGCCTAACTCAGAGGGATAGAGATAAGCTGAACCAACCAATTCAGGAAGAAGAAGTGGCTCTGGCAATAATGAGTGGGAAATTGCTTAAGGCCCCCAGCCCAGATGGGTTGCGCATGGGATTCTATAAACTTCTGAGAGAGAAAATTACTCCTACCCTCACTAGGTACTTCAATAAGATGGTAGACACAGAGAGCCTGCCGATGAATCTTTGTACAGCACAAATTATAGTAATACCAAAACCTGGTAGAGATCCATTAACACCGGAGTCCTATCGGCCGATATCGCTGTTAAATGTGGAGGTGAAATTGCTAGCAAAGATAATGGCTAACTGCCTGGCGAAAGTACTGCCAAAATTAATACGAGGCACAGGTAGGCTTTGTAAAGGGAAGGCGATAGCTAAGAATTTGAGAAGAATCCTAGGTGCTTTGGAGATGAGAAGACGAGGTAACACCCCAGCGCTACTTATCAGCTTCGAAGCAGAAAAAGCATTTGATAGGGTGCACTGGGCCACAGTTTTGGGATTTTTACCTATACGGGGTAACCTGAACTTCGACCCGGGTCGGGAGAATGTGTCATTCCTCAGATGGGAGACTCGGGGCATCTCGAGGGTGGAACATATGTTGGATGGAGAAGGGAAGCTGGTGGAATATGAGGTGTTACAAAGTAGTCTGGGTACACATTGGGGAGATAGGTTTGCATATGCCCAGATTAAACATTATATTTTAAGCTTGAATCAACCAGCTCTTCAGCTGAAACTGGAGGAGAAAGTGAGAGGCTTATTCCAAAAGATGGAGGCTACTGGCTTGACAGTGTCTGCTCTTCACAGAGCATTAATACAAATGTCAGTGCCCAAGAGCTTTCAAACAGCAGTGGGGGAAAGGAATCAGGAGGACAGCTAGGGAACTGGGATGTAGGGGTTACCTTGAAGAGCATTCCAGCCCTTACGGTGGATGAGAGGTTGCGGGAAAGTGGGTACTGAGTAGTCATGAGAGCTTATTTCACAACAACTCGCACATATAGATCCCAGAAACATTGATAGATGTGCCAAATGTAACACTACACCACATACACTGTATCATGCTTTCTGGGGTTGCCCAAAGGTCAGAGCCTTTTGGAGACGGATTCAGGCATATATGACTACTATATTAGGAGGGGCAATAGGGGGATCCTGGGACCACTATATTTTAGATACGCAATCAGCCTTTCGTATAAAGGATAAGGGAGCAAGGATATGGTGTCGCAAAATCTGCCTAGTGGCTAGGAAAACTATACTACAACATTGGGTTTCCCCGGACCCCCCGGCCTACTGGCAATGGAGGAACCAAGTCCATTTGCTAGCAACATGGGAGGTCAGAAAGGCAAGGAGATCCCCAAAAAAGAAAAACAGCTTTATGCAAATCTGGAATAGATACATATACAAGTTGAGCCCATGAGGCCGCAGTATGCTC
This sequence comes from Microcaecilia unicolor, assembly GCF_901765095.1. NCBI lineage: Eukaryota > Metazoa > Chordata > Amphibia > Gymnophiona > Siphonopidae > Microcaecilia > Microcaecilia unicolor. The sequence continues at coordinate 140,307,319 of NC_044041.1, read as the reverse complement.
TTGAACCTGACCTGCTAGATATAAGGATATGCTTGGTCCTATGGCTGCTTTCCAATGTAGAGGTGTGACTCTGCTCCCTTGTGGGGGGGGGGGGGGGGGGGGGAATCAATGTAAAAGAAAAAAATGGATGGCAGAAATTGCTGTACTTAATTGTGGATATGGACATTTATCGCCACCAATGAAAACAATTGAAACAGGAGGCTATAAGAAACAAAGCCTCTTGCCTGGGTTTTCAGTTAGACTATTGTGGAAATTATAATGCATGGCATGCCTTTACATGACAAACCATGATTACTTTATTGATGGCATATATGATTGTTTTGAAATGAAGTTTAGTATGTTCCATGTTCTTTTACTTTAATAAAATAGATTTAAACATAAACAGAAGATGAATGGTATGTACAAGACTGGAATTTCTAAGTTTGGTGAATTGCGACCACCTTGGTGTATTACTGTTGGTGCTAAAGGAGCTAATTCAATGTGTTTGCCAGATTCACCAAAATGTCAAACTACTGCTGTTAGCCAACAGTGAAGCAAAGTTAGACTACAAATCACTGATGTCTCTAGTCATATGTGATGTAGAATCACAAGACTATGATTCATCTGTGCAAGAACTGTCTAGGCAAAGCAGCTCTCCACAGTTATCTATTTCAAGTTGCACAGTGCTTCGACTTGGAAGACGGTGATGATATCTCATTCAAGCAGTGGGGCCACACAGATCACACAATATTCACAAGAGTCTGTTGAGAACTTCATCAACATACTCGGTAACCAGATCAATGATCTCACTGTGCATCATTACATGGTTGCAGCTCATGCTGCCTTTCTCAAGAGCAGTAAAGAAAATCTGAAAGAAGACACAATCTTAAATTCTGCTAGACTTCTTTGAGAACGACTAATTTGCTGTGCAGGTTTAAATTCAGGGGTTTTACTGAGAAAACAGACAAGCAACACACCATCCTGTTGCTCTTTACCACATGTCGAATAAGGTCCTGAAATGCGTGTGTGCGTGTCATCAGTGATTGTATATAGCACGATAAGAACATAAGAATAACCATACTGGGTCAGACCAATGGTTCATCTAGCCCACTATTCTGCTTCCAACAGTGACCAATCCAGAAACGCAAATAGTAGCAACATTCCATGCTACCAATCCCACGGCAAGCGGTAGCTTCCCCACGTCTGTCTCAATAGCAGACTATGGACTTTTCCTCCAGGAACTTGACCAAACTTTTTAAAACCTAGATACACTAACCGCTGTTACCACATCCTCTGAGTTACAGAGCTTATTTCCTCCTATTTGTTTAAAGCTTTTCCATGTAATTTCATAGGAAAATGGGGGAGGGAGGTCTGGAAGCCAAATTTAGCAGGTAGAAAGCTCAAATCCAGAACCTCTAAGGTATTATTTTCAGAAGTGTTCCCCGATCCACACGCAAGGCCCAAGAGACAGGCAGAGCTCCGGAGTCTCAGTGAGTGGATGAGGCAATGATGCTGGGAGGAGAGTTTTAGATTTGTAAGGAACTGGGCAACATTCTGGGGGGGGGGGGGGGGGGCACCAGCTGATGGCATCAGCATTTAAAAAAAAGGAGATAAAGCAGCTTTTAAACTAGAAACCTGAGGAAAGTAAACAGTCCTTCAAAAGCGCATGATTCAAAAGAGCATGGTTCAGAACAAGACATATTTCAAAAGATGGAAGATTGGGTATCCTGATAGTGAGGTTGCAAAAGAGACCACAGTAGATCAGGTGTCTTTAAATAAAAAGCAGACATCTTAAAAACAGCAAAGTTACTTACCTGTAGCAGGTATTCTCTGAGGACAGCAGGCTGATTGTTCTCACATATGGGTGACATCCATGGCAGCCCCAGGTCCGGAAAATCTTCCTAGCAACAAAAGGCTGCTAAAGCCTTCGAGCGTGCGGGTGCGCGCACCGCGCATGCGCAGCCATCTTCCCGCCCATCGTGCAAGAGTCCCGCTTCAGTCAACTTATGAAGCAAAACCAAAGAAAGGAACAACTCCAAAGGGGAGGCGGGCGGGTTGGTGAGAACAATCAGCCTACTGTCCTCGGAGAATACCTGCTACAGGTAAGTAACTTCGCTTGTTCTCACATATGGGTATCCCTAGCCCCAGGCTCACTCAAAACAACAAACAGGGTTAATTGGGCCTCGCAACGGCGAGGACATAATGAAAACTGACCTACAAAGAAACAGCTAACAGAGTACAGCCTGGAACAGAATAAAAATGGGCCTAGGGTGGTGGAGTTGGATTCTAAACCCCCAACAGATTCTGCAGCACCGACTGCCCAAACCAACTGTCGCGTCGGGTATCCTGCTGAAGGCAGTAATGAGATGTGAATGTGTGGACTGATGACCACGTCGCAACCTTGCAAATCTCTTCAACAGTGGCTGACTTCAAGTGGGCCACTGACGCTGCCATGGCTCTAACACTATGAGCCGTGACATGACCCTCAAGAGCCCAGCTTGGGCATAAGTGAAGGAAATGCAATCTGCTAGCCAATTGGAAATGATGCGTTTCCCGACACCCCTTCTGTTGGGGTCGAAAGAAACAAACATTTGGGTGGACTGTCTGAAAGGGCTTGTCCGCTAAACATAGAAGGCCAATGCTCTCTTGCAGTCCAATGTATGCAACTGACGTTCAGCAGGGCGGGTATGAGGACAGGGAAAGAATGTTGGCAAGACAACTGACTGGTTCAGATGGAACTCCGACACCACCTTTGGCAAGAACTTTGGGTGAGTGCGGAGGACTACACTGTTATGATGAAATTTAGTGTAGGGAGCATGGGCTACCAAAGCTTGAAGCTCACTGACTCTACGAGCTGAAGTAACAGCCACCAAGAAAATGACCTTCCAGGTCAAATACTTCAGATGGCAGGAATCCAGTGGCTCAAAAGGAGCTTTCATCAGCTGGGTGAGGACAACGTTGAGATCCCATGACACCGTAGGAGGTTTGACAGGGGGCTTTGACAAACCTCATGAATCAAACAACTAAAGGCTGTCCAGAGATAGGCTTACCCTCCACACAATAATGATAAGCACTAATAGCACTAAGATGAACGCTTACGGAGTTGGTCTTAAGACCAGACTCTGACAAGTTCAGAAGGTATTCAAGCAGGGTCTGTGTAGGACAAGAGCGAGGACCTTGCTGTCACACCAGACGGCAAACCTCCTCCATTTCAAAGAGTAACACCTGTTCGTGGAATCTTTTCTGGAAGCAACCAAGACTCGGGAGACACCCTCAGAAAGACCCAAGGAGACGAAATCTACGCCCTCAACATCCAGGCCATGAGAGCCAGAGACTGGAGGTTGGGACGCAGGAGCGCCCCCTCGTTCTGAGTGATGAGGGTTGGAAAACACTCCAATCTCCACGGTTCTTCGGAGGACAACTCCAGAAGAAGAGGGAACCAGACCTGACGCGGCCAAAAGGGCGCATTCAGAATCATGGTTCCATGGTCTTGCTGGAGTTTCAGCAAACTCTTGCCCACCAGAGGTATGGGAGGATATGCATACAGAAGGCCTGACCCCCAATGTAGGAGAAAGGCATCTGAGGTTAGCCTGTCATAGGCCTGAAGTCTGGAACAGAACTGAGGGACCTTGTGATTGATCTGAGTGGCAAAAAGATCCACCGAGGGGGTGCCCACGCTCGGAAGATCTTGCGGACAACTGCCCTGTTGAGAGACCACTCAAGAGGTTGCATTATCCTGCTTAACCTGTTGGCCAGACTGTTGTTTACGCCAGATACGTGGCCTGGAGAAACATGCCGTGACGGCGGGCTCAAAGCCACATCTGGATGGCTTCCCGACACAGGGGGTGAGATCCGGTGCCCCCCTGCTTGCTAACATAATACATGGCAACCTGGTTGTCTGCCTGAATTTGGATAATTTGACTGGACAGCCGATCTCTGAAAGCCTTTAGTGCGTTCCAGATCGCTCGCAACTCCAGGAGATTGATCTGAAACCTTGATTCCTGAAGGGACCAAGCTCCCTGAGTGTGGAGTCCACCTACATGAGCTCCCCACCCTAGGAGAGATGCATCCGTAGTCAGCACTTTTTGAGGCTGAAGAATTTGGAAGGGACGTCCCAAAGTCAAATTGGATCAAACTGTCCACCATATCAGGGAGTTGTGAAAAGTGGTGGACAACAGGATTGTATCTTCTAGATCCCCTGCAGCTTGATACCACTGGGAAGCTAGGGTCCACTGAGCAGATCTCATGTGAAGGCGTGCCATGGGAGTCACATAAACTGTGGAGGCCATATGGCCCAGAAGTCTCAACATCTGCCGAGCTGTGACCTGCTGAGACGCCCTGGCCAAATAAACCAGGGACAGAAGGTTGTCCGTCCTCGCCTCGGGAAGATAGGCCCGAGCTGTCTGAGAGTCCAGCAGAGCTCCTACGAATTCTAGTTGAAGATGGGACTTTGGGTAACTTATAACAAACCCGAGTAGCTCCAGGAGTTTGAGAGTCATCTGCATGGACTGTACAGCTCCTGCCTCCGAGGTGTTCTTCACCAGCCAATCGTCAAGATAGGGGAAGACATGCACTCCAAAGCCTGCGTAGCGATGCTGCAACGACCGCCAGGCATTTGGTGAACACCTTGGGCGCAGAGGCAAGCCCAAAGGGCAGCACACAATACTGAAAATGCTGAGTTCCCAGACAGAATCAAAGATACTGCCTGTGAGCAGGCAATATCGGGATGTGAGTATAAGCATCCTTCAAGTCCAGGGAGCATAGCCAGTCATTTTTCTGAATCATGGAAGAAGGGTGCCCAGGGAAAGCATCCTGAACTTTTCTCGAATCAGATATTTGTTCAGGGCCCTTAGGTCTAGGATGGGACGAATCCCCCGTTTTATTTTGCACAAGGAAGTACCTGGAATAGAACCCCAGCCCTTCTTGCCCTGGTGGCACGGGTTTGATCGCATTGGCGCTGAGAAGAGCGGAGAGTTCCTCTGCAAGTACCTGCCGGTTCTGGAAGCTGAAGGACTGAGCTCCCGGTGGGCAATTTGGAGGTTTGGAGATCAAACTGACGGAGTATCCCCACCAGACTATTTGAAGAACCCACCTTTGGTGAAAAAATTTTAACCTCCCCCAGACCGGTAGATCGTCCGGCACAGACACTTTTACTGCGGCTATGCTCTACCCCCCTCCACACCTCCTTCCTCTCCCCCCTTCCACCCTTCTCTCCCCCTTTCCCCCCCTCCTTCCTATCCTCCTTTCACCCCCCTTGCACACCCCCTCCTACCCCCTTCCTCTCCCCCCTTCTACACCCCCTCCCTTTTCCCCCTCCACAACCCCTCCTCCTTGCACACCCACCCCCCCTGCTGACCCATCCCACCTTACCTCCCCCTCACCAGATTTTTCCTCTACCTTACAGTCTTCAGTAACAACTTAAGCAATGGAAATTAGCAGGCTGCTTTCTCAATCGTAATGGTGTCTGGACACAACCTCATGGTCAGTTATGTGCTACTCCATTACCCACTTTACTTGCCTACCCTTGTTTTTCTGCCCTCTTGTACAATTGTATTCTCTTTAATTGCATTATCTTTAATTACATAAGAGATCACTTGATCCAATTCAACCTTATTTTTTTTATTTTCTAAATTTGAGAAGTTTTCCTTCTTTTTGGCCACCAGAGGGAGCTACCATGATACTGATATACGGTATAGTTTTGATTTACGTTGCGGAGATGTGAGAATCTCATTCATTTTGGGGTAATTATGAAAGTTATACGAAGATGGTATTTCAATATGACAGGTTTTAGAGATGTTTGCATAGTAAACCTGTTCAAGCTGTTAGGATGTACCTTATAACTGCATATTGTTAGAAAGCCACATAACAGAAACTTTAGAAAGAATTCCGCAAGTCGTGATGGTGAGAGAAAGTCGTAGACGGTGAAGAGGTTTGTTGGAAAAGTTTGAATGGGGTAATGTATCTGGTATCCTCTGTGCTCTATTTATTCTGATGTTTGCCTTCTTTTGAAGCATGATGTGAGGCCTTCTATTCTATATACAGTGCCACCTACAGTCTTTTTGAGTTACAATGCTTTTTGTGTGTCTACACAACAAGCAGTGTTTTGTTCTTTCATATCTATATCTTCTTTTTTGTGTTTCCATTTCTCTGTATATGCTCTCAAACAGATCACATTTCTTTGCATGCACAATAGTTGGAGTCTCTACATAAACTGCTTATTTCTATCTAAATAAATACCCTTCCTGGATTAGGTATTTCACAAGAGGGGGTATCCCTTACAATTTACCCAATACTGTATTTCCCTAATTTTTCTGTTCATAATGTTGGGAACCAGGATTGTCTTCCTTTGCTTTTCTGTTTCTCAGGCAGTGTATAAGAATTACTGGCAATCTATTTGAATAACACAAAAGAATGCTTCTCTGTCTGATGTCATTCCAGATCGGTATATCATCTGCTGCATACCTGCTGGTCACTTGCCCATTGTGCGAGGGCCAGGCCTATACTGATTTTACAGCTATGCAGATACCTGCTTGTCTGCGTGGATGCTTTCCAAACACATGAACAGAAGCTTATCCTTGCATCCAGAGAGTGCCATGACCATTATTAGAATGTGTTACCAAATATCATTACTTTTCTGTCTTCGATTTCACAGGCAATCTCAGTCAGAAGAGGGGAGGGTAATGATAGCCCTGCCCCTGCCACTGGTCATCCAAAAGCTCTCAAAGTTGGAGATTTGGTTCACCGGAAGTACTACACCCCTATTTACGTAGGACCCGTCCAAATTAGTCAAGTTACGAGACCACACTTACTGGGTCCATCTAAAAGACATCCGCATCTACAAGGCTCCTGATTCAGACCCTTTCAAGCCACTTGATTCCAGATCCATCACCACTTTCATGCTGATGGACTATAACCTTCCGTTCCATGGCCAAGCATCTACCTTACAGGAAGAAATCACCTTACCTGAACGGAACATTGCCCATCAAAGCAAGCCCACCGCTGCACTTGTCAACCTTCCAGTGGAACCATGTGACGCAAGTCCAATTTTTTGCTCAGAAACTCAGAGCAACCCACAAGAGGACACTGTACTCTGTACTCCAAAAACTGTGTTGGGACGTTGTACTTATATCACTCCTAATTTTGGTTTTGGGACTAATCTATTATACATTTGAAAAGATTCACAGGTTTCTTCAGTATACTCATTAATGTTACCTAGACTAATGTTAGACTGCTATTGAATGTCTTTTTTTAAATATATTTTATTTATCGTTTTTATACATAGTAAACAAGTATAAACTTGTAAAGAAAAATCCACTATTACAATTAAATCTAAAGATATTATTCGTAACACAAATTAAATATTATAGCTTCATTTAAAGTCCACAACAGGAGTCCAAGATTCCTAATTAGGAGAAAACAGGTAATAAACTTTATAAATCAAATTTTGAGATACAGACGAGTTTCTATTCAACTTTACTTAACTAGGAGCTCTCTTAGATGTTAAAAAAGATGACAATTGGTCAGGATCAAAATAAACATATTTCATGGCTTGACAGGAGATTAAACATTTGCAAGGATATTTAAGGTAAAAAGTTGCGCCAAGTTGAAGTGTCTCCTGTCTCATCTGTAAAAACTTTTGTCGTCGCCTTTGCGTTTCCCTCGCTAGATCTGGAAAAACACGAGTTTGCAAACCACGAAAGGTTTTTTCTTTATTCTGAAAAAACTTCTTTAAAATCCAGATCTTGTCCAAAGGTAACACTACTGTGGCCAACATAGTAGTTGGTGTTATCTGTTCTGAATCCGACATTTCAAGAAGGGCAGAAACATCCAATGGATGCGCATTCTGAATATTATTCCTTTGTAAAGGATCCAAACCCTTCACAGGTATATAAAAAACCTGTGAAAAGGGTGGCATATCTTTATCTTCTATCTCTAGAATTTCTCTGAGGTAATTTTTTAGCATCTGCCGAGGAGCTATTGAATTTCTTGTTACAATACTCTTGCCTACCTTCTCTAATCTCTTTACTGTTACTTGGCTCCTATATTTTCCCTGTTTAATTCTCCTGACTTAGGGAGGTATTCCCCACTGCATGACTCAGGCCGACACCCCCCGACCCCTATCTTGGGCCTCAATCACAAAAATCCACCCTAGGTACCCCAACAGTTGACTTACTCTGTTTTAACTGAAACCCTGTATCTAATCATTACTTGCCTTTTAATTCTATTTAATTCTATTATTCCTGACAATACGAATCATCATTTGTTTTATTATTTTCTTCTGACTTTACATTTCATACTCCTTGCATTACACCTGCCTAGCTATCAAATGGCTGGTGCTCACTCTAATGAGCCTCTGAACGGTGCCTGTCCCACTCACTCCCTAGATTGGGATCCTGGAATGGATGTTGATCCTAACTGGGACCCTTTAACTAGATTTGATATCTTGTGTTACCCTTTATTTGATACATGGACTACTGGATCTAGTTGGTCTGTGTATAACAACTTTGAAATTTTCCAGGGATGTGGACGAATTAAAATTGAACCGAGTACACATCCAATAATCAGACTCTCTACCAGAGAACCTGTATATTTTTGGTATGCCACTTACAACATTGATCAAAGTGGGTGGCATCCTTGGTTTTTCATCCGGAAAATTGGAAATAGATATGTTGAAATTTATAAACTTTTCTCCGCATATGGATTGACAGGTGCCGTACCTCTATTGTCACTATAGATGCTATAGGAGTATCAAGAAGGGTACTTGATCAATTTAAAGCCAGGAATTATTGTTGTACTTACATTCCCAATAATAATGACACTGATGATTCTGTTATAAAGGCATTACAAGACCTTTTTGCCTTAGCCAACAAAATTAGCTACTAAATCAGGTGTTGACACTGTTGTCTGGTGCATTATTCCCTATGTTCGGAGGTTTGTCTTAAGCCTCCTTGTTACTACTCTCAGTACAAGACAAACTACATTTCCACCATAAATTTTGTGTAGGACTACTGCTGTTTATTTTACTTATTTTACTTTTATTGCCTTTAACGCAAGTACACCTCTTTTATTAAGGAAGATATTTATTCTGCTTATGCTGTTTAATTAAACTATTATACGTTTCTTTTCAGTTTGTTATATTCTGCCAATTTGAACAGAGAGGTTTGGATTGGGTTTTCTTCTATATTTTTAAACTGTTGTACCTTTCATCATTGGACCTCGAGTGGTAACTAAGCAGACTGTCTTCTACTGTTGATGATTTCTTAATCATCGAGAGAGAAATGAATTGATTTGCTTCATTTTCTGTACAAAAGGAAAAAGAAGATTGTGTTCCTATGTATATTCCAAAAACACTATAACTCAACAGTGCCTTCATATATGATCTAGATCTATTACACTCAGAGTTTTGCCATTATCTTGCTCATAATTATAAGACTGCTGTTTAACCTGCAGTAGTTATTCATTATCTGGCCAATATTAACCCTTTTTAAATGCTACAATGAAATATTTCTTCCCTAACACTACTTTTTAGCTATATTTATACAAAGTTTGACTAATGATCAGCTTTGTAATAATGATATAATATTTGTTGATCGCAATCATATACATTCAAATTTGTTGCTTCCATTGTATGACACATAGACTTAATTGAATTCTCATGTTTCCAAGTCTCACTCCGCCCCAGAGGGGTAGGTGTAGGATAGTTAGGCCCCTTGGGTTGGTTATGATAAATGGGGAATCCCAGCGCTGCATTTCATCCAGCATAAAATTATGTATCCGCAGGCTGACTGTCGCTATGGCCTTGTCCCTCACTATGTCAGAGCACCCCTGTCACCTCAAATCTATACATCCTCCCACAGGTCTCTAGGAGCCCTCTGGAAAGGATGGCCACACACACTAGTAGTCATGTGTGCCGGCCCCCCCCCTGGGGGGCCAGCAAGAGGGGAATGTAGAAATATACTGTCACTTGCTCTGAGTGAAATACAGGCCAATGGGTCAGGCTAAGAGCTAGGCCTCTTAAAATCAAAAATCATCTCCGACATAGGAGCCAACTTTTCAAATTGATTGGGGGTGCTGAATGAACGCAACCAAATATTCTCTTTCTCCCTCCACTTGCCACCACCAAAAATAGTCTTAGACTACATTCACCTTTTTGTTTTGTTTTTTAATATATTTTATTGCAACATTCAGATAAAACAATTAACAACGGAGCAATACCAAATTGAAAATGAATGGTGTGCAAAATTAGTCTACTGTCTAAGTAGTTGAATGGTACAAGTGTAAAAACTTGTGCCACAGCATTTCTTATCAGCTGTGGCAGACAGTGAGACTGCCAGCTGTGGTGATAGGTCCTAAGTTCAAAACAGGTCATTTCCCTCATATTGACTAACCATAGCTGCAGATAAGTACATAAGTAATGCCAAACTGGGAAAAGACCAAGGGTCCATCGAGCCCAGCATCCTGTCCACGACAGCGGCCAATCCAGGCCAAGGGCACCTGGCAAGCTTCCCAAAATAGTGGTGGTGGTGAATCTTCTGCCACCCAATAGGACAGAATTAATTTCTTGATGAGCAAAACAGCATTATTAAGGAAGTGGCACAGCGAGGCCAAGAGGCCCTGCTCCACCAAGTATTCCCTGAATGCAGTGAGCAGTAGAACATCAAACATCTATTGTAAATCTAAACCAGCCAGAATAGTACAGATTGTCGATCCTGCATAGTCAATGCCAACAGAAAACCATGTCGTTTTCACAGACACAGATACACCCTAATCCACTATAGAATAAGTAACCACAAACTGGTTTTAATCATTGTGAACACTGAGACCTGCTAGTGAGCATTAGCAGTATAGCAAATTTTAAATAAAATATAAACTAACAATAGAAATATTTAGACAAAATTAAACTGAACCCCCAAGAAGCCAGAGTCTGAATACAATGCAACACCACAGAAACAGTGATAGTGATGTATGTCCCCTACTACTGTGCAAAATATAAAGATAGCAGATGTAAATTTGAAAAAAAACTAGCAAATACCAATCCCCACTTTATAAATTAACAAATAGAAACAAAACAAATAAGGAAAACAAGACAATACCATTTTATTGGACTAATACATTTAGCTTTCAGAGGCCAAAACCTCCTTCCTCAGGTCAATACAGTATACTGCTATTACAGTATCCTGTCCAGACCTGAGGAAGGGGGTTTTGGTCTCTGAACATTAGTCAAAATGTATTAAAATTAGTCCAATAAAAAATTACCTTATTTCCATTTCCTATTTATAAACATGTATTAACACAGCTACAATAGTACTTTAACCTAAAGCAGAAAAAATAAAAAAATATTTTATCTACCTTTGCTGTCACTGGTTTCTGCTTTCCTCATCTTCTATGCACGCTCTCCCTTCTAGCCACCATTTGCCCCTTCCATCCAGGGTCTGCCTTCTCTCTCTCCCTGCCCCTGCAATCCAGTGTCTGCCCTCTCTCTTTCTGCCCCCTCCATCCAGCGTCTGTACCTCTTTCCCTTCCATCCAGTGTCTGCCCCTTCCAACCACTATTTGCTGCCTCTTTCCCTTCCATCCAGTGTCTGCTCTCTCTGTCTCTGCCCATTCCATCCACCGTATGCCCGTCTGTCCTCTCTCTCCCCCTTCCAACCATTGTATGCCCTCTCTTGCTTCCATCCTGGATCTGCCCTCTTTGTCTCTGCCCTTCCATCCTCTGCCAGTTCTCTCCCTTCCATCCAGGGTCTGACCTTTCTCTCTCTGCCCCGATCCATCCACTATCTGCCCTTTCTCTCTCTGATCCATCCATGGTCTGCCATCCCGCCCTCTCCCTTCCATCCAGGATCTGTCCTCTCTCTGTCGCTGCCCCTTCCATCCACCATCTTCCCTTCCTCTCCCGTCCATCCAGGATGTGCCCTCTCCATCTCTGCCCCTTTCATCTACCATGTGCCCTTTCTCTCCCATCCATCCAGGGTCTGCTCTCCCTCTTCTTCGTTCCATCCAGGATGGGAAAATTAGGTTCTTACCTTGGTAATTTTCTTTCCTTTAGTCATAGCAGATGAAGCCATTACGTATGGGTTATGTCCATCAACCAGCAGGGGAGATAGAGAGCACTCAAACTTTCACAGTGCCCTCTTGGCCAGCTAGCTCCACTGCCTCTTCAGTATTTGAAGCTTCCAAAGCAGTATGGCAAACCGCAATGGGAATCACAAGAGCTTTCCTCACAGCGAACGATGGCCCATCACAAGGGCATGAACTCATAAAGGAGAGAATGCACATCCTCCTGGAAGGAATAAACTCATCCTCCTTATTGTATAAGTGGAGGGGAACACACGCGCCTCCTGGAGGGAATCACACATCCTCCCAACACACTGGAGGGAATGAACTCATCCTCCTATTTATAGGAGGGGAACACACGCGCCTCCTGGAGAGAATCAACACATCCTCCAAAAAAAACATGCTGGAGGGAATGAACACATCCTCCTAAATTTAAACTGAACATGAATCCTGAAGATTGTTTTCCAACTTTCTCCCATGGAAGGAACTTCAGGACATTAGAACAGAACCTGAAAAACAGATTCACAGCATACAGACAATCATACAGGGAAGCCTCATGGCTTCATCTGCTATGACTAAAGGAAAGAAAATTACCAAGGTAAGAACCTAATTTTCCCTTCCTTGTCATCAAGCAGATGAAGCCATTACGTATGGGATGTAACAAAGCAATCCCTAGATAGGGTGGGAACAAGCCACACCACGCGCTAGCACTTGTGCACCAAAACGCGCATCCCTCCTGGCAGCCACATCCAGCCTGTAATGTCGGGCAAAGGAGAGCTTAGAAGCCCATGTTGCTGCACTGCATATCTCTTGAAGAGAGAGTGCTCCAGTTTCAGCCCAAGAGGAAGAAATCGCTCTAGTAGAATGTGCCTTAAAGGCTACAGGCGGAACCCTGCCGGCCAGCAGATAAGCTGAAAAGATAGTTTCTTTGAGCCAGTGGGCAATAGTGGCTTTAGACGCTGGAGACCCTCTGCAAGAACCGGATAGCAAAACAAACAGATGATCAGAAGTCCTGAAAGAGTTAGTAACTCGCAGATACTGCAGCAGAGTCCTGCGCACATCCAAAAGGTGCAGCTGCCCAAAAGATTCTGGAAACTCTTCCTCTGAAAAAGAGGGCAAGAAAATAGGCTGGTTTAAGTGAAAGGCTGAAACCACCTTAGGCATAAAGGAAGGCACGGTCCGAACCGTGACTCCGGACTCTGAAAATTGCAGAAATGGGTCTCTACAGTACAGCGCCTGGAGCTCTGACACCCGTCTCGCCGAGGTAATGGCCACCAGAAAAACGGCCTTCAGTGTCAAGTCTTTCTCCGATGCTCGCCGAAGCGGCTCAAAAGGAGATGCCTGGAGGGTTTTCAAAACTAGCCCCAGGTTCCAAGCTGGACAGGGTGCTCGCACTGGAGGTCGGAGCCGAAGCACCCCTCTAAGAAACCGTGCCACATCTGGGTGAGCAGCCAGAGAAACGCCGTCCACCTTACCACGAAGGGAGGCCAACGCTGCCACCTGCACCCGCAGGGAATTATAGGCCAAGCCTTTTTGTACACCTTCCTGCAAAAAGTCCAGAATCGGCGAGACAGGAGCCCGCATTGGAACAATGGCTCTGGAAGCACACCAAGACTCAAACAGGCACCAAATCCTGGCATAAGCCACGGAAGTGGACCGCTTGCGGGCTTGCAGGAGAGTGGAAATAACTTTATTGAATAACCTTTATCCCTCAATTGCGCCCTCTCAATAGCCATGCCGTAAGACCAAAGCGGCTGGCGTCCTCCATGGCTACCGGTCCCTGAGTCAACAGGTTCGGTACCAGAGGGTAACGGCAGAGGAGCCTCCAGGAGCATCTGTCGGAGGTCTGCATACCAAGGTCTCCTTGGCCAATCCGGGGCGATGAGGACCACTTCTCCTGGGTGCAGCCGAATCCGCAAGAGCAAGCGCCCTATCAAGGGCCATGGGGGAAACACATAAAGTAGACCCGGAGGCCAGGGTTGAGCCAAGGCATCCAACCCCGCCGAGCGAGGATCTCTCCGTCTACTGAAGAAGCACGGGACTTTGGTATTGGCACTTGTCGCCATTAGATCCATCACGGGCTTGCCCCATTTGGCACAGATCTGCAGGAATACTTCGTCTGCCAGATTCCATTCTGCTGGATCGATCTGATGCCTGCTCAGATAATCGGCCTGCACATTGCTCTGACCTGCAATATGAGCTGCCGACAGACACTGAAGATGCAGCTCGGCCCAGTGGCAAATCAGTTCGGCCTGCGCGGCTAGTGCTCTGCACCTTGTTCCGCCTTGTCGATTTATATAGGCCACCGTTGTCGTGTTGTCCGACATCACTCTGACAGCCAATCCTTCAAGGGTCACTTGAAAGGCCAGAAGCGCCTGAAACACCGCTTTCAACTCTAGGCGGTTGATGGACCACTCCGACTCCTCGGGTGTCCATAGACCCTGGGCATGCTTCCCCTTGCAGTGTGCGCCCCAGCCCTTCAGGCTGGCATCTGTTACCACTAGGCACCAAACGGGGAGCGTCAGCGGCATTCCTCGCCGCAGCATGCTGTCCGAGAGCCACCACTCCATGCTGAGACGGGCCGCAGGGAGCCAAGTCTGCATTGGTAATCCTGAGAAATAGGAGACCATCTCCGGAGTAGGGAATACTGTAGAAGTCTCAGGTGCGCTCTCGCCCTGGGTACCACTTCCATCGTGGCTGTCATCGATCCCAGCAGCTGGACAATGTCCCAAGCTCGCGGGCGGGGCATCCTCAGGAGCAGACGGACCTGATTCTGAAGCTTGCACCGCCTTAGCTCGGGTAGGAACACATAGCCTGAGACTGTGTCGAACCTGGCCCCCAAAACCTCTAGAGATTGTGAAGGGGACGGGTGACTTTTGGCCATATTGACGACCCAGCCTAGAGATTGCAGTACTGAGACCACTCTGGCTGTAGCTTGTAAGCTCTCTGTTGCTGAGTCTGCTCTGATGCGCCAGTCGTCTAGGTACGGGTGAACCCTGATACCTTCTCGCCTGAGAAAAGCAGCTACTACCACCATTACCTTCGAAAAGGTTCGGGGAGCTGTGGCGAGGCCAAAAGGCAAGGCCCTCAGAAACTTCTGGTGCGGGGACCAAATCGGTATGTGCAAGTAAGCTTCTTTCAGGTTTAAAGACGTGAGAAACTCTCCTGGCTGAACCGCACCAATGACGGAGCGCAGGGATTCCATGTGGAAATGCCGCACTCTCAGGGACTTGTTCACTTATTTTAAGTCCAGAATAGGGCGAAAGGACCCACCTTTTCGCGGCACCACAAAGTAGATGGAGTATCGGCCGCAGCCTTGCTCGGCGGGAGACACCGGGGTCACTGCCCCTAACTGAATCAAACCTTGTAAAGTCTCCTCCACCGCCGCCCGTTTGACAGCAGAACCGCATCGGGACTCCACAAACACGTCTCTTACTGGGGCGTTGAATTCTATTCTGTATCCATCTCTGATCAGGTCCAGAACCCACTGATCTGAGGAAATCATGGCCTACTCCTCGACAAAGAGGGAAAGCCGTCCTCCGATGACAGGCATCGAGGAGAGGGCCGGCGCACCATCATTGAGAGGGTCGCCCCTGAAATCCTGGTCTTGAGCCACCGGCTGCGGAACGCTTGTCCGAGCGAAAGGAGTTCTTCTGCTGACCATGGGCACGTGAAGTGAACCCAGCAGAACGCCCCGGGCGGTACCTTCTAGCTTCACGGAAGCGAGGTCTGTATGAGGAGTGGACCGCCTGGCCCTTAGAGGAAGGCCTCTGCCTATCTTCGGGCAAGCGCTGGGGTTTTGGATCACCCAGGCCTTTCACAATTTTCTCTAACTCCTCACCAAATAGAAGTCCTTGAAAAGGCAACTTCACCAACCTTTGCTTAGAGGCCATGTCCGCTGCCCAGTGTCGTAGCCACAGACGACGGCGAGCCGCCACTGCTACTGCCATTTGTTTAGCCGAAGCTCTGACAAGGTCATAAAGAGCATCAGCCAGAAAGGACAAGGCCACCTCCATCTGCGGAGCCACATCCAAGAAGGGCTCCGCTCCATCTCCGGGCTGAGCCACTGCCTGTTGCAGCCAAGCTAGGCAGGCTCTCACAGCATAACAGCTGCATGCAGACGCCCGAACAGTGAGACCTGCAATTTCAAAGGACCGTTTCAATGCTGTTTCCAGCCTACAGTCTTGAACATCCTTCAGGGCAACACCTCCTTCAACAGGGAGGGTAGTTCTCTTTGTCACCGCAGTGACTAGGGCATCCACTGTAGGCATTTGAAAACGAGCCATATGTCCCTCACGCAGAGGGTATAACTGCCCATAGCCCTGGAAACTCTCAAAGGTCCCTCGGGGTCAGCCCACTGAGCCGAAACAAGCTCTAGGATGGAGTCATGAAAAGGGAAGGCCCGAGCAGCTTTCTTGGTACTAGCCATCCTGGGATTACCCGAGGAGGCCATGCCACTGTCAGGATCTTCAATAGAGAGGGCCTGCAGGGTATCTGAAATAAGCGCTGGCAGCTCATCACGGTGGAAAATCCTCACCGCGGAGGGATCATCCAGATCCTGTGGTAATCCGCACCTGACTCTGGTTCCTCAGACCAAGAACGTCTGTCAGAGTTCTCCGAATCCTCACACCCCTACCACGGGGGGGAAAAAGGTGCACCACAATCTGAAGGGGAATTAACCCTTCTGCGCTTATCTTTAGGCCAAGCATCCAGGAAAAAAGCCTTACTGGGCAGTCCCAGGCCAGAATCCATCGGGGGGGCAATCAGAGGAGCCTCAGGCGACCCTTGAGGAAGGGCTCTTTTCATCATGTATGCTTTATGCAGCAAAAGCACAAAATCCGGGGAGAAAATCTCACCCTGGGCACCCAAATCCTGTCCGGTGCTAGCCACTCCTGAAATAACCTCATCTCGAGGTGCCCCACCCGGCTCAGGTCTCTCCGTGTCCACGGAGGCCGCGCCATGCGGTGTAAGCAAAATGGGGCCCGCTGCCAGCTCAGAGCGGGAAGAAACATCACTCGCCATACTCGGGCCGGCTCCTACGCCAATACAGCACAATTTACAGAGCCCTGCTGCTGATTTGCGCTTGCCACAAGAGGAACAGCGCTTTACATTGTCTGCAGCCATCGCCGAAAAACGGCGGTAAAATCCAAAATGGCGGTTTCGCGCCACAATCGCCCCGATCGCGGGCCCACCCCGGAGGAGTTGGAAAACACTCCAATCTCCACGGTTCTTTGGAAGACAACTCCAGAAGTAGAGGGAACCAGATCTGACGGGTCCAAAAAGGCGCTATCAGAATCATGGTGCCGTGGTCTTGCTTGAGCTTCAGTAAGGTCTTCCCCACCAAAGGTATGGAAGGATAAGCAAACAGGAGGCCGGTCCCCCAATGGAGGAGAAAGGCATCCAACACTAGTCTGCCGTGTGCCTGTAGTCTGGAACAGAACAGAGGCAGCTTGTGGTTGGTCTGAGAGGCGAAAAGATCCACCGAGGGAGTGCCCCACTCTCGGAAGATCTTGCGTACCCACTCTGGAATGGAGCGACCACTCGTGCGGTTGCATGACTCTGCTCAGTCTGTCGGCCAGACTGTTGTTTACGCTTGCCAGGTATGTGGCTTGGAGAAGCATCCCGAACTGGCAGGCCCAACACCACATCCCGACGGCTTCCTGACACAGGGGGCGAGATCCGGTGCCCCCCTGCTTGTTGATGTAATACATTGCAACCTGATTGTCTGTCCGAATTTGGATGATTTGGCAGGACAGCCGATCTCTGAAGGCCTTCAGTGCATTCCAGACCACTCGGAGCTCCAGGAGGTTGATCTGAAGATCCTGTTCCTGGAGGGACCACAGCCCCTGGGTGTGCAGCCCATCTACATGAGCTCCCCACCCAAGGCGAGATGCATCCGTCATCAGCACCTTCGTGGGCTGCGGAATTTGGAATGGACGTCCCAGAGTCAAATTGATCCAAATGGTCCACCAGTGCAGCGAATTGCGGCAACTGAGGGACAGGCGGATGACATCTTCTAGATTCCCGGTAGCTTGACACCACTGGGAAGCTAGGGTCCATTGAGCAGGTCTCATGTGAAGGCGAGCCATGGGAGTCACATGAACCATGGAGGCCATATGGAGACCCAGGAGTCTCAACATCTGCAGAGCTGTGACTTGCTGAGACGCTCTGGTCTGGGAATCAAGGGACAGGAGGTTGTGGGCCCTCCCTTCGGGAAGAAAGGCCTGAGCCGTCTGTGAATTCAGCAGAGCTCCTATGAATTCCAGAGATTGGACTGGCTGGAGATGGGACTTTGGGTAATTTATCACAAACCCCAGCAGCTCCAGGAGGTGAGTAGTGCACTGCATGGAACCGAGAGCCCCTGCCTCCGAGGTGTTCTTGACCAGCCAATCGTCGAGATAAGGGAACACGTGCACTCCCAGCTTGCATAGATACGCCGCGACCACCACGAGGCACTTCGTGAACACCTGTGGGGCAGAGGCGAGCCCAAAGGGCAGCACACAATACTGAAAGTGCCGTGTCCCCAGACGGAATCTGAGATACTGTCTGTGAGCTGGCAGTATCGGGAAGTGAGTGTAAGCGTCCTTTAAATCCAGGGAACATAGCCAATCGTCTTTCTGAATCATTGGTAGAAGGGTGCCCAAGGAAAGCATCCTGAACTTCTCTTTGACCAGGTATTTGTTCAGGCCTCTCAGGTCTAGGATGGGGCGCATCCCCCCTGTTTTCTTTTCCACAAGGAAGTACCTGGAATAGCATCCCTGCCCTTCCTGCCTGGGTGGTACGGGCTCGACCGCATTGGCGCTGAGAAGGGCGGAGAGTTCCTCTGCAAGTACCTGCCTGTGATGGGAGCTGAAGGATTGGGTTCCCGGAGGGCAATTTTGGAGGAGTGGAGGCCAAATTCAGGGTGTATCCGCACCGCACTATTTGGAGAACCCACTGGTCGGAGGTTATCAGAGGCCACCTTTGGTGAAAAACTTTCAACCTCCCCCCGACCGGCAGGTCGTCCAGTACGGACACTTTGATGGCGGCTATGTTCCCATGGATCCAGTCAAAAGCCCGTCCCCGGCTTTTGCTGTGGAGGCGCAGGGGGCTGCTTATGCGCATGCTGTTGACGGGAAACGAGCACGCTGGGACTGTCCCTGTACCTGAGGAGGCCTTCGGGCAGGCTGGGTGTACCTACGCTTGTTGTAGGCGTAGGGCGCAGCCTGCCTGGTCCGGGAAAAACGTCCACCTGCTGAGGTGGATGCTGAAGGCGCCCAGTGGGAGAGCTTGACGAGAGCGGTCTCCCGCTGGTGTAGTTGGTCCACCAACTGCTCGACCTCGCCAAAGATGTTATCCCCCTGGCAAGGGACATCCGCCAGTCGTTGTTGGGTGCGGTTGTCCAGTCAGAGGCACGCAGCCAGGAGAGTCTGCGCATCACTATACCTTGGGCCGCAGCTCGAGATGCCACATCACAGGTGTCATAGATACCCCTGGACAGGAACTTTTCTGCACGCCTTCAGCTGCCTGACCACCTCCTGAAAGGGCCTGGACTGCTCCGGAGGGGAGCTTGTCGACCAGGTCCGCCAGTTGCTTCACATTGTTCCGCATGTGAATGCTCGTGTAGAGCTGGTATGACTGGATGCGGGTGACGAGCATGGAAGATTGGTAGGCCTTCCTCCCAAACGAGTCCAGAGTGCGAGACTCCCGCTCCGGGGGCACCGAGGCGGTATCCCTCGAACTCCGTGCTCTCTTGAGAGCAGAGTCCACGTCCGCCGAGTCATGAGGCAATTGGGGGCCGCATCAACTCTGGGTCAGAGTGGATCCTGTATTGGGACTCCGCTTTCTTGGGGATGGTGAGGTTAGATAAGGGCTTCAGCCAGTTCCGAAGCAGTGTCTCTTTGAGGACATTGTGCAACGGCACCGTGGAAGACTCTCTAGGTGGTGATGGATAGTCGAGGACCTCGAGCATCTCAGCCCTCGGCTCATCCACAGAGACCATGGGGAAGGGAATGCAAATAGACATGTCCCTGATGAAGGAGGCAAAGGAGAGGCTCTCAGGGGGCGAGAGCTTCCTCTCCGGTGAAGGAGTGGGGTCGGAGGGAAGGCCCTCAGACTCCTCTGAGGAGAAATATCTGGGGTCCTCCTCCTCCCCCCACGAGGCCTCTTCCTCGGTGTCAGACATGAGCTCTTGCAGCTCAGACCTGAACCGGACCCGTCTCGACTGCGAGGAACCATGTCCTCGATGATGGCGTCGAGCGGTGGACTCCCGCGCCGGCAGGGATGAACCTCCCTCCATCGACGTCGACGGGGATTCCACCTGAGTGGCGGTCGACACTGGTGCTGCAAGCGGCGTCGGTGTCGGAGGCCTCGGCATCGGGGCTAGAGCACGCCGGCGCCTCCATCAACGCGCCGGGGGCGCAAGCACCCCCCGTGCCGGCAAGCCTGGCGCATCAGCCCTTCCAGAATCCCTGGAAGGATGGCTCAGAGGCACTCGTCAAGGCCCGCTGCCAGGAAAGGCAGGGGGGCCGGTGTGGGTGTCGGTGCCGGAAGCTGCTCGGGTCCTGGAGACGGTACCGAAGCACCCATGGACTGACGCAGCGACACCTCTTACAACCGAGGGGGAACGCTCCTCTCGGCACTGCCGCTTCCTTGGCGTCGAATCATCTCTGGAGGCGCCGGAGCTGGTAGTCCCGTGCGCCATGGGCGACCAATGACGGTGCTTTTTAGTCTTCTTTCGGTGCCCGTCATCGGCGCTCGGCGGCAGAGATGAAGAGGAGGTAGAACCCCCCCGCCTCGAGGGATCGGGTCTGACAGGGTTTGGTCCCGATGGCCCTGGGTAGAGGGAGTGGCCGGGACCCGATTGCCCCGCGGCCACTCGCCATCGCCGGTAGGCCGGCGGGTCCAACGGTACCTGTACTCTTGGGGTCGGTGCCATCGTCGTGCCGATTTCGTCGACATCAGTACCGGTACCGAAGATCCGGCCGTCGACACCGATGCCGTCGACGCCGAGGGGCCGGCGCAAGTTCCAAAAGACGGTCCTGAAGAACTTGCCTCGCCACCTGTGTCCGCTTCCGCAAGGCCGAGACACAAGGTGCACGTCTTGGTATTATGCTCCGGCCAAGGCACTGGAGGCACCAAGCGTGAGTATCGGTTTGCGAGATCTGCCGGCCGCACCGACCACACTTCTTGAATCCTCGCTCGGGACCTTCGAGGACATCGACGGAAAAAATCGCGTCGGCGAAGTCAAAGAGTCGTCGATGGTGGCGGTGAAAAGCACACCTCAAAAAAGAAAACGACCGCGCGGCCACAAGGCCGCAACGAGGCGCCCCCGCGGCTAAAGACGACAAGGGGACAAACTTCTTTTTTTTTTTTTAAACAGAAGAAAAGAAAGAAACGCGAACGCATACGAACAAAGAAAAACTCGCGGCTAGGCGCGATCCCGGTTTCCGGGCTGACAGAGAGAGAGACGATGACACGTCTCTCTCCAGCGCGGAATCGAAAAAAACTGAGCGGGAACGGGTCGCGCACGGGCAGGAAGACGGCCGCGCATGCGCGGTGGCCGTGCCCTGCGTGCGGGACCGCCCGCTAAGTTTTTGTCTGGTTGGTGGGGGCTGCCGTGGACGTCAACCCAGTCGTGAGAACAAGCAGCCTGCTTGTCCTCGGAGAACATGACTTATTGTCCTAGGATGCCTCCACAGGAATATTCCGAAACAGAACAAAATACAAGGCCCTAAGCCGCTACCAGCTCAACATCCCGAGACAGCCAGAAGAGCATTCGTAGGTGGAGCCAGAAACAAAGCCTTTAAAGGAAACACCAGGGCGCGCCGTCCTCACAAAGTAAATAGACGCCAGCAGACAGAAGCAGAGCCTGACACCCCTAGATAGTGCAAGGCTCAACACCCCCAGATGGGGAAAGGCGCAAAAGGACAGACAACACATGTCACGAAATCCAAAATGACCCAAGCCTGCTCGTCTCAAGTCTGACTCATACCTAGCCCCCTGTGGCCCAGAACAAACAGCTACCATGCCTGCTTGGCAAACGCCACCAACAGGGAGAGCACACTCAGCAAAGAAGGCGTACCACCATACCAAACTTGCCCCAGCAATCCCTTACTAAGCCAGGTACTGCGGACATCCAGGGTCCCAAAAGGCTGCCTACTGCAGCCCAGACACGCCGCATGTAGCCTGCGTCTACATCCGGAGAAGAGAATTCAGAAGCCTGAACAATCGACCAACCACAACGTGGAAACAGGGAAGGAGGGGTAGGGACCTGGCACCACCAGGTGTACCCCTTACTGGCCCAACCTGGCCACGACCCCTAGCTCAACTAATCCTGAGGAAACAGGCTAGGAGCTTCCAATCCAGAGAGCTGCACAGGATATGTCCATTCACCTGCTGAATAGAGAGAATACTGAGATGAAGCTGGCTGCACAGGTCCACATATAGTAAGACTCTGAAGTTCTCTCTATCTCCACCTGCTGGTAGGGGGACATAACCCACTCGTCTCTGGATTGATCTGTGGGATGCTATGGAAGGAACTGCTTATTACCACTTTGGATCACCTGGTGACTTATTCCTTCCACTTTTTGTGTTCTGCTGCTGTTCTTAAATACATAAGCCTGGTGAAAAAGGAGTATTATACCAATAGATTTATCAATGTAATTGTGAAGCGCTGCGTACAACTGGCAGCGCTATAGAAATGATTTATAGTAGTAGTAGTAGTAGTAGTATTTGTTACATAAACCTGTTTAAAAAAAAAAAAAAAAAAGCCTGCTGCCCAGCCCCAGGGGAATGTTGGGAAGGCAAAAATGCACCAGTCCCCCAGTTTAACAGTGAGCCACAAATCCCCTCAGACAAAACAAAGTTGCCTTCCTTTGGACCAGAACACTACCAAGCAATTGAACTGCCTGAACACAAGAATTGGGGGGCCTCCCTCAGCAACCATGGAAGGTTGCAGACAACTCAACAGCCCAAAGCAGCATGGTGCGATCCTCAGAGTTGAGCAGGCACTTTAGCACCTCAGCTGCTATCGGGGAGCCAGCAAAGCAAATGTCACTGAACCCAGAAAATATCCAGGTAGGGAGGAACAGCAGGTGTCACACAGAGCTTGAACCCCTGGGAGGCCCAAAACAGAGAGAGGAGGCTTACCACTAGCACCTGTAGATCAGCATCACCCACTGCAGAAAAGACCCTTGTAATGCTTAAGAGCCTTTTTTTTTTTACAAACAATAAAGATCCCGGTGTTTGGGGTGGGGGGAAGGGACCCAGACCACTGGTATACTCCTCAGTGGTCAACAGCCTGCACTTGCCCAAGGCACCCCCTAATTCAACGGGTTCCAGCTGCCAACTGGCCCAGGAGCTGCGCTGCCAAGCACCTTCCACAAGAGGAGGAGGAGTGGCCTAGTGTTAGAGTGGTGGACTTTGGTCCTGGGGAACTGAGGAACTGAGTTCGATTCCCACTTCAGGGCACAGGCAGCTCCTTGTGTCTCTGGGCAAGTCACTTAACCCTTCTTTGCCGCATTGAGCCTGCCATGAAAGGGGAAGCGCGGGGTACAATATAACAAAAAAAATACTAAAATGATGGAGATAGAAAAACTACAGAAATGTGTTCTGCTCTATATGGATACTGCTGCAGGCTCCCAAAGCTCAGTATTTTTCTCTCTCTACTTGCTGGTCAGTGTACTCAACCTGTGTTCTACTTGCTGGTCAGTGTACTCAACCTGTGTTCATGTTTTACAGAGACAGCATGGCTAATTGCTATTCATGACACCATTGCATCAGTGTGTGTCCTTTTTAAATAGCTTGGAACACGTCACTCTTTGCTTTGAGCCTTAGCGTCTACAATAATGGCATTGCGCCATTAATACAACTTGAATTTGTGAGTAATTCAGTGGAGGGGGGGGGTCAGATTTTTAAAGATTTGGATTGCGTTTGATAGTGATATATTCCAGTGGCAACAGTTTTGTTTTTGTGCAGTAGAGGAGTGTGCAGCAATTCTTTATAAATCACCCAGAAGCAGGTTGTTCAACTGAAACGCCATCTTGATGTCTGTGGGCGTAGGGAGTGTGAACTAATTTTCCACTTCCGCTGTGTCGTCTGTGCCCAGTTAAGTAGTTTGGGTCACTGCTTTCTATTTTTTGATTTGTTGGTTTTACCCATGATTAAGTACTCAAGCAATTTAATAAAAAACGAAATAGGCATTTGAGCCAGATAATTAATACAACTGGTGCGCTCTGGATCTGGAATAGCTGTGCACTATAGGAGATCCATAGCCTGTTCTACCTTTTTATGATGCCTCTTTGCCGTAGAATTAAAAACTATATCGCAAAGAGTTATTCCATGAGTTATTGTGTGTTTAATGTGTTGTAGAGTAAAAGTTGGCCACATATATTGAACTCACTGTATTTTTCAATTACTTTCTAATAGTGTGTTTCTTTCCCCCTTTTTATCCCAAACAGTAGCAAGATACCATGCTACCAATCCCAAGGACAGCAGTGGCTTTCCCCTGTTCTATCTCAATTAGCAGACTATAGGACTTTTCCTCCAGGAACTCATCCAAACCTTTTTTTTTTTAACCCAGATACGCTAACAACTGTTACCACATCCTCTGGTAATGAGTTCCATAGCTTAACTATTCATTGAGTGACAAATATTTCCTCCTATTAGTTTTTAAAGTATTACCATGTACTTAGAGCATCCCCAAGTCTTATTAGTTTTTGAAAGAATAAACAATCGATTCCATTTACCCATTTTACACTAATCAGGATTGGTAGAGTTCTCATATACCCCCACCTCCCCAGCCATCTCTTTTCCCAGCTGAAGAGCCCTAACCTCTTAAGAATTTCTTCATATGGTAGGAGTTCCATCCCATTCATCAATTTGGTCACCCTTCTTTTAACCTTTTCTAATTCCACTATATATTTTTTGAGATACTGCAACAGAATTGCACACAATACTCAAGGTAGGTCACACCACAGAATGATACATAGGCATTATAGTATTCTTTGTCTTATTCTCTATCCCATTCCTAAATAATTCCTAGAATGTTTGCATCCGTGCATAATCTAAATATTCCTTGAGGCCCCTTCTAGCCCTGTCTAGGATTCTCTGAAACACATATATCTAACCTCATACAAGTGTACCTATGCAGTCTACCCCTTCCTCTACTCCCACTATGCCATGTCCATGCTAGACTGTGACACCAAAAACTCACAATTTTCTCATAGTATTCCCTGCGGCGTTCAGCACGCTTCTTGTAATCCACCATCATCCCACGGAGCTTACGCTCATGCTTCCGAGCCTCGTGCCACATGCTGACTTTCCCCAGCTTTCACCTTGCAGTGTGTTCTGTTCTGGGAAGGAAACAAGTGTGTCATGGGCAAGGAAACATCACAACATTACATATACCTTGACAGCTGCCTCCAACAAGCCAGAGCCTTCGCTGTTCACGCTCTACCTGTGGAAGCCTGCATCTCCAGCATTAGGTACAAACAAACCTAGTACCAACAAGGATAGACACTGTACCGCCAAAGCAAGAGGAGAGACAAGAAATTCTGAGGGCAAGTAAAAGCAAAAGCATACAAGAGAGAATTTAAGAAATACTCAGACATTTAAGAAATACACAGGAAATACTCAGCTATCATTACTATAGTTACAATGAATAGCAGATTCTATTCCACCAGTCTACAGACATTCTTGCATTCTCAACAGATTACAATAAAACAATTATAAATATAAACAGACAACCAAAAGAAGCACCTCCCCCCCCTTTCTGATTCGAACAGAGGATGGAAGATAAGGAGCATTAAGGACCATATTCAGTTGCCCAATTTGCTTTCTGGTAGAATGGCAAAGACGCAACTGATCTCTGGCTTTCCTTTCATTATTTCACACTAAGGATGCTGCAAAATAAGATGAGATTTGTTCGTACCTGCCAGATTTCCTTTCCTTGAGTCCTGATAGACCAGTCCAGACAACTGGGGTGGGTCCCCATACCAGCATATGGAGGAAGAGAATACTGAGATTTCAGTGATGTCATCACTAGTATAACAGGTGGTGCAGCCCTGGAACGAACCAGTACTCTACTGACAAAGCAGATTTCAAACACTTGAACAGTATTGTTAGTCAACATTAAATATCTCAAAGACTAACACAGCCAAACAGGTGCAAGCATCAAATCAGCACCGCAATATCAGTCTACAAAATAGTGAAGGGAAACACTAATGGAGCGGCAGAGCACAGAAAGAAAAGAAAACAGCAGTAGTTAAGTGCCAGAAACAGCATCCTCTATGGATAGCGACACAGCACAACTCAATCTGATCTCTAGAACTCCTATGGGCGCCTTCCCAATAGAAATAAGCGCCTCTAGTGCTAAAAGGAATGAATCCTGCCATCAAACATACACTGTCCAGCAGAACAATGGGCATCTTCCTGAATGGGTCCTGGGCTGATCTAACAGGACTCAAGGAAAGGAAATTAGCAGGCTAAGAAACAAATTTCACCTCTCTTATCATACTGTTAGACCATCCATAGAAGTGAGATATACCAAAACTTTAAGGACCCTAGGTGGGAGGAAGACAAAGACCCCTCAGACATTCCACTCATAGTAGAAACACGTTGAAGTCCAAGCAATGGCAAGTAAGTAAAGGAGCAGAGTATAGAGCTCCAATCTAACAGAGCCCCAACTGGAAACACATAGAGCAACCTACTCTCCACAGAGAGCGATAGCACATCAAACCCCCAGCCAGGCCAAGACATAGTGATAATGACGTAAACGGGAAAATTAGGTTCTTACCATGATATTTTCTTTCCTTTAGTCATAGCAGATGAAGCCATTACGTATGGGTTGTGTCCATCAACCAGCAGGGGAGATAGAGAGCACTCAACTTTTCACAGGTGCCTCATGGCCAGCTAGCTCCACCTGCCTCTTCAGTATTTCAAGCGTCCAAAGCAGTATGGCAAACCGCAATGGGAATAACATGAACTTTCCTCACAGCGAATGATGGCCCCTTAACAAGGGCATAAACTCAAAAGGAGGGAATGAACTCATTCTCTTTAGAGGGAATAAACTCGGTCCTCCACTTGTATAAACGGAGGGAATACTTCATCCTCCTGGAGGGAATAAACTCATCCTCCCAAAACATGAACTGGAGGGAATGAACTCATCCTCCATAACTGTAACAAGAATCCTGAAGACTGTTTTCCGACTTCCCAAGGAAGAAGTAACTTCAGGAAATAAGAACAGCACCTAAAATCAGAATCATTGCAATACAGACAATCATACAGGGAGGGCTCATGGCTTCATCTGCTATGACTAAGGAAAGAAAATTATCATGGTAAGAACCTAAATTTTCCCTTCCTTGTCATCAAGCAGATGAAGCCATTACGTATGGGATGTAACAAAGCATACCCTAAATAGGGTGGGAACAAGCCACACCACGCGCTAGCACCTGTGCTCCAAACGCGCATCCCTCCTGGCAGCCACATCCAGCCTGTAAGGTCGGGTGAAAGAGAGCTTAGAAGCCCATATTGCAGCACTGCAAAATCTCATGAAGAGATAGTGCTCCAGTGTTCCGCCCAGGAAGAGGAAATCGCTCTTGTGGAATGTGCCTTAAAGGCTTCAGGCGTAGCCCGGCCAGACAGCAGATATGCTGAAAAGATAGCTTCTTTGAGCCAACGGGCAATAGTGGTTTTAGACGCTGAAGACCCTCTGCGAGGACCTGCAAACAGCACAAAAAGATGATCAAGGTCCTGAAAGAATTTGTAATTCGCAGATATTGCAACAGAATCCTGCGCACATCCAAAAGGTGCAACTGCCCAAATGAATCTGGAAAGCGCCTTCTCAACAAAGTAGGGAAGAAAAACAGGCTGGTTTAGGTGAAACGCTGAAACACCCTTAGGCATGAAGGAAGACACGGTCACGAACCGTGACCCCTGACTCTGAGAATTGCAGAAAAGGGTCTCTACAGGACAGCACCTGGAGCTCTGACACCCGCTCGCCGAGGTAATGGGCCACTAAAAGACGGCCTTCAGTGTCAAATCTTTCTCTGAAGCACACCGAAGCAGTTCAAAGGGGAGCCCCTGAAGGGCCTTCATACTAACCCCAGGTTCCAAGCTGCACAAGGTGCCCGCACGGGAGGCGGAGCCAAAGCACCCTCTAAGAAACCGTGCCACATCTGATGAGCAGCTAAGGACACGCCTTCAACCTTGCCACGCAGGGAGGCCAATGCTGCCACTTGCACCCGCAGGGAATTATAGGCCAAGCCTTTGTGTACAACCATCCTGCAAAAAATCCAGAATCGGCGAGACAGGAGCCCGCAACGGAGGAAAGCGCTCTTGAAACACACCAGACTTCAAACTGGCGCCAATCCTGGCATAAGCCACGGAAGTGGAGCGCTTACGGGCCTGCAGGAGAGTTGAAATTACCTTATTTGAGTAGCCTTTCTCTCTCATTGTGCCCTCTCAATCGCCATGCTATAAGACCAAAAGCGGCAGGCGTCCGCCATGGCCACCGGACCCTGTGACAACAGGTGCAGAACCAGAGGTAACGGAAAGGGAGCCTCCAACAGCATATGTCGGAGGTCCGCATGCCAAGGCCTCCTGGGCCAATCCGGGGCGACGAGAACCACTTCTCCTGGATGCAGCCGAATCCGCAGGAGCACTCGCCCTATCAAGGGCCACGGAGGGAAGACATACAGCAAGCCCAGGGTCAGGGTTGAGCCAAGGCATCCTACCTGGTAGAGCGAGGATCCCTCCGTCTGCTGAAGAAGCACGGGACTTTGGCATTGGAACTGGTCGTCATAAGATCCATCACTGGCTTGCCCCA
Organism: Microcaecilia unicolor; assembly: GCF_901765095.1. Classification (NCBI taxonomy): domain Eukaryota; kingdom Metazoa; phylum Chordata; class Amphibia; order Gymnophiona; family Siphonopidae; genus Microcaecilia; species Microcaecilia unicolor. Next base: position 140,278,480 of record NC_044041.1, on the reverse strand, counting down.
TTGGCACATATCTGCAGGAATACATCGGCTGCTAGTTCCCACTCCGCTGGATCGATCTGATGCCTGCTTGCACGTTGCTCTGACCTGCAATGTGAGCTGCCGACAGAAACTGTAGATGCAGCTCGGCCCAGTGGCAAAATTTGTTCGGCCTGCGCAGCTAGAGCTCTGCACTGAGTGCCGCCTTGTCGATTTATGTAGGCCACTGCTTTCGTGTTTGTCCGACATCACTCGGACAGCCAATCCTTCCAGGGTCACTTGAAAGGCCAGAAGAGCCAGAAACACCGCTTTCAACTCCAGGCGGTTGATAGACCACCTTCCGACTCGTCGGGGCGTCCACAGACCCTGGGCATGCTTCCCCCTGGCAATGTGCACCCCAGCCTTTCAGGCTGGCATCTGTCACCACTAGGCACCAATCGAGGAGCGCCAGCAGTATTCCCCACCGCAAACATGCTGTCCGAGAGCCACCACTCAATACTGAGGCGGGCCGCAGGGAGCCAAGAAAGTCTGCACTGATAATCCTGATATACTGTAGACCATCGTTGAAGTAAGAGATACAGTAGAGGTCTCAGGGGCGCTCTCGCCATGGCACCACTTCCAAGGTGGCGTCAACGCCCACAGCTGGACAATGTCCCAAGGTCGCGGGCGGGGCATCCTCGGAGCAGACGGACCTGATTCTGAAGCTTGCACGCCTTTGCTCGGGAAGAAACACATAGCCCGAGGCTGTTCGAACCTGGCCCCAATATTCTAGAGATTGCGAGGGGGTCAGGTAACGTTTGGCCATATTGACGACCCAGCCCAGAGATTGAAGGACTGAAACCACTCTGGCTGTAGCTAGATGACTCTCTTTTTCTGAGTCTGCTCTGATGAACCAGTCGTCTAGGTATGGGTGAATCTGGATACCCTCTCACCTGAGAAAGGCAGCTACTACCACCATTACCTTGGAGAAGGTTCGGGGAGCTGTGGCGAGGCCAAAAGGCAAGGCATGAAACTGGAAATGTTTTCCCAACACCGCAAACCGCAGAAACTTCTGGTGCGGGGGGCCAAATTGGTATGTGCAAGTAAGCTTCATTCAGGTCCAGAGATGTGAGAAACTCTCCTGGCTATACCGCAGCAATGACGGACCGCAGGGTTTCCATGTGAAAATGCCGCACTCTTAAGGACTTGTTTAGCTCTTTCAAGTCTAGGATCGGGCGAAAAGACCCGCCTTTTCGTGGCACCACAAAGTAAATGGAGTAGTGGCCTAGACCTTGTTCGGCGGGAGGCACCGGGGTCACAGCCCCTATCTGGCACAGACTGTGCAAAGTCTCCTCTACCGCCCGCCGTTTGGCGGCAGAACCGCATCCAGGACTCCACAAACACATCTCTCACCGGGGCATCGAATTCTATTCGGTATCCGTCTCTGATCAGGTCCAAGACCCACTGATCTGCGGAGATTTTGGCCCACTCCTCGAAAAAGAGGGAAACTCTTCCTCCGATGACAGGAAACGAGGAAGGGGCCGGCGCACCATCATTGAGAGGGTCGCCCCTGAACTCCAGGCCTTGAACCGGCAGCTGCGGAACGTTTGTCCGAGCGAAAAGGAGTTTCTCTGCTGGAAGCGGGCACGCGAAGTGAACCCAGCAGCACGCCCCGGGCGGTACCTTCTAGCTTCACGGAAGCGAGGTCTGTAAGAGGAGCGGTCGGACCGCCTGACCCTTAGAGGAAGGCTTCGGCCTATCTTCGGGCAAGCGCTGAGGTTTGGAATCCCCCAGGCCTTTAACAATGTTTTCCAGCTCCTCACCAAACAGGAGAAGGCCTTAAAAGGGCAACTTCACCAACCTTTGCTTAGAGGCCATGTCCGCCGCCCAATGTCGTAGCCAAAGAGTGCGGCGAGACACCACTGCTACAGCCATTTGTTTAGCCGAAGCTCTGACCATATCATAAAGGGCGTCAGCCAAAAAGGACAAGGCCGACTCCATCCGCGGAGCCACTACAGATAAGGTCTCCGCTCCATCACCGGGCTGTTCCACTGCCTGCTGTAACCAAGCCAGGCAGGCTCTAGCAGCATAACAACAGCATGCAGACGCCCGAACAGTGAGACCTGCCAAATCAAAGGACCGCTTCAGAGCTGAATCAAGCCTGTGGTCTTGAATATCCTTCAGGGCAACACCTCCTTCAACAGGGAGGGTAGTTCTCTTTGTCACAGCCGTGACCAGGGCATCCACTTTAGGCATTGCAAAGCGAGCCAAATGTTCCTCACTCAGAGGGTATAACTGCCCCATAGCCCTGGCAACCTTCAAAGGTCCCTCGGGGTCAGCCCATTGAGACGAAATAAGCTCTTGGATGGACTCATGCAAAGGAAAGGCTCGAGCAGGCTTTCTGGTACTAGCCATCCTTGGATTAACAGAGGAGGCTGTGCCACTCCCAGGATCTTCAATCGAGAGGGCTTGTAGGCATCTGAAATAAGCGCTGGCAGCTCCTCGCGGTGGAAAATCCTCACCGCTGACGGATCATCAAGCTCCTGTGGCAATTCTGCACCCGACTCTGGCTCCTCAGCCAAGAAGTTCTGCCAGACCCCTCAGAATCCTCATTGCCCGACCACGGGGGGGAGGAGGGGGGGGAAGGGGGCTGCGCCACACTCAGAAGGGGAAATAGCCCTTCTGCGTTTATCAGGAGGATAAGAAACAGGCAAAGCCAACTCCAAAAGGCCAGGATCCACCAGGGGGGCAGGCAGAGGGTCTGAAGGTCCCTGTGGAAGAGCTCTTTTAAGCATGTACGCCCTATGCAGCATTAAAACAAAATCAGGGGAGAAAACCGCTCCCTGACCACCCGGATCCTGCCCAGGGCTATTAGCCTCACTCAGAGGATTCCCCCCCCCCCCCCCCGCATTCAGGGCTCTCCGTCGCAACAGAGGCCACGCCATGTGGAAAATCCAAAATGGCATCCGCTGCCAGCTCAGAGCGCAAAAGATCGCCGCTCGCCATGCTCGGGCCGGCTCTACCGTCTGTACAGCACAAATTACAGAGCCCCGCTGCTGATTTGCGCTTGCCACATTTAGAACAGCGCTTTACAGTCTCCGCAGCCATCGCCGAAAACGGCGGTAAAATTCAAAAATGGCGGTTCGCGCCAAAAAAACATCCCGATCGCGGGCCCACCCCGGAGGAGTCAGAAAACACTCTTACCTCACTAGACCGAGTATCACAGCTCCGGTCCTGCAGAAGAATCTGAAGAAAAAAACCTCTTTTCCAAGATTGCTGCGCTAAAGCGCGACGCGACTTTAATTTTTTTTTTTTTTTTAAACGCTGTGAGGAAAGCAGAGGCAAAAGAGGTAAATAAAAACACTCCGGAGGCTCAGATAAGTGGGAAAAGCAGGGAAAGGCGAACCAATGTGCCTGCATCCACTGAGTGGGAAGGACAGGGAAAAGCAAGCTAATATGTCCACATCCACGGGGGCATGGGTAAGGCAGGGAAAGGGCTGACCTATGTGCCTTCAAAGTGAAGCTGCTATAGCCTCTAACGCCCCGGCTAACAACTGGCAAGCCAGGAGCCACCCCAGGCAGATTTTTGATGGAGCTCGAAGAAGCTGCAGCCACCCTGCTTGGGGAGATAGAGAATACTGAAGAGGCAGTGGAGCTAGCTGGCCATGAGGCACTGTGAAAAGTTGAGTGCTCTCTATCTCCCCCTGCTGGTTGATGGACACAACCCATACGTAATGGCTTCATCTGCTTGATGACAAGTAAAAACAAGAGTCAAAGGGCTGGAACAAGGACACCATGGGAACCCCAGCTCTGCCAGAGGCACTGAACTAGGAATGAACCAAACTACTGGAGTATGCTGACCAAATACTGGAGCTACAACTATTCATCATACCAGGCTCCACCATTCCCCAATCTTGTTGAGGATGGAGAAGCCTGTTAGGGCCATTAAATCTAGAAGAAGCCCACAACAAGGACTCCACAGAGAAGCCAGGGAGAAAGTAAACCAAGAATGAGGCACCCTGGGATAACAGAAGTCTGGCAACAGTTATGCAGAGCACATGTACAGCTAGCCCATATGACCCAGAAAGGAGGCGGCCTGCTCCATCTGAGTGGAGCGTTTGCTGCCTTCCTCCAAAGAGGATATCACAGAAAATACCTCAAAGCCATTTCCTATGGGGACACTCCTACCAGCAACCAGCCAAGGACACAATGGGCACTCTCAAGGTTGAAAAATAACTTTCTTCTTATTCTTTATTCATATTCACTATACCACACTAAAAGGGGACAACAAAAAGAGGGGTATCAGACTCAAGCCACATCAAGAGAAAGCACCGAATGCTGAGGAAAAAAAAACAGGTTTTAAGAAATAATTTACACTAAAGCCAGAAAATTGCTGCAAAAAGAGGCCACGCCAAGGGGGACCACCAAAGGCTTGAGAAGCTGAGTAACTGTTTGAAGTTGAATGATGAGGAATAAGTTGTAACTGAATGCATCTAAAACAGAATTTATTTGGATTAGGAGGGATAACTTTATATTCTCCCGGCCATCTTTATTGTGGGAAGGGACTACTATAGCTGCCAAGGCTCAGATTTGTAGTTTGGGTGTGTTCCTGCCCCCCTCATCTCCTTGGCTGCTGTGTGGGGGCAAACATTTGACTGCCCCTCTTGACTGACTGTACATTTGTCCTTTAGATTGTAAGCTCTTTGAGCAGGGACTGTCCTTCTATGTTAAATTGTACAGCGCTACATAACCCTAGTAGCGCTTTAGAAATGTTAAATAGTAGTAGTAGTACTTTTGGATACGGGATTAACTTTTCATAACCATATTTCTCAACTGGCTTCAACTGCATAAGATTCAAGGCTAGTTCTGAGTCAGAATTTGGCCAATTGTTTTATACATATGTAATCTCGCACATAGATTACTGTAAAGCGCTGTAGGTGGGGCTGCCCGGGTTCAAAATTCAGCAATTCGGCTGTTGAGAAATTGTGCATCGTGTGTTTATGTTTCACCCTCTTTTCTATCATTACATTGGCTTCGTATCAGTAAATTATGTATCTTCAAGATATTGGTACTAGATTTTAAGGTCTTTCATAATATGATTCCAAATTATGTGTTCAAAAAGTTACCAATATACACACCAAATCGGCTGTTACGCACTTAGTGTGAGAGATGTTTTCTTCCAGCTGGAATGTACTCGTTCACAAGCTTTCTTTTCATTGGTTTGGTTGTGGAATAAGCTGCCTTCTCCGTTGAGATCCATTAATAACCTCTTAAGTTCCTGTAAGGCTCAAAAACTCACTTGTGATGGACTGTTTTAATTGTAAATTGGCAGATTGGTCGTTTAGTTTATTGTATTTTATGATGGATGTTAACCTATTCTGGCCGTGCTCAGTAGGACTGGCTATAAAACCAAACAAATAAATAAGTGACAAATTTAGTCAGGGAAGCTTCACCACAAATGGAGAGAGGGAGACTGCTCCAGAGAGCTGAGGCAGCAAAAAAAAAAAAAAAAAAATGTACATGATCTAGTCTGTTCCTGATAGACCAATTTTGGGCAGGGCAAAACCAATTTATGATTCTTCAGTGCTAGAAGGATGCATGATGGGGTGTAAGGAATAGTTAATACTGGCAAATAGGAGGGCGCACCAAATCATAAGGCTTTGAAAGCCAAGAGAAGAGTTGTATATTCTTTTCAAAGCAACAGGGAGTCAATGATGCTTTTTAAGAAGCAGTGGTACCCAATCACATTTGTCTGCGTGACAAATAGCAGTGTTTTTTATTCCTTGAAGCTTCTTACAGGAGGTCTGGAAATACCCGAGTAGATGATAATGCAATAATCAATTTTAGAAATTACAAGTGATAAAGTTGGACTATGAAAAAAATCATGACTGAAGTAAGATCTAACAGCAAGTAGACAACATACGAGATTTGGTGGCCGAAAGAAAGACAGCAATCCAGAGTGAGGCGTCAGGAGAGATAAATGAACCTAAAAGAGAAACTGGTTGAGAAGGAAATTCTATCATGTCACCCCACTCTTAAAAGCAGCACACTGACTTCCACTGACCCATCATACAACTTCCAAACTACTTTTCTTTGTCTCAAGACCCACTCCTCAGGTAAGCCGGCCTCTTTTCTCGCCTTCTTACACCTCACTGCCCCCACCCCCAGTCCTTTGATCAACCCAACAAAACCAGCATGTAGTTCCATCCTTTTGAGAAATCCGCTATGACACTACACGACAATCCATTTGTTTGGTTCAAGGTCCAAAACTCTGAAATAAACTACCGGCTCACCTGCATCTCTCATCTTCCCTATCTAAATTCAAGACAGATTTGAAAAAACTACAGTAGAACAGATCATAAGTACATATAAGTGCGTAAGTGCTGCCATACTGGGGCAGACTAAAGGTCCATCAAGCCCAGCATCCTGTTTCCAACAGTGGCCAATACAGGTTATAAGTACCTTGCAAGATCCCAAAACAGTACAGTACATTTTATGCTGCTTATCCAAGAAATAAGCAGTAGATTTTCCCAAGTCCATTTTAATAACGGCTTATGGACTTTTCTTTCAAAAAGTTATCCTAACCTTTTTTAAATCTTGCTAAGCTAACCGCTTTTACCACATTCTCTAGCAACAAATTTGAGTTTAATTACACGTTGAATGAAGAAATACTTTCGCCAATTCATTTTCAATTTACTACTACTACTACTACTACTTGACATTTCTAAAGCGCTACTAGGGTTACGCAGCGCTGTACAATTTAACATAGAAGGACAGTCCAAGCTCAAGGAGCTTACAATCTAAAGGACAAATGTACAGTCAGTCAAACAGGGGCAGTCTAGATTTCCTGAAAGGTATAAAGGTTAGGTGCCGAAAGCAACATTGAAGAGGTGGGCTTTGAGCAAGGATTTGAAGATGGGTAGGGAGGGGGTTGGCGTATGGGCTCAGGAAGTTTATTCCAAGCATAGGGTGAGGCGAGGCAGAATGTGCGGAGCCTGGAGTTGGCGGTGGTGGAGAAGGGTACTGAGAGGAGGGATTTGTCCTGTGAGCAGAGGTTACGGCCGGGAACGTAAGGGGAAATGAGGGTAGAGAGGTAATGAGGGGCTGCAGACTGAGTGCATTTGTAGGTAAGAAGGAGAAGCTTGAACTGTAATGCGGTATCTGATTGGAAGCCAGTGAAGTGACCTGAGAAGAGGGGTGATATGAGTATATCGGTTCAGGCGGAATATAAGACGTGCAGCAGAGTTCTGAACAGATTGAAGGGGGGATAGATGGCTAAGTGGGAGGCCAGTAAGGAGTAGGTTGCAATAGTCAAGGCGAGAGGTAATGAGAGCGTGGACGAGAGTACGGGTGGTGTGCTCAGAGAGGAAAGGGCGAATTTTGCTGATGTTAAAGAGAAAGAAGCGACAGGTCTTGGCTATCTGCTGGATATGCGCAGAGAAGGAGAGGGAGGAGTCGAAGATGACTCAGAGGTTGCGGGCAGATGAAACGGGGAGCATGAGGGTGCCATCAACTGAGATAGAGAGTGGAGGAAGAGGAGAAGTGGGTTTTGGTGGAAAGACGATAAGCTCGGTCTTGGACATGTTCAGTTTCAGGTGGCGGTTGGACATCCATGCAGCAATGTCAGATAAGCAGGCCGATACCTTGGCCTGGGTCTCCGCGGTGATGTCTGGTGTGGAGAGATATAGCTGGGTGTCATCAGCATAAAGATGATACTGGAAACCATGAGATGAGATCAGGGAGCCCAGGGAAGAGGTGTAGATTGAAAAAAGAAGGGGGTCCAAGGACGGATCCCTGGGCGGATCCCTGGGGAACTCCAACAGAGAGCGGGATGGGGGTGGAGGAAGATCCATGAGAGTGTACTCTGAAGGTGTGGTGGGAGAGATAGGAGGAGAACCAGGAGAGGGACAGAACCCTGGAACCCAAATGAGGACAGTGTGGCAAGAAGTAAATCATGATTGACAGTATCAAAAGCAGCGGATAGATCAGGAGGATGAGGATTTACTACTTTGTAGTACTACTTTGTAGCTTCATTGCGTGCCCCCTAATCCTAGTATGTTTGGAAAGAGTAAACAAGCGATTCACATCTACACGTTCCACTCCACTCATAATTTTATATACCTCTATCATATCTCCCCACATCTTTTCTCTGAGCTGAAGAGCAGAAGCCGCTTTAGGCTTTTCTCATAGGAAAGTTGTCTCATCCCCTTTATCATTTTTGTCGCCCTTCACTGTACCTTTTCTAAATTCACTAAATCTTTTTTGAGATGCGGTGACCAGAACTGCACACAATATTCAAGGTGCAGTCACAGCATGGAGCGACACACAGACATAATGTCCTCATTTTTGTTTTCTATTCCTTTCCTAATAATATCTAACGTTCTATTTACTTTCTTAGCCGCCACAGAACACTAAGCAGAGGGTTTCAACGTATCATCAACGATGACAGCTAGATTCCTTGCCTGGTTGGTGACTCATAATGTGGAACCTTGCGTCACATATCTATAGTTTGTGCCTACTCCAATAGCTGTGAACTCGGTTAGTGATTCCTAATTCGGGCTCCTCTTTCCCATATGCATCACATTCAACTTACATTAAACATCATCCGCCACTTGGATGCCCAGTCTCCCAGTGTAACAAGGTCGTCTTGCAATTTTTCACAATCCTCATGCGATTTAACAACTTTCAATAACAATTTAACAACTTTGTATAACTTTGTGTCATCGGCAAATTTAATTACCTCACTAGTTATTCCCAGGGTTGTGGAGTCGGTACAAAAATCCTTTGACTCCGACTCCTCAGTTTATGGTACCTCCGACTCTCACTCCTCAGTTTTTAATATGTATTTTTTTTTTTGCATGTTGACTGAAAGAGTGCAGCCTGCAAGGCTGCATGTTAATATTTGGGTTTAAAATCTATGTCATTGTGACTTTTTATTTTATTTATTAAAAAAAACTATAAATATTCATTAATCCTAACGTTTAAACAAAAAAAACAAGGTTATGTTTATTGTTTTTTTTATCAAGTATAAAGTCATCATAGCATTAGCAAGTATAAAAATCTGGAACAACCACATCCTTTGGAAATTCTAGAACAACATCCTTTGGAAATTAGAACAAAATCAAAGTTATTATTATTATTTATTGCATTTGTATCCCACATTTTCCCAACTATTTGCGGGCTCAGTGTGGATTACAATACATTGTATTGATGGTAATACAATTTGTTACAACTCGATTATGGTTACATTGTGAGGAGTAAAGTAAAAACAAAGTCTACTTATCGCAAGGGGAATAGAACAATGGAACAGAACAATGGAATAGTGAAGAAACTACGGATACTGATAGGATTACAGAACAATAGATAAAGAACGTTTGGTTATAACATTTTTACCTGTAGATTAAGGTTTGAGTGTGTTAGAATTTCGGGGGATGAGAGTATAAATGAGTATGTATTGATGCAGTACTAACAGTGTGCGTGGACTTCATGTGTTTTAATCCTTTCGATAGATTTTTTTCAAAGAGATAAGTCTTCAATGACTTGCGGAACTCGGTCAGCTCGTAAGTCGTCTTCAGGTTACGTGGTAGTTTATTCCAGAACTAGCCGTTAAGCCCGTAAAACGGGCAAGTATTGGTATGCTCTATTTTGATGTATAACTCCCTCCTCCCTCCCCTCGGCTCCCCGCCCTTCCTCCTTCCCTCCCTCCCAGCTCCAAGGCCCGATTCCCTCCCAGCTCCATGGGCCCCCCCTCCGTCCCTCCCAGCCAGCTGCAAGGCCCCCCTCTGTACATCCCTCCCAGCTCCAAGGCCCCCCTACTTCTGACCTCCTATGTCCAGCATCCTCCCTCCTTCCCTGCAGCTTCAGGCCCCCAGTCTTTCCCTCCCTCCCTAGCTCCAAGGCCCATTCCCTCCCCTCCCAGCTCCAAGGCCCTCCGTCCCTCCCCTCCCTCGCAGCTCCAAGGCCCCCTCCTCCTTCTGAGCATTTATCCTGCCTTCCCCTCCCCCCCCGAGGTCGCTGTTGTCCGCCGCTACCGCTCCCCCCCCCGAGGCGCCACCGGCCCCTCCCTCCCAGCTCCAAGGCCCGATTCCCTCCCAGCTCCAAGGGCCCCCCTCCATCCCTCCCAGCCAGCTGCAAGGCCCCCCTCTGTACATCCCTCCCAGCTCCAAGGCCCCCTACTTCTGACCTCCCATGTCCAGCATCCTCCCTCCTTCCCTGCCAGCTTCAAGGCCCCCAGTCTCTCCCTCCCTCCTAGCTCCAAGGCCCCATTCCCTCCCCTCCCAGCTCCAAGGCCCCCCGTCCGAGCCAGCTCCAAGGCCCCCCTCCGTCCCTCCCCTCCCTCGCAGCTCCAAGGCCCCCCTCCTCCTTCTGAGCATTTCTCCTGCCTTCCCCTCCCCCCCCCGAGGTCGCTGTTGTCGCCGCTACCGCTCCCCCCCCCCGAGGTTGCCACCGGCCCCTCCCTCCCAGCTCCAAGGCCCGATTCCCTCCCAGCTCCAAGGGCCCCCCCTCCATCCCTCCCAGCCAGCTGCAAGGCCCCCCTCTGTACATCCCTCCCAGCTCCAAGGCCCCCCTACTTCTGACCTCCCATGTCCAGCATCCTCCCTCCTTCTCTGCCAGCTTCAAGGCCCCAGTCTCTCCCTCCCTCCTAGCTCCAAGGCCCCATTCCCTCCCCTCCCAGCTCCAAGGCCCCCCCGTCCAAGCCAGCCCCACGGCCCCCTCCGTCCCTCCCTTCCCCTCCCTCGCAGCTCCAAGGCCCCCCTCCTCCTTCTGAGCATTTCTCCTGCCTTCCCCTCCCCCCCCGAGGTCGCTGCTATCGCCCCTCCCCCCCCCGAGGTCGCCGCTACCGTCCCCCCCCCCCCCGAGATCGCCACCAGCCCCCTCCACCCGGGCCCTCTGTTCTACATTTAACTTACAGCGCCGAAACCGCAGGCAGATCAGCTCCGTCGGCCTTCCTTCTCTGCCTGTGTCCCGCCCTCGTGTGACGTAACGTCAGCGAGGGCGGGGCACACAGGCTGGGAAGGAAGGCCGACGGGAGCTGATCTGCCTCCGGTTTCGGCGCTGTAAGTTAGATGTAGAAGAGAGGGCCTGGCCTGGTGGAGGGGGTTGGCTGCGACCTTGGGGGGGGGGACGGCAGCGGCGACCTGCAGGGGGGGAGCGGCAGCGGCGACCTGCAGGGGGGGGGGGTAGCGGTACCATTAGCGGCAGCGTCGACGTCCGTGTGGCAGTGACTGCACTCCTCCTCAGCGCAGAGTTTCCCTCTCTGTTCCGTCATCACGTCTTGACGTGGGGGCGGGACAGAGAGGGAAGTCTCTACTGCGCATTTGCAGGTGAGTCGGTCACTTGCCATTTATAGGTTTGATTGCGTGCTCATATGAGAGAAGGTTGATGCATGTAGCACTTTGTATTTTATGCCTTTGAAATTTGGGAAGTGGAGGTTAAGGAAAGTTCGGGATGATCTTTTAGCATTTCTGGGTGGTAAGTCTATTAAGTCAAACATGTAGGTTGGGGCTTCACCGTGAATAATTTTGTGAACTAGTGTGCATAATTTGAAAGTGATTCGTTCCTTGAGTGGGAGCCAATGTAGTTTCTCTCGTAAGGGTTTCGCACTTTCGTATTTTGGTTTCCCCGAAGATGAGTCCTGGCAGCTGTGTTCTGGGCTGTTTGGAGTTTCCTCAGTATTTGCACTTTACAACCTGCGTACAGTGAGTTGCAGTAATCCAGATGGCTGAGTACGAGTGATTGCACTAGGCTGCGGAAGACGGATCTTGGGAAGAATGGTCTTATTCTTTTCAGTTTCCACATGCTGTAGAACATCTTTTTGGTTGTGTTGTTTGCGTGAATTTCGAGTGTTAGGTGGCGGTCAAACAGTGACTCCAAGGATTTTTAAAGGTACCTGAAATAGGAAGATTTAGTTTTGGTGTGTTTATAGTGGTGAATTCATTCTTCTTGTATTGGGAGGTGAGTATCAGACATTGAGTTTTTCCTGCACTGAGTTTCAATCGAAATGCATCTGCCCAGGTGTTCATGATGTGTAAGCTTTGGTTGATTTCGTTGAAGATTTCTTTAATGTCTTGTTTGAAAGGGATATATATTGTTACATCGTCGGCGTATATATATGGGTTAAGGTTATGGCTTGATAAAAGTTTTGCCAAAGAAATCATCATTAGGTTGAAGATGGTTGGTGATAGGGGTGATCCTTGTGGTACTCCACATCCTGGTGTCCATGCTGCAGACGTAGTTGAATTTGATGTAACCTGGTAGGAGCGCAGGGTTAGGAACCCCTTGAACCAGTTTAGGACATTGCCTCCGATGCCAAAGTATTCAAGTATGTGTAGTAGGATTCCGTGGTCAACCATATCAAAGGCACTTGACAGGTCGAATTGTAGGAGGAGTATATTGTTGCCGGTTGCAATCATTTGTTTAAATTTGGTCATTAATGTGATTAGTACTGTTTCGGTGCTGTGATTCGATCGGAATCCTGATTGGGCATCATGCAGTACTGAGAACTTGTTTAGATGGTTTGTGAGTTGTTTTGTTACCATCCCTTCGGTTATTTTGGTTATTAGTGGTATGGATGCTACTGGTCTGTAATTAGTTAACCTACATAAACCAAAAACATTTGGAAAACCTAAAACAACTTATATATTATTTAAACTTGGCATATATAGCTGTAGAATAGCTGTTAAACATAATCCAAAATTAACTAATATATTCTTAGAAACAGTATTGCTTCTGCCAGATCCTCCTTCATAGAAGCCCTTAAATCTGATTTGATTATTTTCAGTGCTGAAAATAGTCTTTCAACACTGACTTGGGTGGGTGGGCATTGCTGTTACAGTTCTAGCTGCATCACTGACAATCTCTGGATAAACAATGATGGCTTCTTCTATAGTCAGTTTTGATGAGCGGTCAAACTTTTCCACTTCTTTTAATCCTTTAAAAAACTCTTGCATGAATTTCTTTATATGGACATTTACAGGTTGCTTTTCCATGCTTAACCGACATCGCTTTGCTTTTGAAGCTTCCATTTTGTCCAAATAGGCTTGAAAATTCTCTTCTTCATTTGAAGAGGATGAACCTGAGTTACCATTACCACCAGTATTTATAGCTTTAGCTTCATCCAGTGGTTTATGAGTTTCAGGTAGCAACCCTTTCATGCGAACTGCTATGTCATAGAGTGCCTGTTTTCCTGTAGCAATTTGGTCACTGCTCAACAAAATTCGGCTCATTGGATCAACAGAAATAGCAGCTAAGAGAATTTGATTATCCAGCAAGAGCTCCTCTCTTTTCCTCATTGAAGATACAATGCCATCAGCAATTAACCCCCCACTTTTGTTAAGGTTATATATCAAGCCCTTCCATTCCAAGAAGAATTTACCTGGTGTTAAATCTTCATATTGCAGCTTCTTGGTAACAGCAAAAGGGTAAGAAAGTAGCCTTTCTAATTCTGTAACTTGAGCCCACTGGTTTTCTTTTAATGAAACATTTACATTGTCCAGTTCTTCAAGAAAGTCTTTTAGTTCAAGTAAACGCTTTATCATCAAGTAAGTGCTTCCCCAGCGCGTTGCTTGATCCAAAATGGCTCCTTTTCCAGCACGTCTCTTCAGATTAGCATCTGTTTTAGGGATCCTGGCTGCAACAGCTACTTGCCTCAACTTGCTAATTAGTGTAGCCGCATGACGATCCTTCAATCCATCTCTTATTGCTAGTTGCAGAGTATGAACAGCACAACACATATGTTGAATGGTAATAAGCTTAGATGCTTCTTCAGCAATATCATCCAAACTTTCACCAGCTTTCTTGAATTACAGAACTGTCATCTTCTGATATTTGTATGCTGCTTTCTTCATCAACTTCCTTCATTTTTTCAATTGTGCTTAACATATTTGAAGCATTATCAGTTACAATACATAGAATGTGTTCCTTTTAATTTCAAAATCTTCTAAAACACCTTCCACTAACTTCTGCAGATACTCACTGGTATGCTGTGCCTGAGTGTCCTTTACTCCTAATGTCCGGGTTATTGTTTTTTTGTTTTCATCAGCAAATCTAACATTAATTGCAAAATAATTGACTCTGTGACGTGTGCATGCAATCCATTTTAATAAAGACAAAACGTCCCTTCAGACTTTTTCTTAGTTCTTCCTTCTTACATTTGGCCTCTTCAAGTATAAGTTTCCTTATACTTTCCTCGTTCCAGAGAACTCCAAGCTTTTAGCCATTTCTCCATTTAAGCCTAAAAAGGCTGGTTGTGAAAAAAAAAAGATAGTGGTATACTATTCTTTACTGCCATTTCAATGAATGTGGTTTTGAATTTTTCTGATGTCATTGTTATAGTAACTTTGTCAGCTGTAAAAAATCTTGATAGTTGTGTCTGGCCTCCAGTAGATTTCTGATCTTTTATTGACCCTGAAGTAGATGGAATGTTTTCATTGCTATCTTTCTCATTCACAGCTTCTAACATTTTAGGATGGAAACGCTGCAAGTGTCTTTTTAAATTTGATGCTCTTGTAGGTCCATTTTTTTCATAACCACTGAAACTGCTAATTTTTGCATTACATGCTTTTTCACCATCATCATCTTCTATAATACACTGACATACATAATGTTTTCCCATCTGTTGATATTGTAAAGTGTTCATAAACAGCAGACTTTGTCATGTTTCCTGACATTCTTTTTGCCATTGTGAATGGTGTGCCACTTCCACTAAAATATAAAGCTCTTCTTGCAGAGAGAGAGGAAGTTGGGTGGAGTCTCTCTGCTGCCTTATCTGTGTGTGCTGAATGATCTTCTCTTGGAGCTTAGTTCACTGTGGGGGTCAGAGAGGAGGTGCTCTACAGCAGGTCAGTAAATGCAAAGGGAGACTGAGCAGAGGGAAGCTCTCCAGCAAAATAGTTCAGCTGGACTTCACACTAGTGAAACAACTAGGTACTAAACTTTATTCACAGCAGAGAAGTACTTTATTCAAATGTATGAGGAGTCGGAGTCGGTACATTTTTGCCGACTCCGACTCCAAGCCCTGGTTATTCCCATATCTAGATCATTTATAAATATGGTTAAAAAGCAGCGGTCACAACACAGACCCCTGCGAAGCCCTACTATCTGCCCTCCTCCATTTAGAATACTGACATTTAACCCTACTCTGTTTTCTATCCTTTAACCAGTTTTTAATCCCTAATAGAACACTACATCCTATCCCATGATTTCAATTTTCCTCTGGAATGTTTCATTAGGTACTCTGCCAAACACCTTTTGAAAATCCAGATACACAATATTGACCGGCTCACCTTTATCCACATGTTCGTTCATCCATAGTAACATAGTAACATAGTAGATGACGGCAGAAAAAGACCTGCACGGTCCATCCAGTCTGCCCAACAAGATAACTCATATTGCTGCTTTTTGTGTATACCCTACTTTGATTTGTACCTGTGCTCTTCAGGGCACAGACCGTATAAGTCTGCCCAGCACTATCCCCGCCTCCCAACCACCGCTCTGGCACAGACCGGATAAGTCTGGCCCAGCACTATCCTCACCTCCCAACCATCAGCCCTGCCTCCCAACCACCGGCTCTGGCACAGACCGTACAAGTCTGTCCAGCACTATCCCCGCCTCCCAACCACCAGTCTCGCTGCCCACCACCGGCTCTGGCACAGACCGTACAAGTCTGTCCAGCACTATCCCTGCCTTCCAACCACCAGCCCCACCTCCCGATCCTGACTAAGCTCCTGAGGATCCATTCCTTCGGCACAGGATTCCTTTATGCTTATCCCACGCATGTTTGAATTCCGTTACCGTTTTCATTTCCACCACCTCCCGCGGGAGGGCATTCCAAGCATCCACTACTCTCTCCGTGAAAAAAATCCTGACATTTTCTTGAGTCTGCCCCCCTTCAATCTCATTTCATGTCCTCTCGTTCTACCACCTTCCCATCTCCGGAAAAGGTTCGTTTGCGATTAATACCTTTCAAATATTTGAACGTCTGTATCATATCACCCCTGTTTCTCCTTTCCTCCAGAGTATACATGTTTAGTTCAGCAAGTCTCTCCTCATACGTCTTGTAACGCAAATCCCATACCATTCTCGTAGCTTTTCTTTGCACCGCTTCAATTCTTTTACATCCTTAACAAGATAACGGCCTCCAAAACTGAACACAATACTCCAGGTGGGGCCTCACCAACGACTTATACAGGGGCATCAACACCCCCTTTCTTCTGCTGGTCACACCTCTCTCTATACAGCCTAACAACCTTCTAGCTACGGCCACCGCCTTGTCACACTGTTTCGTCGCCTTCAAATCCTCAGATACTATCACCCCAAATCCCTTTCTCCGCCCGTACCTATCAGACTCTCCCCGCCTAACACATACGTCTCCCGTGGATTTCTATTCCATAGGTGCATCACTTTGCATAGATTACGTCCATAGCTCGTCCCTGATTCAATTCTCCTGTCACCCAATCAAAAAACTCATGAGATTCGTTTGGCAACGATTTCCCTTTGGTAAAACCATGTTGTCTCGGATCTTGCAACTTATTGGCTTCCAGAAAATTCACTATCCTTTCCTTCAGCATCGCTTCCATTACTTTTCCAATAACTGAAGTGAGGCTTACCGGCCTGTAGTTTCCAGCTTCTTCCCTATCACCACTTTTGTGAAGAGGGACCACCTCCGCCGTTCTCCAATCCCTCGGAACCCTTCAAGAAATGTAGTAGATTGATGAGGTTTTCCTTCACTAAAACCATGTTGGCTTTATCTCATTAATCTATGCTTTTGAATATGCTCTGTAATTTCCCGGATCACCTCTGGAACCCTTTTTAAAAACTGGCGTTACATTGGCCACCCTCCAATCTTCCGGTACCATGCTTGATTTTAAAGATAAATTACTTACTACTAACAATAGTTCTGCAAGTTCATTTTCCAATTCTATGAATACTCTGGGATGTATACCATCCAGTCCTGGCAATTTGCTACTTTTTAGTTTGTCAAATTGCCCAATTACATCTTCCAGGTTTACAGAGATTTGATTCAGTTTCTCTGACTCGTCAGCATTGAGTACCATTTCTGGCACCGGTATCTGTCCCACATCTTCCTCAGTGAAGACCGAAGGAAAGAATTCATTTAATCTCCCCGCTATGGCCTTGCCTTCCCTGAGTGCCCCCTTTATCCCTCAGTCATCAAGCAGTCCTATTCTTTTGCCAGCTTCTAGCTTTTAATATACCTAAAAAATAAAAAAAAGATTTTATTATGCGTTTTTGCCTCCAATGCAATCTTCTTTTCAAAGTCTCTCTTTGCCTTCCTTATCAGCGCTTTGCATTTGTTTTGCCATTCTTTATGTAGTTTCCTATTATTTTCAGTTGGATCCTTCTTCCATATTCTGAAGGATTTTCTTTTCGCTCTAATATCTTCCTTCACCTCACTTAACCATGCCAGCTGTCGTTTGGTCTTCCTTCCTCCTTTTTTAATAGACGGAATATATTTGGCATGGACTTCCAGGCTGGTATTTTTGAACAGCCTCTACGCCTGATGTAAATTTTTGACCTTTACAGTTTCTCCTGGTTTTCTTTTTTCTCAACTTTCTTCTCATTTATCATAGTCCTCCTTTTTAAAAGTTAAAAGCTAATGTATTGGATTTCCTATGTGTACCTACTCCAGAGCTTATATCAAATCCGATCATGTTATGATCACTGTTACCAAGAGGCCCCAGATCATTCGCTCCACTAAAGACTAGGCATAGAACTGTTCCCTCCTCTTGTTGGCTCCTGTACCAGCTACTCCATAAAGCAGTCCTTGATTCAATCAAGGAATTTCTCCTCTCCAGCATGCACAGATGTTATATTTATCCAATCAATATCAGGGTAATTAAAATCACCCATTATCGTGTTCCCCAGTTCGTTAGTCTCCCTAATTTCTGATAACATTTTTAAATTCATCACTTCATCCTGGCCAGGTAGTACACTCCTATCACTATCCTTTTCCCCTTTACACATGGAATTTCAATCCATAGGGATTCCATGAGGTGTTTCGTGTCCTGTAGAATTTTTAGTCTATTCGATTCAAGGTCCCCTTTAACATACAATGGTATCCCTCCAGCAATTCCATCAAGCCTATCACTGCGATATAATTTGTATCCTGGTATGAAAGCATCCCACTGGTTATCCTCCTTCCACCAAGTCTCAGAAATGCCTATTGTATCTTTTTTTTAATTTAGTACAATATATCTAACTCTCCTATTTTTTTTCTTAGGATTCTGGCATTTGCATATAAACATTTCAGACTATGTTTGCTATTCCTATTAACATCATGCTCAGAAATTGACAGTGATAACGTGCAATCTTGAAAATACTACTACTAAACATTTCTAGAGCGCTACTATGGTTACGCAGCGCTGTACAAATTGACAAAGAAGGCCAGTCCCTGCTCAAAGGAGTTTACAATCTAAAGGACAAAATGTCAAGTTGGGGCAGTCTAGATTTCCTGAGTAGAGGTGTAGTGGTTAGGTGCCAAAGGCGACATTGAAGAGGTGGGCTTTGAGCAATGATTTGAAGATGGGCAGGGAGGGGGCCTGGCGTATGGGCTCAGGGAGTTTGTTCCACACATGGGGTGAGGCGAGGCAGAAAGGGCGGAGCCTGGAGTTGGTGGTGGTGGAGAAGGGTATTGAAAGGAGGGATTTGTCTTGAGAGCGAAGGTTACGGGTAGGAGCATAAGGGGAGATGAGGGTAGAGAGGTAAGGAGGGCCTGCAGATCGAGTGCATTTGTAGGTTAGAAGGAGAACCTTGAACTGTATGCGGTACCTGATCGGAAGCCAGTGAAGTGACTTGAGGAGAGGGGTGATATGAGTATATCAGTCCAGGCGGAAGATAAGACGTGCAGCAGAGTTCTGAACGGACTGAAGGGGGGATAGATGGCTAAGTGGGAGACCAGTGAGGAGTCTGCTTTTTATTTAAAGACTCCTAGTCTACTATGCTCTCTATTGCAACCTCACTATCGGGATGCCCTCTCTTTCCTGTTTTGGTGATATCTTTGAAAGATACCTTATTCTGAACATGCACTTCTGAGTGACTGGTGGTGAAGGCGGTTAGCTTAGCAGAGTTTAAAAAGGGGTTAGACGGTTTCCTAAAGGACAAGTCCATAAACCACTACTAAATGGACTTGGGAAAAATCCACAATTCCAGAAATAACACGTATAGAATGTTTAAACGTTTGGGAAGCTCGCCAGGTGCCCTTGGCCTGGATTGGCCGCTGTCGTGGACAGGATGCTGGGCTCGATGGACCCTTGGTCTTTTCCCAGTGTGGCATTACTTATGTTGGCCTTCTCCCTGTTTCTAGTTTAAAAGCTGCTCAATCTCCTTTTAAATGCCAATGCCAGCAGCCTGGTCCCACCCAGGTTAAGGTGGATCCCATCCTTTCGGAATAGGCTCCCCCTTCCCCAGAATGTTGCCCAGTTCCTAACAAATCTAAAACCTTCCTCCATGCACCATCATCTCATCCACGCATTGAGACTTCAGAGCTCTGCCTGTCTCTTGGGCCTTGCATGTGAAACTGGGAGCTACCCTGGAGGATCTGGATTTCATCTTTCTACCTAGGAGCCTAAATTTGACTTCCAGAACCTCCCTCACACATTTTTATCATTGGTACCTACATGTACCAACACAGCACTATCTAAAATCCTATCTAGGTAACACATGGGGTCTGCCAACTTTGCCCAAGGCAGGCGACTCACCAGGCGATCCTCATGTCCACCAGCCACCCACCTATCTACATGCCTTATAATCAAATCACCAACTACAACAGCTGTCCTAACCCTTCCCTCCTGGGCAGAAGCTCCTGGAGACATCTTCAGTGGGCTGCTCCTGACTACAGGATTATTTCCAACTTCACCAAGGTGATGCTCTACATTCAGGAGGCCTCCCTCCTCCAAAGCCGCACAGGGACTACCAGATTGGAGGCGGGACTTCTCTACAACGTCCCTCTAGGCCTCCTCTATGTACCTCTCCATCTCTACTACTAAACATTTCAAGAGCGCTGTACAGTTTAACAAAGAAGGACAGTCCCTGCTCAAAGGAGCTTACAATCTAAAGGACTTAATGTCAAGTTGGGGCAGTCTAGAATAGAGGTAAAGTGGTTAGGTGCCGAAGGCGACATTGAAGAGGTGGGCTTTGAGTAAGGATTTGAAGATGGGCAGGGAGGGGGACTGGCGTATGGGTTCAGGGAGTTTATTCCAAGCATGGGGTGAGGCGAGGCAGAAAGGGCGGAGCCTGGAGTTGGCGGTGGTGGAGAAGGGTACTCAAAGGAGGGATTTGTCTTGAAAGCGGAGGTTACAGGTAGGAACGTAAGGGGAGATGAGGGTAGAGAGGTAAGGAGGGGCTGCAGATCGAGTGCATTTGTAGGTTAGTAGGAGAAGCTTTAACTGTATGCTGTACCTGATTGGAAGCCAGTGAAGTGACTTGAGGAGAGGGGTGATATGAGTATATCAGTCAAGTCGGAAGATAAAACGTGCAGCAGAGTTCTGAACAGACTGAAGTGGGGGTAGATGGCTAAGTGGGAGGCCAGTGAGGAGTAGGTTGCAGTAGTCAAGGCGAGAGGTAATGAGAGGTAATGAGAGAGTGGATGAGAGTTTGGGTGGTGTTCTCAGAGAGGAAAGGGTGAATTTTGCTAATGTTGTAAAGGAAGAAGCGACAGGTCTTGGCTATCTGCTGGATATGCGCAGAGAAGGAGAGGAGTCGAAGATGACTCCGAGGTTGCGGGCAGATGAGACGGGGACGATGGAAAAATTAGGTTCTTACCGTGATGATTTTCTTTCTTTTAGTCATAGCAGATGCAGCCATTACAGATGGGTTGTGTCCGTCAACCAGCAGAGGGAGATAGAGAGCACACTTTTTTCAGTACCTCATACCAGCTTGCTTCACTGCCTCTCCTTCAGTAATTGAAGCTTCCAAAGCAGTATGGCAAACCGCAATGGGAATCACAAGAGCTTTCCTCACAGCGAACGATGGCCCTACAACAAAGGGCATTAACTCAGAATGGAGGGAATGAAACATCCTCCCGGAGGGCATAAACTCATCCTCCATTGAGACATAACTGGAGGGAATAAACTCATCCTCCCGGAGGGAATAAACTCATCCTCCAAAACATGAAACTGGAGGGAATTAAGTCATTATCCTTTAATTGAACAAGATCCTGAAGACTGTTTTCCGACTTTCTCCCAAGGACGGATCTCCAGGAAACATGAACAGAACCTGAAATAGATTTACAGCAGATAGCAATCAGACAGGGAGGGATCATGGCTGCATCTGATATGTCTAAAGGAAAGAAAATTATCACCGTAAGAACCTAATTTTCCCTTCCTTGTCATCAAGCAGATGCAGCCATTACAGATGGGATGTATCAAAGCAATCCCTAGATAGGGCGGGAACAAGCCACACCACGCGCCAGCACTTGCGCTCCAAAATGTGCGTCCCTCCTGGCAGCCACATCCAGCCTGTAATGTCGGGCAAAAGAGAGCTTAGAAGCCCATGTTGCTGCACTACAAATCTCTTGAAGAGAGAGTGCTCCAGTTTCAGCCCAAGAAGAGGAAATTCCTCTAGTGGAATGCGCCTTAAAGGCATCAGGCGGAGGCCGGCCGGCAAGCAAATAAGCTGAAAAGATAGATTCTTTAAGCCAGCGGGCAATAGTGGCTTTAGACGCTGGAGACCCTCTGCGAGGCCCTGATAGCAAAACAAACAGATGATCAGAGGTCCTGAAAGAGTTAGTAACTCGCAGATACTGCAGCAGAGTCCTGCGCACATCCAACAGGTGCAATTGCCCAAAAGAGTCTGGAAACTCCTCCTCTACAAAGGAGGGCAAGAAAATAGGTTGGTTTAGGTGAAAACGCTGAAACCACCTTAGGCAGAAGGAAGGCACGGTCCGAACCGTGACCCCTGACTCCGAAAACTGCAGAAAAGGGTCTCTACAGGACAGCGCCTGGAGCTCTGACACCCTTCTCGCCGAAGTAATGGCCACTAAAAGACGGCCTTCAGTGTCAAATCTTTCTCTGAAGCACGCCGAAGCGGTTCAAAGGGAGCACCCTGAAGGGCTTTCAGCACTAGCCCCAGGTTCCACGCTGGACAAGGTGCACGCACGGGAGGACGGAGCCGAAGCACCCCTCTAAGAAACCGTGCCACATCTGGATGAGCAGCTAAAGACACGCCTTCAACCTTGCCACGCAGGGAGGCCAACGCTGCCACATGCACCCGCAGGGAATTATAGGCAAGCCTTTTTGTACAACATCCTGCAAAAAGTCCAGAATCGGCAAGACAGGAGCCCGCAGGGGTGTGATCTCTTAGAAGCACACCAGACTTCAAACTGGCGCCAAATCCTGGCATAAGCCACGGAAGTGGAACGCTTGCGGGCTTGCAGGAGAGTGGTAATTACTTTATTGGAATAGCCGTTGTCTCTCAATTGAGCCCTCTCAATCGCCAGGCCACAAGACCAAATCGGCCGGCGTCCTCCATGGTCACCGGACCCTGTGACAACAGGTGCAGAACCAGCGGTAACTGAAGGGGATCCTCTACGAGCATCTGTCGGAGGTCCGCATACCAAGGCCTCCTGGGCCAATATGGGGCGACGAGAACCACTTCTCCTGCATGCAGCCGAATCCGCAGGAGCACTCGCCCTATCAACGGCCACGAAGGGAACACATACAGTAGGCCCGGAGGCCAGGGTTGAGCCAAGGATTCCAACCCCGCCAAGCGAGGATCTCTCCATCTGCTGAAGAAGCACGGGACTTTGGCATCGGTGCTTGTCGACATTAGATCCATCACGGGCTTGCCCCATTTGGCACATATCTGCAGGAATACTTTGTCTGCAAGTTCCCACTCCGCTAGATCGATCTGATGCCTGCTTAGATAATCGGCTTGCACATTGCTCTGACCTGCAATGTGAGCTGCCGACAGAAACTGTAGATGCAGCTCGGCCCAGTGGCAAATTTGTTCGGCCTGCGCGGCTAGAGCTCTGCACTGAGTGCCGCCTTGTCGATTTATGTAGGCCACTGCTGTCGTGTTCTCCGACATCACTCTGACAGCCAATCCTTCCAGGGTCACTTGAAAGGCCAGAAGCGCCTGAAACACCGCTTTCAACTCTAGGCGGTTGATGGACCACTCCGACTCCTCGGGTGTCCATAGACCCTGGGCATGCTTTCCCTTGCAATGTGCGCCCCAGCCTTTCAGGCTGGCATCTGTCACCACTAGGCACCAATCAGGGAGCGCCAGCGGCTTTCCTCGCCGCAGCATACTGTCTGAGAGCCACCACTCCATGCTGAGTCGGGCCGCAGGGAGCCAAGAGATTCTGCATTGATAATCCTGAGATACTGGAGACCATCTTTGGAGTACAGCATACTGTAGAGGTCTCAGGTGCGCTCTCGCCCAGGGCACCAGTTCCACGGTGGCCGTCATCGATCCAAGCAGCTGGACAATGTCCCAAGGTCGCAGGCGGGGCATCCTCAGGAGCACACGGACCTGATTCTGAAGCTTGCACCACCTTTGCTCGGGTAGGTACACATACCCCGACGCTGTGTCGAACCTGGCCCCCAAATATTCTAGAGACTGCGAGGGGGTCAGGTGACTTATGGCCAAATTGACAACCCAGCCCAGAGATTGAAGTACTGAGACCACTCTGGCTGTGACATTTGTTACATTTGTACCCTGCGCCTTCCCACTCATGGCAGGCTCAATGCAGCTTACATGGGGCAATGGAGGGTTAAGTGACATGCCCAGAGTCACAAGGAGCTGCCTGTGCCTGAAGTGGGAATCGAACTCAGTTCCTCAGTTCCCCGGGACCAAAGTCCACCAACCTAACCACTAGGCCACTCCTCCACTCTCTGACTCTCTGCAGCAGAGTTTGCTCGAATGAGCCAGTCATCCAGGTACGGGTGAACCCGAATACCCTCTCGCCTTAGAAAGGCAGCTACTACCACCATAACCTTCGAAAAGGTGCGGGGAGCTGTGGCGAGGCCAAAAGGCAAGGCCCGGTACTGGAAATGCTTCCCATCACCACAAACCTCAGAAATGTCTGGTGCGGGGGCCAAATTGGAATGTGCAAGTACAGCTTCTTTCAGGTCCAGAGACGTGAGAAGCTCTCCTGGCTGTACCGCCGCAATGACGGAGCGCAGGGTTTCCATGTGAAAATGCCGCACTCTCAGGGACTTGTTTAATTCTTTTAAGTCCAGAATAGGGCGAAAAGACCCTCCTTTTCGCGGCACCACAAAGTAGATGGAGTAGCAGCCGCAGCTGTGTTCGGCGGGAGGTACCGGGGACATGGCCCCTATCAAAATCAGACCTTGTAAAGTCTCCTCTACCGCCGCCCGTTTGGCGGCAGAACCGCATCGGAACTCCACAAACACGTCTCTTACAGGGGCTTCGAATTCTATTCTGTAACCGTCTCTGATCAGGTCCAAGACCCACTGATCTGAGGAAATCTTGGCCCACTCCTCGGCAAAGAGGGAAAGACGTCCTCCGATGACAGGACTCGAGGAGAGGGCCGGCGCACCATCATTGAGAGGATCGCCCCTGAACTCCAGGCCTTGAGCCAGCGGCTGCGGAACATTTGTCCGAGCAAAAGGAGTTCCTCTGCTGAAAACGGGCACGAGAAGTGAACCCAGCAGAACGCCCCGGGCGGTACCTTCGAGCTTCACGGAAGCAAGGTCTATAAGAGGAGTGGACCGTCGCACCCTTAGAGGAAGGCCGAGGCCTATCTTCGGGCAAGCGCTGGGGTTTAGCCTCACCCAGGCCCTTCACAATTTTCTCCAACTCCTCACCAAACAGGAGAAGGCCTTGAAAGGGCAACTTCACCAACCTTTGCTTAGAGGCCATGTCTGCCGCCCAATGCCGTAGCCAAAGAAGACGGCGAGCCGCCACTGCTACTGCCTTGTGTTTAGCTGAAGCTCTAAGAATATCATAAAGGGCGTCAGCAAGAAAGGACAAGGTCGACTCCATCTGCGGAGCCACATCTGAAAAGGGCTCTGCTCCATCACCGGGCTGTTCCACTGCCTGTTGCAACCAAGCCAGGCAGGCTCTAGCAGCATAACAACTGCATGCAGACGCC
Source organism: Microcaecilia unicolor (assembly GCF_901765095.1). Lineage (NCBI taxonomy): Eukaryota > Metazoa > Chordata > Amphibia > Gymnophiona > Siphonopidae > Microcaecilia > Microcaecilia unicolor. The sequence goes on along the minus strand of NC_044041.1, from coordinate 140,253,453 downwards.
CGAATAGTGAGACCTGCAAGTTCAAATTACCGTTTAAGTGCTGATTCCAGTCTACGGTCTTGAATATCCTTCAGGGCAACACCTCTTTCAACAGGGAGGGTAATTCTCTTTGTCACAGCTGTGACTAGGGCATCCACTTTAGGCATAGCAAAGCGAGCCATATGCTCCTCACTCAGAGGGTATAATTGTCCCATAGCCCTGGAAACTTTCAACGGTCCCTCGGGGTCAGCCCATTGAGCCGAAATAAGCTCTTGGATGGAGTCATGCAAAGGAAAGGCTCGAGCAGACGTTTTGGTACTAGTCATCCTAGGATTCACAGAGGAGGCTGAGCCACTGTCAGGGTCCTCAATAGAGAGAGCCTGCAGGGTATCAGAAATAAGCGCTGGCAGCTCATCATGGTGGAAAATCCTCACCGCGGAGGGATCGTCTAGATCCTGAGTCACTTCTGCATCAGACTCTGGCTCCTCAGACCATGAAGGCCTGCCAGAGTCTTCCGAATCCTCACAGCCCGACCACGGAGAGGAAAATGGAGGTGCAGCACTCTCTGAAGGGGAATGAGCCCTTCTGCGCTTCATATTCTGCCAATTATCAGGGAATAACGCCTCAGAGGGCATACCCAGGCTAGAATCCACCGGGGGAGCATTAGAAGAGGCCCCTGCAGGGCTTTGTGGGAGAGCTCATTTAAGCATGTATGCTTTATGCATTAATAAGACAAAATCAGAGGAGAAAAACTCACCCTGGGCACCTGGATCTCTGCCGAGGCTAGTAGCTCTCATATTAGCCTCACTCCGAGGCCTCCCCCCGGGCTCAGGACTCTCCATCTCAGCGGAGGTCGCGCCATGTGGTAAATTCAAAATGGCGTCCGCTGCCAGCTCAGAGCGCAAAGAATCGTCGCTCGCCATGCTCGGGCCGGCTCTAACGTCTGTACAGCACGATTTACAGAGCCCCGCTGCTGATCTGCACTTGCCACACTTGGAACCAGCGCTTTACATTCTCTGCAGCCATAGTCGAAAACGGCGGTAAAATTCAAAATGGCGGTTCGCAGCCAAAATCGCCCACGATCGCAGGCCCACCCCGGAGGAGTTAGAAAACACTTTTACCTCACTGGACCGAGTTTCACAGCTCCGGTCCCACAGAAAAAGGCAAGGAAAAACCTCTGTTCCTTTTTTTTTTTTTTTTAACGCTGTGAGAAAAGCAGAGGTAAATAGAACTCTGGAGGCTCAGGTGAGTGGGAAAGGCAGAGAAAGGGCGAACCTATGTGCCTGCATCCACTGTTGGTGGGGAAGGACAGGGAAAGCTAAGCAATGTGTCCACATCCACGAGGTATGGGTAAGGCAGGGAAAGAGCGAACCTATGTGCCTTTAAAGTGAAGCTGCTATAGCCTCCAACACCCCGGCTAACAACTGGCAAGCCAGGAGCCACCTCCAGGCAGATTTTGATGAGCTCAAAGATGCTACAAACCACTCTGCTAGGGGAGATAGAGATTACTGAAGAGAGGCAGTGGAGCAAGCTGGTATGAGGCACTGAAAAAAAGTGTGCTCTCTATCTCCCTCTGCTGGTTGATGGACACACCCATCTGTAATGGCTGCATCTGCTTGATGACAAGGAGAGGGTGTTATCACTGAGATGGGAGATTGGAGGGAGAGGAGAAGTGGGTTTGGGAGGGAAGACAATAAGCTCGTTCTTGGCCATGTTCAGTTTCAGGTGGCGGTTTGGACATCCGGGCAGCAATGTTGGATAAGCAGGCCGATACTTTGGCCTGGGTTTCCACAGTGATGTCTGGTGTGGAAAGATAAAGCTGGGTGTTGTCAGCATAAAGATGATATTGGAAACCATGAGATGAGATCAGGGAGCCCAGGGAAGAGGTGTAGATTGAGAAGAGAAGGGGTCCAAGGACAGATCCTGAGGAACTCCAACAGAGAGCGGGATGGGGGTGGAGGAAGATCCATGAGAATGTACTCTGAAGGTAGCGTGGGAGAGATAAGAGGAGAACCCGGAGAGGACAAGCCCATCTCCCTCAGCTCCTCCAAGTCTGCTACTCTAGCCTGAAGAGAACGGACTCGTTCTCTCAGAACTAGGAGCTCTTTGCATCGAGCACACACATATAACCTCTCACCAACTGGGAGATAATCAATACATTGTGACACTGGTGCCAAAAGAATGCTAGCACCCCTCTCACTGCTGGACTGCTGTCTGCATCTTAGTATTATAGAGTTGATTAATTAAAACTTCTTCAGGTACAAGGGATATTAAATGAATACAAATACGTAATTTAGTGGTTTTCTTTCCAGAAACGAATTAAATGTAATTAAAACTCTAATGAAACCACTTCTCTATATCCTAATTAGAATAATGACTATAAATTGAGTTGTGTTAGGGGTGGGCTGGGAGCGAAGACTGAACTAAGTCCTGCTGTGCCTGTTAAAGGCTAATCTGTTAATACTGTGGTAAAAAGTCCTTTTTTTTTTATTCTGCCTATCATAAACTACAATTCTCCTTTAAACCCTAATCTTTAAGTTCCCAAAGCATAGAGCAAAATATGTTCTCTTACCAGAGAAATGTCCCTTTCTCTCAGACCTTCTCAGAAAGAAAGTTAAGTGGACCTCTATATAGTTTGAAACTAAGGCCCAGATGCAATCAAACAAACGTAAAAAAATCCAAAACGTTAAAGTCCTTAACGATTTTGAAAAACCAAAGCATGCAACAAACAACAGGTCAAACATGTTCGTAGCGTTATCAGAAGTACAATGTGTCAATGATCGTAATCCCCGTCGGTAATTGGCTCCTAAATCATGCGCAGAGCAGCCCAAGCGTCCAAAAAAACCACAACAGCAAACACGTGACTCCCCACTTCCCCCTGCACTAACCAAAACAAACAAAAAAATCCAAATAGATCGGGAGGGGGCGAAGGCGCTCGTCAGGAGCGTCCTGTATGGACGCTCTCCCCCCACCCCCACCCCACCCCGAGATCACCGCTGTTCCCCGCTTCAGCCATTTTAATAAAAACATATCTTTCCAAATTTTCTCAGCCCCGCTCCCCCTCCTTCCTGTGTCTCCTGTCCTTCAGGCTCCACCTCCGCCATCCTCCGCCTCCGCGCCCCGAGGTCGTCACCGCTGCTCCCACCCTCCACCCGACCCCCCCCCTCCGCATTACGTCTACGTAGATAACTGACGTCAATGGAGGGTGGGCCCAGGAACAACAGACTGACGTCGGAGGAGGGAGAAGCCATTGGCGATCTTCTGTTTATATCCCGTGCAGCGCCCTTCACATACAGGTGAGAGGCGCTGCGCGGGACGGGTAATGCGGAGGGGGGGTCCGGTGGAGGGTGGGAGCAGTGGCAACGACCCAAGGGGGCGGGGCACGGGGTGGAGGCGGAGGGATGGCAGGAGGTGGAGCCCTGAAGGACAGGAGACACAGGAAGGGAGGGGGAGCGGGGCTGAGAAAATTTGGAAAGATTTGTTTTTATTAAAAACGGCTGAAGCGGGGAACAGCGCGATCGTCCGGAGGGGGGTGCAAGGGTGCCATACAGGACGCTCCTGATGAGCGCCTTCGCCCCCTCCCGATGTATTTGAATTTTTTTTGTTTGTTTGGTTAGTGCAGGGGGAAGTAGGGAGCTACCTCTTTGTTGTTTTAATCTAACTTTTTTTTAACATGCCAGCTTGGATTTTAGGTGCAGGGGCCAATGGGGAGATGACAGCTCAGGCCTTAATGACAGGTCTGAGCTCACGTTAAAATTTCAGACGGTAGATGAATCATTGCAATTGTCGGTATGGTTAGTGCATTGCGAATTGTCCACATTTCAATGGTAGTTTCTCGTTTGCATTCCGTTTTCCGTTAGCTGCTTGTTCGTAGGAAAAAAGGCCTTTAATGCATGCAACGGTTAGGAATTTCCTTCGTTAAAGGGTTTGTTAGAGGGTCATTAAGGTTTAGTGCATCTGGCTCTAAGAGAACTGCTTCAAACAACCCTTTGAAGCTAACTCAGTAATGTTTAAAGGTTGTCATGTAAGAAAACTACTAGATTCACATGGCTGCCAAAAATGTGATATGGCAAAAGAGGCCATCCCAGTCCAGCAGCCTCCACTCAAAACACCTGTGACCTTTTGGGATCTCGGTATGAGAAATCCTGCCATACTGGGAAAGAAGAGGAGAAGGAAAAAAAACAGGCATTTTTTTGTTTTTTTTTTGCATACAACCCAAGAAACCATGAATGACAAAAAAATAACAAAAAGAAAACCTTCAATTTTTCAAGAAAACAGATTGATCAGGTTCACTGCTGTGCACATAACGCAAAATAACCCAGTAATAAATCACCATAGAGAAAATCCCTCTAACAATCTATTGTCCCTTTGTCCCCTGAAACCCATCCTAACCCCAGTCATTGATTCCCCATCCATTCAAAGGACCTAAGTCACTGTGAGACAAACCCCCCCCCCCCCACACACACACACACACACACCGGAGACTGAGCACAGGATAACAGGAAACAGGGTACCCTCCTAAAGAACAAGGTGAATAGAACAACTTTTAGAAATATTAATAAATCCAGAACAAATCTGCAACACTACAGATGATCCTAACTCTAAACAAGAAAACCCAGACAACTTATACAAGTGAGTGGCGCACCAGAACTTCAATATTTAACCAAAGAAAAATAAATAATAAACACTCTCGGCAGAAAATATACATTAATCAGTCCTCCAACTGTACATTCTTCCAATCACAATAAGCTCATATCCAAATCTATGCAGGAAGAGATGTTGCTTCTTTGAAGTTAACAGTTGACTTGCAATCTTCTTGTCATCCAGTCATGCACTCAGAAAACTCAACAGAACCAACTTAAGAGTTAACCATGCTAGAAGTTCAACTTTTCAAAACATCAACAACCCAATATAACTTTAGCACAGCATTCAACAGCAGGCTGCACCTTCCAATAACGGTATGTTATCATTGTTCAGGTGGGTACAACTGATAACGATTTTTTGCGAGATTTTCCCCACCTACACATATCCAGTGTGTGCGCCCCAAAATGAGACTGCTGAACGCCGCGTGAAAGTAAGAGAAGGATGGGGTGTAAGATTAAAGAGCAGTCATGATATTAACATTGTAGATCATGTACCCTAGAAGGTCAATTGATAAAAGGCACAGATGTAGTAAGCCCGTGCTGAGCGGCCTACCAATCATCGTGTTCCATCCATCCTACTCCAGAAAGTCACAAAACTCGGATCCGACATCCACAAGTTCCCCACAGCATTCTATTTAATCTAGCAGCACTATAGTAGCCACAAAGAACCTTTGTCAGAAATGTTAAGATAATTTTCTAATAGCACTGACATCATCATCATTTAAGAACAGAAACAACCATCTGATCATCTTGGTTACTTCTGGTAGCTGATGGGCAAAAGACAGACTCTCTTGCTGCCATGAAAAAGTAAGCTTACCTTTTTCATGATTTGCAGCTTAGCTGAATATTGTAAGGTGATGGGTATCTTTTTGTATGGAAAAGTGAGCACACCATATTGAACGATTTTCTTTTCATTGCGACCACTGCTGAAAAATCCTGAAAACATAGGATTTTGTGCTTCTCATACTGAAGAGGCCCTTTCGACAATGGCTGATTAAATTTCCTGTTTGTGGGCAAAGTTTAGGATTTTGAAAATCATCGTACGAGGTCTGACCTCTTTATCCTTAAGGGCCCTAGTCGGTAAGCTCTCTCATCCACAGCAGACCTAGTCCTATCGGCAGTTGTAGTGATTGTGAAAGACAACATTCCAGAATGGCCAGAGATCCACTTCTCTAATCGTTCTAGTAAATCTACCAAGCGTTACATAAGTACATAAGTAATGCCACACTGGGAAAAGACCAAGGGTCCATCGAGCCCAGAATCCTGTCCACGACAGCGGCCATCCAGGTCAAGGGCTCCTGGCAAGCTTCCAAACGTAGAAACATTCTATAAATGTTATTCCTGGAATTGTGGATTTTTCCCAAGTCCATAAGTAGCGGTTTATGGACTTGTCCTTTAGGAAACCGTCTAACCCCTTTTTAAACTCTGCCAAGCTAACCGCCTTCACCACGTTCTCCGGCAATGAATTCCAGAGTTTAATTATGCGTTGAGTGAAGAAACATTTTCTCGGATTTGTTTTAAATTTACTACACTGTAGTTTCATCGCATGCCCCTAGTCCTAGTGGTTTTGGAAAGCGTGAACAGACGCTTCACATCCACCTGTTCCACTCCACTCATTATTTTATGTTTGAATCATTTTTATTAAAAAAAAAAAAAATACAGAAACACATATTTCAAAAATATCTGAAACAACATTTCTAAAACAAAGTCATGTGTAACAATCATTGAACATTAGTAGATGTTTTATAATGAATCCCCCCCCCCGTTTCCCCCCCTTGCCCCTGTTCCTCAGATTCGTTGCCTAACTTGCTACAGAGTCCTATAAACCTTACATCTATTCCCTCTCCCTTTCCCCTCTTTCTTCCCATAATCCCATTTCCCTCCCCCTCTTCCCCCTACCCCATTTCTAAACATTCACATGGAAGAACAGTCAGCTCACAAAGAGGAAGGCGGCTCCAAATGTTGTTGTATTCTGGTTAACTTGTTTAGTATCTGTCGTTTTATGGTGGGTGTAAGTGTAGTCCAATATCTTTGCCACACTTTCGAAATGCAAGTACATCACTATTTCTGCGTGCCGAGGCAACCAACCCACAAAGCTCTAAGTTCAGAAGTTCTGTCATTTTTGTCCCTCCACAACTCTCTTGGGGGGCCAGGGCTCTCTCCAGTGAAGCAGAATCACTTTTTTTCCGACTACTGTACTCGCTGAAGAAACCCACTAGTCCTGCAGGGATGGGTTTTTTCAAAGCAAAGTTATCAAACAGATCAGTGGGGTGAGCGTCCACTTTCCGCCTCCAGCACGGCCCACCTCTGTCAAGACCCGGGCCCAAAACTGGAAGATGAACGGGCAGAGCCAGAACATACGCCCCAATGTCGCCACGGCTACTCCGCATTTGAGGCAAGTTCCTGTTCCAAAACCCGCTTTCAGCGCTCTGGCCGGTGCCATATAAATCGCAATGCAAATTTATACTGTTGCTCCCATTGTCTAATGAAAGGGGTTCTATGCTGGATAGCTATAGAAGCCTCTGTAGCATTTCAGCCATAAATGTTGTTCCCAGATCTTGCGCCCAGGCTGCTGCAGTTTTTTATGTAGTCATGTCCTCTGTTGTATCCAGGAGGGATCTGTGATGGAACCGCAACGGCACAACCCCTTGTGCTCCCAACGTAAGCGCCGCAGACAGAATATCCTGTACATCTTCGCTGAGGTTTAATGCTCCTAATGCATGGGCATAATGTCTCACCTGGGTGTATGCATAAAAATCACAGTTGGAAATTCCATATTCCCGTTGTAGATCTCCAAAGGCTCTAATCCGTCCCTCTTCATCGAGCAGCTGATATAGGTAATGTAGTCCCTTCCGTCTCCAGCGGACAAACGCTGTGGCAGAAATACCATCTGGGAAATCAGGGTTCAAATTCAAAGAGAGAAATGGGGTTGCAGCCGCAGAAAACCCATGCCTGCGACACAACCATCTCCACGCTGCTCTCGCCGAGAGCACAAAACAGCTTAATAGTGGTGTGTTGACTGTCTCTTTCTTGTGGTATGAAGCAGGCAGCTCAGTGCGTCTCCGGTGTCAGTGAGGCCTCTAGGCTCGTATTCGTGAAATGCTGAGTCCCTGTGAGCCAGTCTCTAGCATGCCGCATGGTGCAAGAGATAGTTAAATAACGAACATTAAGTAGCCCCATACCCCCATGATCTTTGGGTTTATATAACACATCTAATGTTATTCGAGGTCTCCTGTTATTCCATAAAACTTCTTAATGCTCCCTTCAATTTCTTCTCCTCTCTCCCCCGCAGGTACAACGGCAGCATCTGAAAACTTATACAGCCACTTAGGGGCTATCATCATATTATATAAAGCAATCCGCCCCGCTAGCAAAGGCAATACATTCTCCTTGTATAACTCATGCATCTGGACTGGGACCTTCACCCCTAGGTACTTCAACTGCCCCTCTGCCCAGCTGAAAGGGAAAGGGCCCACCCACTCTGTTAGTTGTGTGTGATATGGGAAGTGCTAGAGATTTTGAAAGATTTAAACTAACCCCGACAGGTCCCCATATTTTTTTATCTCCGCTAGTAGGCCTGGTACCGAGGCATGCGGATCATCCACCAAGAGCAGCAGGTCATCCGCGTATGCCAAGAGCTTCACTATATCTTTGCCCACCTTCATCCCTTAATTTGTGGGTTGGCCCTGATAGAGCACAGCAATGGCTCCAGTGAAAATAAGAAAAGCAACGGCGACAGGGGGCAACCCTGCCTCGTGCCCTTCTCTATCGAGAAATCCGACTCATTATTTTATATACCTCTATCATGTCTCCCCCTCAGCCATCTCTTCTCCAAGCTGAAAAGCCCTAGCCTCCTTAGTCTTTCTTCATAGGGAAGTCGTCCCATCCCCGCTATCATTTTAGTTGCCCTTGGCTGCACCTTTTCAATTCTACTATATCTTTCTTGAGATGCGGCGACCAGAATTGAACACAATACTCAAGGTGCGGTCGCACCATGGAGCGATACAACGGCATTATAACATCCTCACACCTGTTTTCCATACCTTCCTAATAATACCCAACATTCTATTCGCTTTCCTAGCCGCAGCAGCACACTGAGCAGAAGGTTTCAGTGTATTATTGACGACAACCAGATCCCTTTCTTGGTCCGTAACTCCTAACGTGGAACCTAGCACAGACCCCTGAGGAATCCCACTAACTACCCTTCTCCATTGTCAATACTGCCCATTTAAACCCCACTCTCTGTTTCCTATCCTTCAACCAGTTTTTAATCCACAATAAGACATTTCCTCCTATCCCATGACCCTCCAATTCCTCTGTAGCCTTTCATGAGGTACCTTGTCAAACGCCTTTTGAAAATCCGATACACAATATCAACCGGCTCCCCTTGTCCACATGTTTGTTTACTCCTTCAAGAATTGAAAGCAGAATTGGTCAGGCAAGATTTCCCCACACAAAAAGCCGTGCTGACTTGGCCTCATAATCCATGTCCTCGGATGTGCTTCCGTAATCTTGTTTTTGATAATAGTCTCCTACCATTTTCCACGAAACCGGACCGTCAGACTCACCGGTCTATAATTTCCCCGGATCTCCCCTGGAACCTTTTTAAAAATCGCTTTACATTAGCCACCCTCCAATCTTCCAGTACCACGCTCGATTTTAAGGATAAATTACATATCACTAACAGTAGCTCCGCAAGCTCATTTTCAGTTCTATCAGTACTCTAGGATGAATACCATCCGGTCCAGATTTGCTACTGCTTCAGTTTGCTGAACTGCCCCATTACGTCCTCCAGGTTTACCGTGAAGTCAGTAAGTTTCTCTACTCGTCCGCTTGAAATACCATTCCGACACCGCTATCCCACCCAAATCTCCTCGGTGAAGACTGAAGCAAAGAATTAATTCAATCTCTCCGCTACGTCTTTATCTTCCTTGATCGCGCCCTTTTACCCCTGGTCATCCAGCGGCCCAACCGATTCTTTTGCCGGCTTCCTGCTTTTAATATACCGAAAAAATTTTGCTATGTTTTTTTGCCTCTATGCTATCTTTTTTTCGTAATCCCTCTTGGCCTTACTTTATCTGCGCCTTGCATTTGCTTTGACACTCCTTATGCTGCTTCTTGCTATTTCAGACGGTTCCTTCTTCCATTTTCTGAAGTTTTGACTGGCCCGACGCGACCTATTTTCCAGGTCATCATTGTTTCTCTTCCAATTTGATGATCTGTGATATATGCTTGCTGTTGATTTCCTGTTGGTGCATAGAATCTTCCGCGTCCGAAAGATGCTGCTGGTAGGATTAAAGTCTCGTTGTAGTGCACCTAACTTGTTATCAACTGAATCAAGCTTATCCCAATTCGCTGCATTTTCTGATCAAATCTATTTTCTAATAATGTCCGAACTCCTGTTATCTCAGTTGCCCAGGCAGAACTGATAGTCGATGGGTCGGCCAAGACATCCTCTCCGCTATCTTGGGTTCTGTCATTCGCCCACGATTCTGCTCCTGCCATGGTATTTTTGAGGTCATATCACCGTTTAAGGGGATCCCACGCCACACAGTGAAAACTGCTAAGTTCTCCCAGGTATATGAAACTGCTAAGTTCTCCCAGGTATATGAGGTAGTACAACATGAAGATGGTCATGGGATGGGTTTTACTGAGAAGGCTGGGGACCTCACCTCACCAACACCCGCTCCCTAGCTCAGCATCACGTGATTCCCAATAAAATCTTAAATGTAATTCTCTGTGCAATAGAGCAACCAGTACAATTGTTTCAGCACTGGAGAAATATGTGCAAATCGTGAACACCCATTTAGAATCCTGGTCACAACATTTTGAGCAACTTGTAAAGCTTTATGAATTTCTATACTTACATCACACACTTAGTGGTAACAAGAATTAAAATTCAGAAACAATATAAATAGGGACATACTATAAATAATATAATAATAAACATGTGTAGGTGGTCTCCAGGCAGCAGACATATTTTCATGTGCGGGTGACATCACCAACAGAGCCCAGTGCAGATACTAGAGGCTGACCAAAATTTCAATTTGGGTTTGGTACCGAATCCATGCACAGAAACTGAAAATATGGTGCACATCCCCCACTGCCTCCCGACCAAAAAGAGCCCCTCCCGGACCCACCCGCTGGCAGCTGCCTTCCCCCCTCCCACACTTGCTTCCTGCCTCAAAATGGCTTCTAAGACTTCCAGGGGAGGTTGCAGCAGCCATTTGAGATTGGAACCGACATGGGCAGGAACAATCCTTAGCTGTTCTGCCCTTGATGGTTCCCCAATCTCAAAGTTGCTGCCATGACCTCCCTTGGCAGTCTTAGAAGCCATTCAAGACTGCCATGGGAGGCTCCAGCAGCCATTTTGACTGCAGAGCCAGAATGGGCAAGAGCAAGTGTGGACTGCTCCTGCCCCAACAAGGCCACTAGACCAGCAGGGGGCTCATTTTCAAAGCACTTAGCCTTCCAAAGTTCCATAGGTTTCTATGGAACTTTGGAAGGCTATGTGCTTTGAAAATATGCCTCCAGGGCTTCTAAGGTAGACCAGGGAGGGCCTATGGGTGGTAAAAAAGAGGTAGCTTTCAGTCAGTAGAGGGGCGGCAGTGGTGGCTTCTGGGGGAGGGGCGGTATGCAGCCCGTTTCGGGTCAGGGGGAAGGCAGCATTTCTGTTTCAGTCAAAAATGCACTGGTATTTTCTAACAAACTGAAACATGGCCGAACCTGGATTTCAGGCAGTTTCAGTGCCAAAGTCAAAATATAGTGAGACAAAAAACAAATGGGAAAATTAGGTTCTTACCTTGGTAATTTCTTTCCTTTAGTCATAGCAGATGAGCCATTACGTATGTTATGTCCTCAACCAGCAGGGGAGATAGAGAGCACTCAAACTTTCACAGTGCCCTCTTGGCCAGCTAGCTCCACTGCCTCTCAGTATTTGAAGCTTCCAAAGCAGTATGGCAAACCGCAATGGGAATCACAAGAGCTTTCCTCACAGCGAACGATGGCCCATCACAAGGGCATGAACTCATAAAGGAGGGAATGCACATCCTCCTGGAGGGAATAAACTCATCCTCCTTATTGTATAAGTGGAGGGGAACACCCGCGCCTCCTGGAGGGAATCACACAACCTCCCACACACTGGAGGGAATAAACTCATCCTCCTATTTATAGAGACTGGAGGGGACACACCTCTCCTGGAGAGAATCACACATCCTCCAAAAAAACACGCTGGAGGAGATGAACACATCCTCCTAAATTTAAACTGAACATGAATCCTGAAGATTGTTTTCCAACTTTCTCCCAAGGAAGGAACTTCAGGAAATTAGAACAGAACCTGAAAAAACAGATTCACAGCATACAAACAATCATACAGGGAAGCCTCATGGCTTCATCTGCTATGACTAAAGGAAAGAAAATTACCAAGGTAAGAACCTAAGTTTCCCTTCCTTGTCATCAAGCAGATGAAGCCATTACGTATGGGATGTAACAAAGCAATCCCTAGATAGGGTGGGAACAAGCCACACCACGCGCTAGCACTTGTGCACCAAAACGCGCATCCCTCCTGGCAGCCACATCCAGCCTGTAATGTCGGGCAAAGGAGAGCGTAGAAGCCATGCTGCTGCACTGCATATCTCTTGAAGAGAGAGTGCTCCAGTTTCAGCCCAAGAGGAAGAAATCGCTCTAGTAGAATGTGCCTTAAAGGCTACAGGCGAACCCTGCGGCCAGCAGATAAGCTGAAAAGATAGTGTCTTTGAGCCAGTGGGCAATAGTGGCTTTAGACGCTGGAGACCCTCTGCAAGAACCGGATAGCAAAACAAACAGATGATCAGAAGTCCTGAAAGAGTTAGTAACTCGCAGATACTGCAGCAGAGTCCTGCGCACATCCAAAAGGTGCAGCTGCCCAAAGATTCTGGAAACTCTTCCTCTGAAAAAGAGGGCAAGAAAATAGGCTGGTTTAGGTGAAAGGCTGACACCACCTTAGGCATAAAGGAAAGGCACTCCGGACTCCAAACTCTGAAAATTGCAGAAATGGGTCTCTACAGGACAGCGCCTGGAGCTCTGACACCCGTCTCGCCGAGGTAATGGCCACAAGAAAAAACGGCCTTCAGTGTCAATCTTTCTCCGATGCTCGCCGAAGCGGCTCAAAAGGAGATGCCTGAGGATTTTCAAAACTAGCCCCAGGTTCCAAGCTGGACAGGGTGCTCGCACTGGAGGTCGGAGCCGAAGCACCCCTCTAAGAAACCGTGCCACATCTGGGTGAGCAGCCAAAGAAACGCCTTCCACCTTACCACGAAGGGAGGCCAACGCTGCCACCGCACCCGCAGGGAATTATAGGCCAAGCCTTTTTGTACACCTTCCTGCAAAACGTCCAGAATCGGCGAGACAGGAGCCCGCATTGGAGCAATGGCTCTGGAAGCACACCAAGTCTCAAACAGGCACCAAATCCTGGCATAAGCCACGGAAGTGGACCGCTTGCGGGCTTGCAGGAGAGTGAAATAACTTTATTTGAATAACCTTTATCCCTCAATTGCGCCCTCTCAATAGCCATGCCGTAAGACCAAAGCGGCTTGGCGTCCTCCATGGCTACCGGGTCCCTGAGTCAACAGGTTCGGTACCAGAGGTAACGGCAGAGGAGCCTCCAGGAGCATCTGTCGGAGGTCTGCATACCAAGATCTCCTTGGCCAATCCGGGGCGATGAGGACCACTTCTCCTGGTGCAGCCGAATCCGCAAGAGCAGGCGCCCTATCAAGGGCCATGGGGGAAACACATAAAGTAGACCGGAGGCCAGGGTTGAGCCAAGGCATCCAACCCCCGCCAAGCGAGGATCTCTCCGTCTGCTGAAGAAGCACGGGACTTTGGTATTGGCACTTGTCGCCATTAGATCCATCACGGGCTTGCCCCATTTGGCACAGATCTGCAGGAGAACTTCGTCTGCCAGATTCCATTCTGCTGGATCGATCTGATGCCTGCTCAGATAATCGGCCTGCACATTGCTCGGACCTGCAATATGAGCTGCCGACAGACACTGAAGATGTAGCTCGGCCCAGTGGCAATCAGTTCGGCCTGCGCGGCCAGTGCTCTGCACCTTGTTCCGCCTTGTCGATTTATATAGGCCACCGTTGTCGTGTTGTCCAACATCACTCTGACAGCCAATCCTTCCAGGGTCACTTGAAAGGCCAGAAGCGCCTGAAACACCGCTTTCAACTCTAGGCGGTTGATGGACCACTCCGACTCCTCGGTGTCCATAGACCCTGGGCATGCTTCCCCTTGCAGTGTGCACCCCAGCCCTTCAGGCTGGCATCTGTTACCACCAGGCACCAAACGGGGAGCGTCAGCGGCATTCCTCGCCGCAGCATGCTGTCCGAGAGCCACCACTCCATGCTGAGTCGGGCCGCAGGGAGCCAAGTAAGTCTGCATTGGTAATCCTGAGAAAAAGGAGACCATCTCCGGAGTAGGGAATACTGTAGAGGTCTCAGGTGCGCTCTCCGCCCAGGGTACCACTTCCATCGTGGCTGTCATCGATCCCAGCAGCTGGACAATGTCCCAAGCTCGCGGCGGGGCATCCTCAGGAGCAGACGGACCTGATTCTGAAGCTTGCACCGCCTTAGCTCGGGTAGGAACACACAGCCCGAGACTGTGGTCGAACCTGCCCCCCAAAAACTCTAGAGATTGTGAAGGGGACAGGTACTTTGGCCATATGACGACCCAGCCTAGAGATTGCAGTACTGAGACCACTCTGGCTGAAGCTTGTAAGCTCTCTGTTGCAGAGTCTGCTCTGATGAGCCAGTCGTCTAGGTACGGGTGAACCCTGATATCTTCTCGCCTGAGAAAAGCAGCTACTACCACCAATACCTTGGAAAAGGTTCGGAGAGCTGTGGCGAGGCCAAAAGGCAAGGCCCTGAACTGGAAATGTTTTCCCAACACCGCAAACCTCAGAAACTTCTGGTGCGGGGGCGAAATCGGTATGTGCAAGTAAGCTTCTTTCAGGTCCAGAGACGTGAGAAACTCTCCTGGCTGTACCGCCGCAATGATGGAGCGCAGGGATTCCATGTGGAAATGCCGCACTCTCAGGGACTTGTTCACTTCTTTTAAGTCCAGGATAGGGCGAAAGGACCCACCTTTTCACGGCACCACAAAGTAGATGGAGTATCGGCCCTCAGCCTTGCTCGGCGGGAGGCACCGGGGTCACTGCCCCTATATGAATCAAGCCTTGCAAGGTCTCCTCTACCGCCGCCCGTTTGGCGGCAGAACCGCATCGGGACTCCACAAACACGTCTCTTATCGGGGCATTGAATTTTATTCTGTAGCCTTCTCATGATCACTCCTCGAGAAAGAGGGAAAGTCATCCTCCTATCACAGGAATCGAGGAGGGGGCCGGCGCACCATCATTGAGAGGGTCGCCCTTGAACTCCAGGTCTTGAGCCTGCTGCTGCGGAACATTTGTCCAAGCGAAAGGAGTTCCTCTGCTGAAAACGGGCACGAGAAGTGAACCCAGCAGAACGCCCCGGGCGGTTACCTTCTAGCTTCACGGAAGCGAGGTCTGTAAGAGGAGGGAACCACCAGACCCTTGGAAGAAGGCCGCAGCCTATCCTCGGTAAGCGCTGGGGTTTGGCATCCCCCAGGCCTTTCAATCACAATTTCTCCAACTCCTCACCAAACAGGAGAAGGCCTTGAAGGGCAACTTCACCAACCTTTGCTTAGAGGCCATGTCAGCTGCCCAATGCCGTAGCCACAGAAGACGGCGAGCCACCACCGCTACAGCCATCTGTTTAGCCGAAGCTCTGACCAGATCATAAAGGGCGTCAGCCAAAAATGACAAGGCCGACTCCATCCGCAGTGCCACCTCCGAAAGGGGCTCCGCTCCATCTCCAGGCTGTTCCACTGCCTGCTGTAACCAAGTGAGGCAGGCTCGGGCAGCGTAGCAGCTGCATGCAGACACCCGTAAGGATAGGCCTGAAATTTCAAAGGACCGTTTCATAGCTGCCTCCAGGTGACGGTCCTGCATGTCCTTCAGGGCAACTCCTCCTTCCACTGGGAGAGTAGTTTTCTTTGTCACAGCCGTCACCAGGGCATCCACTTTAGGCACTGCTAGGCACGCCAAATGCTCCTCACTTAGAGGGTATAATTGCCCCATAGCCCTGGCGACTTTCAAAGGCCCCCTCGGGGTCAGCCCATTAAGCCGTGATAAGCTCTTGGATGGAGTCATGCAAAGGAAAGGTTTGAGCAGGTTTCTTAGTACTTGCCATCCTCGGATTACCGGAGGAGGTCTCAGTACTCCCAGGGTCTTCTATAGAGAGGACCTGCAAGGTTATCAGTAATAAGCGCTGGCAGCTCATCGCGGTGGGAAAATCCTCACCGCGGAAGGATCATCTGGATCCAGTGGCAATCCTGCACCTTCTTCTGGCTCTCCAGACCACGAAGGCCTGCCAGACCCCTCAGAGTCCTCAAATCCCGACCACGGGGGGAAAAGGGGGTGCGCCACTCTCTGAAGGGGAATCCACCCTTCTGCCCTTGTCTTGCGGCCATCTGTCAGGGGAAAACGCGCCTGACGGTAATCCAAGGCCGAGACTCCGCTGGAGGGGATACAGAAAGCAGGGCCGCAGGGGACCCCCTGCGGAAGAGCTCTTTTTAACAGGTATGCATTATGCAGCAATAAAACAAATTCAGGGGGAAAATGGCTCACCCTGGCCTCCCGGTTCCAGTCCGGGGAAAACAGCTCTTTTATCAGCCTCCACACGAGGCGCCCCTCCAGGCTCAAACCCCTCTGCCTCAGCGGGGGTCGCGCCATGCTGTTCCAAAATGGCGCCCGCTGCCAGCTCCAAGGAGCGGAAGGAACATCGCTCGCCATGCTCGGGCCAGCTCTACCGCCTGAAAAGCACGTCTTACAGAGCCCCGCTGCAGATTTGCGCTTGCCCCAAACGGAACAGCGCTTAACTTTCTCAGCAGCCATTGCCGAAAGCTGCGGAAATTCAAAATGGCGGATTCGCGCCAAAATCGTCCCAAACGCGGGCCCTCCCCGGAGGAGCTACAAAATGCTCTTACCTCACCAGACCGAGTCTCCGAGCTCCGGTCACGCTGCATAATCAGAAGAAAACCTCTTTTCTTTTTTTTTTTTTTTTTAACGCTGTGAGGAAAGTTTGAGGGCAACAGCGAAAGAGGCAAATTTCCAACTCCGGAGGATCAGTAGCGTGGGAAAGGGCAAACCTATATGTCTGCATCCACAGCATGGGCAAAGACAGGGACAGGGCTTGCCTATTTGTCTACTTCCACATCGGGGGCCGGGTAAGGCAGGGAAAGGGCTAACCTATTTGCCTTTAAAGTGGGCACCATCAGCCACAACACCCCTGCTACAACTGGCAAAAGCACAGGAGCCACCCCAGGCAGATTTTCTGAGGAGCTTGAACAAGCTGCAACCACCCTGCTGGGGAGATAGAGAATACTGAAGAGGCAGATGGAGCTAGCTGGCCATGAGGCACTATGGTTTTTCAGTGCTCTCTATCTCCCCCTGCTGGTTGATGGACACAACCCACTTGTAATGGATTCATCTGCTTGATGACAAGGAAAATAAATATTACTTGTGCCTTATCATGGATCTTTTGAAGTACCCTGGGATGAGAAGACAGAGGAAAGGTATAGAGTACGATTTTGGCTCCAGGGAATTGCGGCTGCATCTGGGGCAAGTCTGTGTGGACTTGGACATAAGGCGCAACACACTCTTAATAGGTGTGTCCCATTTCTTGAATATCATATGAACTGTGAATGGGTCCAGAGCCATTAGTAAGGATTTAACTTGCAGATGAGAGTCTGCTATACAATTCTACTGGCCTGGAAGATAAACAGTTTGAGAAGTAACTTAACTGACAGATTCCAAATTTTTAGAGCTTCTCAACAAAGGGAAATGGACCCTGTCCCCCCCCCCCCCCCCCCCCCCCCCCCCGTTTATGAAAAACATGGTCACCTGATTGTCTGTTCTGACTAGAATAACCTTGGAGTGAATCCAAGGTGTGAAAGTTCAAAGAGCATTGAAGCCAGCTCTGAGTTCTAAAAGGTTTATATGAAGCTTTCGTTTGCATTTGTTCCAAGTATAAAAGATGAGCTCACCATCCTGCAGCAGACGCATCTGTTAAAATCAGTTAGGAAAAGCAGGTTGGAATGGAAATCATACATTGAGATTTGAACATCTGAGCCACTACACTTTTTACTGGAATCTGTTTGCTGAGAGGTTTACAATGTTGGTTCCAGTTGAGCCTTAGATACCATGGATCTGAAGTATATAGAGTCTGGGCAAGTAACTAAATGTACCATTGCTGCCCTGTGCCTCAGCAAGTGCAAGCTAAAGCTGTGTCTGTGGGACAACTTGTTTCAATTCGTATTCTTTCTTTCTTTCAGTAGGAAGGTCTTTGCTAATGAAGTGTCCAGGCAAGCTCGAATGAACTGTAGAACTTTTGTGGGAACTATGGTGGATTTTTTGAAATTGATGAGAAACCTTAGTGTTCGAAGGATGGCAATGTTGGTCATTAAAGTGTGAAGTGCTACCGATTATGAGGGGTTGGATATCAGCCAGTCATCAAGATAAGAAAAGATGCAGTGGCCCTTCTTTATGATGTCCAGCTGTCATAGCTACAGATAATTTATGTACACCACTGGTGCCAAGAGTAGCCTGAAGGGGAGAACCTTGTGATGGAAGAGATGAGGAAGAAAAGTGAATCTTAGAAACTGCCAGTGAATTGAGTGTATGGGAATGTGAGTGTCAAGGGCAGTAAGCCAATTGTTTTGATTGAGAAGTGTAATTATTGTAGCTAAGGAATTCATTTTGAATTTTTCTTTTTTGATATAACAACAGTTCAGATCAAAAAGGTCTAGGATCAGACATAAGCCTCCTGATTTCTTGGGAATGAGGAAGAAAGCACCTTGAATAAAAGGTGGAGGTGTGGTAGAATCTCTTCAATGGAACTGTTTGTAGTAGAAAGATGATCTCTTTCACTAAAAGAGTAATGTGTGCAGGAGGTAACAGATTGCTCAAACGAATTTCTGGTGGTGGTGGTTTGAGGAAATGTAATTCATAACCTTGAGAAATAATCTGAAACACCTAGTGATCTAATGGGATGGCTAGCCATTGACTGAAAAAGTGAAGGAGCCTACCCACAAGGAGAGTCAAAAAGCAGGGATGGATTTGGCAAATGGTGCTCCTAGAAAACCGTGCAATTTTTGCTCTGTTGGTCACTGCTTCTGAACATACAGTTGCAATGGCTGGCTTTGGAATTGTGGTCTCAAGTACTGTAGGAAGTACTGATATGGTCTTTTATATCGATATTGTTGTTTTGTTTTGACTGGGCAATAGCATCCTGTGGCTGCGATGAGAGCCTTCTAATCATAGAAAAGTGATCTTTTGCTTGGGAGAGAGCATCATCAACCTTGACAACAAACAGATTGTCTCCTGGACAGGAAGATTCTGCAAAGGCATCATGAAGGTCCTCTTTGAGGCCTAAAGCCTTTAACCAAGTTGTGCAACAAGCAGCACCAGCTGCTCTGTAAGTGGTTTCATAGGTTGATGATATTACAGAACGGGGCAGGTTACGAAATATTCTTCAAGACTTTAGCGTATATATATTCAAGTCTTCCAGTCTCTTCTTATATGTCCTATGGCACAAACCCTGTACCATTTTTGTCGCCTTCCTCTGAACCACCTCAAGTCTTTTTAAGTCCTTAAAGAAATATAACCCCATGAAAATATATGCCAGCAGGTAAAGGAACCGTGTCTTACTCCAACACCATCTTTGCTCTCCAAAGCTCCAGGATATTTTTTTTAATGAGATGCAGATTACTGCTGCAATTTTAGCTGTGGGATGCAGTGTTCAATGAGTATTTATTTGTTGCATTTGTATCCCACATTTTCCCACCTTTTTGCAGGCTCAATGTGGCTTACATATTACCGTTATCGGCGTTAGCCAATTTCGGTCTGAACAAATACATGGTTTGAATGAATACAAAGTGAATTGTGGTAGAATGAGGTACATGTATGGTATGTACAATTGGGGGAACAGAGAGGGAGAGGGGAGGAAGAGTCAGGTAATGTCCATTACGGTCTTTGGTTACATTGAGGCGTATTTTCAAAGCACTTAGCCTTACAAAGTTCCATAGGTTACTATGGAACTTTGTAAGGCTAAGTGCTTTGAAAATGAGCCCCATTGTGTCGCAAGTGTCCAGGTATTTTATGTTGGGTCGGTGGGGTATACTCTTCTGAACAGTTCTGTCTTTAGTGCTTTCTGGAAATTTAGGTGGTCGAGCGTAGTTTTTACTGCTTTTGGCAGTGCGTTCCACAGTTGTGCGCTTAAGTAGGAAAAGCTGGATGCATAGGTGGATTTGTATTTGAGTCCTTTGCTGCTTGGGTAGTGGAGATTTAGGTATGATCGTGCAGATTTTGTAGTGTTTCTGGTTGACAGGTCGATGAGGTCTGTCATGTATCCTGGTGCCTCACCGTAAATAATTTTATGAACAGTTGTGCAGATTTTGAAAGTGATACATTCTTTGATTGGTAGCCAATGTAATTTTTCTCGGAGTGGTTTGGTGCTGTCAAAACACGTTTTTCCAAATATAAGTCTGGCTGCTGTGTTTTGGGCGGTCTGGAGTTTCTTTATGATTTGATCTTTGCAACCCGCATAGATTCCGTTACAGTAGTCTGCGTGGCTTAGTACCATTGACTGTATCAGGTTACGAAATATTTCCCTCGCGAAGAATGGTTTCAGGCATTTGAGTTTCCACATTGAGAAAAACATTTTTTTTTTTTTTATGGTGGATTTCGCTTGGGTCTCTAGTGATAGGTTACAGTCGATTGTTACTCCGAGAATTTTCAGGTAGTCTGAGATAGGGAGGGTGTACCCTGGGGTGTTTATACTTGTGGGTTTGTAAGTATTGTATTGCGATGAGATAATGAGACTGTGTGTTTTTTCTGTATTGAGTTTTAGTTGGAACGCCTTTGCCCATGAGTTCATGATGTTTAAGCTGAGTTTGATTTCATTGGTGATTTCTGCCAGATCATGTTTGTAGGGGATGTATAATGTAATGTCATCAGCGTAGATAAATGGGTTAAGGCCTTGGGTGGATAAGGTCTTGGGAGTCATCATGAGGTTGAAAAGGATCGGTGATAGTGGTGATCCTTGCGGTACACCACAGCCTGGTTTCCACAGTGGCGATATATTTATTTTTGATTTCACTTGATAAGTTCTTGTGGTTAGAAAACCCTTGATCCAATTGAGGGTGCCATCACTGATTCTGAAGTAGTCTAGGAGTCTTAGCAGTATGTTATGGTTAACCATGTCAAACGCACTTGACATGTCTAACTGTAGGAGGAGAATGCTCTTACCTAGTGCTATTTCCTGCTTGAATTTGGTTAGGAGAGTGAGTAGTACTGTTTCCGTACTGTGTTGGGGTCAAAATCCTGATTGTGACTCATGTAATATATTGAATTTATTTATGTAGTCATTGAGTTGTTTGGTCACCAGTCCTTCCATTAGTTTGACTACTAGTGGGATAGATGCTACTGGGCGATAATTGGTAATGTCGTTTTTTTTCTTGGTGTCTTTAGGTATTGGGGTGAGCAGGATGTTGCCTTTTCTTTAGGGTAGATACCCTGCTGAAGCATGAAGTTTAAGTGGTATGTAAGATCTGTTATGAAGCGGTGGGGGGCAGATTGTATTAGGTAGCTGGGGCAAGTGTCCAGTTGACAGTGACTGTTGGGAGTATTTTTTAATCGCCTGAGCAATTGTGTCGGTGCTGAGAGCGAAATTTGACCATATTCGGTCAGCAGGGTATTCACCAGGGTTTGGGTCTAGACCGGTGGTGGCGAATCTATGGCACGCGTGCCAGAGAGGGCACGCAGAGCCCTCTTCCTTGGCACGCGCGCCTGTCGCTGCTCCGCCCATGCTCCCTCCCTCCGAATAGTTCGCCGCCTCCCGCCCTCCCTCCAACCCAACAAGTATCAGGCCGCCTGCCCATCCTCCCTCCCTCCCAGCACCAGGAACCCCCCTCCTCCTGTGAAATTTTAAAAGCCTACTGTTCCTCGGGGTTAAAGCAGCGTGCAGCGCCGGTAGCGAAGAAGCGCGTGTTCTTCGCTCGGCACGCCTTCGGCCTTCCCTTCGGTTTCTCAAGCTCTGGTCCAGCCCCCTCATAGGTGGGACCAGAGCTTGAGAAACCGAAGGGAAGGCCGAAGGCGCGCCGAGCGAAGAACACGCGCTTCTTCGCTGCCAGCGCTGCATGCTGCTTTAACCCCGAGGAACAGTAGGCTTTTAAAATTTCACAGGAGGAGGGGGGTTCCTGGTGCTGGGAGGGAGGGAGGACAGGCGGGCGGCCTGATACTTGTTGGGTTGGAGGGAGGGCGGAGGCAGGCCTGGTGCTGGGTGGGAGGGAGGCTTGGTGCTGCTGGGTGGGAGGGAGGCCTGATGTTGGGTGCTGGGTGGGAGGGAGGCCTGGTGCTGGGAGGGCGGCCTGATGTTGGGTGCTGGGTGGGAGGGCGGCAGGCCTGGTGCTGGGAGGGAGGCCGGCAGGCCTGGTGCTGGGTGGGAGGGAGGCCTGCTACTGGGTGCTGGTGCTGGGTGGGAGGGAGGCCGCCTGCCTGGTGCTGGGTGCTGGGAGGGAGGGCGGCACTTGAAATTAAATATGACCAAAACCGAGCTTCTCATTTTCCCCCCCCAAACCCACCTCCCCGCTCCCCCCGTTTTCTATTTCTGTTGATGGCTCTCTCATTCTCCCTGTCTCCTCAGCTCGAAACCTTGGGGTCATCTTTGACTCTTCTCTCTCCTTCTCTGCTCATATCCAGCAGACCGCCAAGACCTGTCGTTTCTTTCTTTACAACATCCGTAAAATCCGCCCCTTTCTTTCCGAGCACTCTACCAAAACCCTCATCCACACCCTTGTCACCTCTCGTTTAGACTACTGCAATCTGCTTCTTGCTGACCTCCCACTTAGTCACCTCTCCCCTCGGTTCAAAACTCTGCTGCCCGTCTCATCTTCCGCCAGGGTCGCTTTACTCATACTACCCCTCTCCTCAAGACCCTTCACTGGCTCCCTATCCGTTTTCGCATCCTGTTCAAACTTCTTCTACTAACCTATAAATGTATTCACTCTGCTGCTCCCCAGTATCTCTCCACACTCGTCCTTCCCTACACCCCTTCCCGTGCACTCCGCTCCATGGATAAATCCTTCTTATCTGTTCCCTTCTCCACTACTGCCAACTCCAGACTTCGCGCCTTCTGTCTCGCTGCACCCTACGCCTGGAATAAACTTCCTGAGCCCCTACGTCTTGCCCCATCCTTGGCCACCTTTAAATCTAGACTGAAAGCCCACCTCTTTAACATTGCTTTTGACTCGTAACCACTCGCCTCCACCTACCCTCCTCTCTTCCTTCCCGATCACATTAATTGATTTGATGTGCTTACTTTATTTATTTTTTGTCTATTAGATTGTAAGCTCTTTGAGCAGGGACTGTCTTTCTTCTATGTTTGTGCAGCGCTGCGTATGCCTTGTAGCGCTATAGAAATGCTAAATAGTAGTAGTAGTAGTAGGCAGGCCTGGTGCTGGGTGGTGCTGGGTGGGAGGGAGGCCTGCTACTGGGTGCTTCTGCTGGGTGGGTGGGAGGCAGGGAGGCTGCCTGCCTGCCTGGTAATGGGAGGGAGGGAGGCTGCCTGCCTGGTGCTGGGAAGGAGGGCGGCCTGGTGCTGGGAGGGAGGGTAGGGGGGAGAGGAGGGTGGCTGGACATGGGTGGCTGGAGGGGAGAGAAGGGTTGCTGGACATGGATGGAGGGCAAGAAATGAAGAAGAAAGGAGGAAAGTAAAGAAATACATGGAAAGGAAGACCTGGAAACGGAGTTAAGAGAACAGATAGCAGCAGAATCAGAGACTGGACCAATATGGATAGAAAAACAAAATCACCAGACAACAAAGGTAGGAAAAAATCATTTTATTTTCATTTTAGTGTTTAGAATATGTCCAATTTGAGAATTTACATCTGCTGTCTTATTTTGCACTGGGTATACTGGAGCTGTAACAGCTTACAGAAATGATTTATAATGAAAAAAATCATGTTATTTTTCCTCCTATACTAGTATAATGTTTTCAGTGATGTCTGTTTATATGCGCCATGGCTGGTATAGGGGGTGTGGCTATCATAGGGGTGGAGTACCATAATGAGTACCATCACTTTGCAATAAATAATTCGATTTTGGGTTGCTGTTTGGGCACTCGGTCTCTGAAAGGTTCGCCATCACTGGTCTAGACCATTAATGAAGTTTTCTATGTCTGTATTATTCTGAGGTAGAGTTTTGCGTAGGTTTACAATTTTTTCATTGAAATATTTAGCGAGGTTGTCTGCAGATGGGACGTCAGTATTGGTTGTGGTGACCGGCGTTGTGTCTAGTTTATTCGCGAGGTTGTATAGTTTCTTTGTGTTTTGTAGTCTGGCCCAATTTTAGCTTTGTAGTATGACCTTTTGGTCTGTCTTATTGCATACTAGTAAAAGAGGCCCATTTCTGGAGCAAATGAAACGGGCGCTAGCAAGGTTTTCCTCCCCAACACCCCCCCCCCTTCTCCCTCCCTACTTATCGACCCCTTTATCGTTGCGACGCCATTGCTCCGTACCTCCTGAATGCCCCGTATGCCATTGCTCCGCCCTCTGTGTGACGCCATTGCTCCGCCCTAAACATCATCACGTTTGACGTGAGGGCGGGGCCCGGAGACTTGGCGATTTCGGTGGCTTCACCACCACAAACCCTTCGAACCTGTCTTGGAAGGAAGTGACGTCAGTGGCTTGGCTTCACTGACGTCAGTGTCTTCAGAACGTTGAGGGTGAGTTTTATTATATAGGATTTGTATTTCCTTTGTAGTTGTTTCCATGCGTCGAGTGTGTGTTCGTGTTTTATTTTTTTCCATGCGCGTTCCAGTTTCCTAGATTGTGTTTTTAGCTTTTTCATGCAAATACTGCTGTGTTAACTTTAAGAAGAAAGCTTGAGGTACAAACCGAATGATCAGCAGCTCTACTGCAAGATTTTCTGCTTCGGTCCCACAGTTAATATTAGAAAATAATATTTTTCTTTACTGATATTGTCTTTTCACCAGTTATTCACACCTACCTTGTCAACATCATCTGTAATGCCAAATGCGGATACCCTGGCTAATTTTTTTTCATGACAAAATCTGTTTGCTCCACCATTCCTTTATCACTGATGATATCAGTTCTCTATTGTCTCTATGGACTTGGGGAAAATCCACTATTTCTGGGATAAGCAGTATAAAATGTTTTGTACTTTTTGGGGACTTTGCCAGGTATTTGTGACCTGGATTGGCCACTGTTGGAAACAGGATGCTGGGCTTGATGGACCTTTGGTCTTTCCCAGTATGGCAATACTTATGTACTTATGTCACCACAGCCCACCTGTATCAATTCCCTAGAATTTGCAGTATCTGTTTTGGAAGGTAATGAAGGCAATTTGGATGTTAGTCTAGCTGCCGGTATGTTATGTTTAACTGGGACTAATTTTTCTATCCCATCTCTAACCGCTCTCTCTCTCTGATGTTGTCTTTTATGCATCTTCCAACTAGCTCATTGGATCCCCTGCCATTTTCATGACATAAGACTAATCGTCATGGTCTTCTTGCTAAGGGCTCCGATTCTTATCAATCATAGCCACTCACCAAGCAGAGTACCAACTATTTGGAAGCGTGCTGTCATTCGTCTCCTCTTGAAGAAAAAAAAAAAAAAAAGATCACTTAACCCCCTTATTTCCTCTAATTACCAACCAATTTCAAATCTATGCTTTCTATCTAAACTAACTGAGAAAGTTTAATTCTCTCAACTGCTATCACATGTTTATTTATTTATTAGGATTTATGTTGAAAATAAATCAATTCTCCATCCTCGCCTGAGGGGAGGGGGGGGAGATCAGAACCAACCATAAAAACTCATCTCAGTGACCTTCATTCTTCTCTAGGTGAAGGCCGGATTATTGTTCTTGTTTCTTTGGATTTATCCTTTCTTCTATGCTAACTTAATCAAATTGGGAGGAACAGTACATTCTTGGTTCTCTTACTTTCTTAAAGGCGGAGCTTTTTCTGTTCTGCTACCTTCCTCTACTTCCACCCTTGTTCTCTTGATTGTTCTCTATAAGCTTATGATATCCTTTTATTCTATCCTACCTATCCTCTATGCCCTGACTTGAATCCCCTTCAAAACTGCTCATTGCTGGTGGCAAAGTGGTTTCTGAGAACAGACTGGTACCGAATCCTGAGAAAACTAAAGTTGGATCACAGGTAGACTTTCTCAACCTCAGCTGCCCCTTCGTCTTTTTAACATTCCAACTGCACCAGTTAAGTTTTTCAATATTTAGATATCATTACGGATTCTGAACTCTCATTCCAAAAACAAAATTTCAAATGTTGTAAAATCTGGATTCTTTGCATTACGCTGTATTCCTTCTTTCCATGGTATTCTTAATAATTCTGCTCTACACACGCTGGTACATACCTTTCTAATGTCATGCATTGATAACTTTAACACTATATACAATGGACTGTCTTCAAACCCTGCAGAACACTGCAGCATGCCTTTTACGTGAGGCAAGACTACTCCTTTATTATTCCATTTCTGCTGGCTTCCAGTTCATGTGAACGTTCAATTCAAAATTCTTTGATTGACCCATAAGGCATACTACACTGGTTCTCCTTCCTCTCTCTCCTCCCTTACTATCCGTTATGCTTCTATACAGTCACTTTGGTCTTTAGATTCCCATCACCTATTACTGCCCCCTCCTCGCTGTGCACACTATGAATCCACTAGACATTCTGTGTTCTTCTTTTTGGACCCACAGTTATGGAACGACTTGCCCCCTTCTTCGTGGTAAGGAATCCTTCCCCAAGATCAAAGCCTGTTTAAAGACCATTTTTTAAATTATTTTTCAAAAACAAGTGCTCATATGCTACTTACCTTGGACAATACATATATTGCCTCCCCTTTGTTAACTCCCCTGTGTGCTGTATATATGTATATATACTATATAAATTTATTTATTTGGATGAATGTGTTCTGCTCTGGTCTGATTAACTGGGGTTCCTTTCTGTTGCTTTTTTGTTTTTAAAGATTTATCTTTTGTAAATCGCCTTTGCCCACTGGTCTGATTAGGCAATATATCAAGTTAACACACTAAACATAAACCAGACAACACAAACCTCCATATGGATCTGAGCTTTTAAACCAGTCACAATTTCCATACAAATTCAAAGGAATAGTTCTGCCTCAGTCCACTATCACCAAACACTCTTGTTAAACTCAAATTTCTTATTTTTGTTTCAAAATCACCATCACAAGAGCTTTTACTCCATACAGTTTTCTCAAATGACTTTTGTGGCATACTAAAATAAAGTCCCTGCAGCATTCTTCCACTGGCGACTAGGGCAGTCAATCAGAATCTTGCATTTTCTACTCACTATTCTTTGCAACACAAACATTCTCAAACAAGTTCTAAAATACCATTTAAAACTTGCTTTGCTTTTAATGGCTCTACTTCATGTTAACAGCAAAATCACTCTAATTGTGTGAAACAATGTACTTTTTTAGCCCATTTTAAATTTAACCCCTCACTCATTCCAGCAGTCTGCATTCACAATTGATTCCTCAGTTCACTACAATTTCACAGCACAACTCCCACCAGTCTTATTTATAAATTACCAGATCAACTTTATTAGGTCTCTGTGCTGGTCTCCATGTCTACTGTGCACAGGCACTTGCTTTTGCGTCATTTTCCCTTCCTTCTCACCCCTCCTTCCTGGCAGCTTCAGGCCCTATCCCAGTTCTTTTACGCATATGGCAGGTACACGTGCATGGACTATGCCAAAACTGAAGCCTAACACTCAGCCTCCCTCTGGGCCCTCCATTTATTCCCTTCATGGTTTTTTGTTTACGCAGTCCACTATTTTTATTTATTTATTTGTTGCATTGGTAGCCTACATTTTCTCACCTATTTGCAGGCTCAAGGTAAAATTATGTATCATACCTGATAATTTTCTTTCCCTTAATCATAGCCGATCAATCCATAGACTGGTGGGTTGTGTCCATCTACCAGCAGGTGGAGATAGAGAGCAATCTTTTGCCTCCCTATATGTGGTCATGTGCTGCCGGAAATTCCCCAGTATGTCGATATCAAAGCTCCATCCGCAGGACTCAGCACTTAGAGAATTACACCCACAAAGGGACACACTGCCCAGCTCACCACCGCCGAAGCGGGGGAGGGGAAATATTCCAGCGCACCACCGCCGGGGCGGTGGGCGGGAAACCACACCCGCCGACGCGGGGTGAACTGGCTTATCCTGCTACCGCAGGAGGAGCTGGCTTACCCTAACACCGCCGAAGCGGGAGGGATACAAAGCTACCCTACAGCCGCACGAAGCGGGAGGGAGCGCCGGCATAATTTAATTATCAATCCAGCCAGCCACCGCCGAAACGGGGAGAGAGGAAGCAGCAGCTCACTGTAACACAAAATCGTCTCAACTCGAAGAGACTTCAATTGGAAGAACAGAAAACGAAGTCCTCGTGAACAGGAAATGAAGACTGAACCTCAACTTGAAATATAACCAGAACACAAATAATACAGATATCTGGGAGGGGCTATGGATTGATTGGATATGATTAAGGGAAAGAAAATTATCAGGTATGATACATAATTTTACCTTCCCTATCATCAAGCCGATCAATCCATAGACTGGTGGGATGTACCAAAGCAGTACTCACCCAGGGCGGGACATGGAAATCCCTGAACGCAACACTGAAGCCCCAAACTGGGCCTCGACCCGAGCAGCCACATTCAAGCGGTAATGTCGTGGGAAGGTATGAGCCGACGACCAAGTAGCCGCTCTGCAAATCTCTTCCAAGGAGACAGATCTGGACTCAGCCATCGAGGCCGCTTGTGCTCTAGTAGAGTGTGCCTTCAGCTGAATAGGCGGAATCTTCCCTGCCGCCACATAAGCTGCTGCGATCGTCTCCTTGACCCAACGTGCCACTGTAGGCTTAGATGCTTGCAGACCCTTACGAGGGCCTACGAACAGGTGATCCGACTTCCGGAAATCATTGGTCACTTCCAAGTATCTGATGATGACCCGTCTGACATCCAGGTATTTGAGCGCAGGGTACTCCTCTGGGTAATCCTCCCTACGAAAAGAGGGTAGGTAAAGCTGCTGATTCACATGGAATCGAGAAACAATCTTGGGCAGGAAGGAGGGCACTGGGCGAATCGATACTCTTGCCTCAGTGAATCGCAGGAACGGCTCTCTACACGAGAGAGCCTGGAGCTCGGAAACTCTTCTGACCGATGTGATAGCCACCAGGAAGACCGCTTTCAGCGTCAGGTCCTTCAGCGATGCCCTTGGCAAGGGCTCGAAGGGCGGCTTCTGCAAGGTCCGTAGTACCAGATTGAGATTCCACCTAGGCACTATCGCGCGCAGAGGGGGGCGAAGGTGATTAACTCCTTTGAGAAAGCGTACCACATCTGGCTGTGAAGCCAGGGACGCCCCCTTCAGACGACTCCTGAAGCAAGCTAGAGTCGCCACCTGGACTTTCAGAGAACTGAGCGACAGGCCTTTCTCCAGCCCCTCTTGCAGGAACGCCAACACTGAAGAAATTGGAGCAGTGAAGGGCGATACAGAGCCTGCCTCGCACTACGACGCAAAGGTATGCCAAACCCTGGCATAAGTGGTGGAAGTAGAGCGCTTCCTCGCTCTCAGCATAGTGGCAATGACTTTGTCTGAGAAGCCCTTCTTCCTCAGTCGCTTCCGCTCAAGAGCCAGGCCATAAGACCAAAGGGGGAGGGATCCTCCATCACCACGGGACCCTGATGCAAGAAGCCCCGCTCCACTGGCAGCCGCAGAGGGCCGCCCACCGAGAGTCTGACTAAGTCCGCATACCAGGGACGTCTGGGCCAAGCTGGACCCACCAGGATCACCCGGCCCCGATGCTTTGCCACCCGGCCTAGCACCCTGCCCATCATGGGCCAGGGCGGGAACACGTAGAGAAGCTCCTGTGTCGGCCACTGCTGGAGAAGAGCATCGACTCCCAGAGATTGAGGGTCCCATCCTCTGCTGAAAAAACGCGGCACTTGGCAATTGGCCGAGAACGCCATCAGATCCAGGCTCGGCCGGCCCCAGCATTTCTTGATGTCCAAGAACGCCCGAGCAGACAGTTGCCACTCTCCGGGATCCAAGGTATGGCGACTGAGAAAGTCCACCTTGACATTCATGACTCCCGCAATGTGGGCCGCCGACAGCTGTTCCAGGTTCGCTTCCGCCCACAGGCATAGCTTCATGGCTTCCTTGGCTAGAGGGGCGCTCCTGGTACCTCCCTGGCGATTGACATAGGCCACAGCCGTGGCATTGTCCGACAGGACCCGTACAGGTCTCAGCACCAGTGCCGGGAGAAACTCTAGAAGCGCCAACCGAATGGCTCGGAGTTCCAGGAGGTTGATGGACCATTTCGTCTCTGCAGGAGACCAGAGCCCCTGCGCTGTCCGTCCCAGGCAGTGGGCTCACCAGCCCGTCAAGCAGGCGTCTGTCGTGACGACAACCCACTCCGGGGTCGTAAGAGGCATTCCTGCGGACAGCTTGCCTGGCCTCAGCCAACAGCTCAGCGCCTTTCGCACCGCTGGATCCAAAGGAAGGCGTACGGCGTAATCCTCCGAGACTGGAGTCCACTGCCGCAGAAGAGAGTGTTGTAGTGGTCTCATATGAGCCCTGGCCCAGGGCACTACCTCCATTGTGGCCGTCATGGAGCCCAACAGCTGCACACAGTCCCAAGCCCGAAGAGAAGAGGAGGCTAGGAACTGGTCCACCTGGGTCCGAAGCTTGACGCTCTGGTTTCCGGCAGGAACACTCTGCCCACTTGGGTGTCGAATCGAACTCCCAGATACTCCAGGGACTGAGTCGTGCGCAGCTGGCTTTTCTCCCAGTTGATGACCCATCCCAGGGAGCTCAGAAGAGCAATGACCCTGTCTGTAGCTCTCCCGCACTACGCATAGGAAGGGGCTTGGATCAGCAAGTCGTCCAGATAGGGATGGACTTGCACTCCCTCCTTGCAGAGGTAGGCCGCGATGACCACCATTACTTTGGAGAAGGTCCGTAGAGCCGTAGCCAACCCGAAAGGGAGGGCTCTGAACTGGAAGTGTCGGCCCAGCACTGCAAAGCGCAGAAAGCGCTGATGAGGCGGCCAGATGGGAATATGTAGGTAAGCTTCCTTGATGTCCAGGGAGGCCAGGAATTCTCCCTTTTTCACCGCAGCTATTACGGAGCGGAGGGTCTCCATCTGGAAGTGCCGAACGTTCAAGGCCCGATTGACTCCCTTGAGGTCGAGAATAGGCCGAGCAGAGCCTTCTTTCTTTGGCACCACAAAGTAAATGGAGTAGCGCCCCTTGCCAAGCTGATCTACTGGCACCGGGACCATCGCGCCCAGGCGGATCAGGTTGTTCCAAGTCTGCTGCACGGCAGCTGCTTTGACCTGAGACTTGCAAGGAGAGTTTACAAACCCGTCTCTTAGGGGTCGGCAGAACTCTAGCTTGTAGCCGTCTCTGATGACTTCCAGAACCCAAGCGTCTGAAGTTACTCTGGTCCACTCGCCCAGAAACGAGGACAACCTTTCTCCTATCTGCACTGGGCCATGGACCAGGTCCCCGTCATTGGGTACGCGACCCTGGGGGAGGGCCGGAGGACGAACCTCATGGACGGCGGTCCCTACGAAAAGAATGCTGTTTGGGGGAGTTCCGTTTGAAGGAAGCGAGGCAGAGGAGGCCGACTTGCCCGGGCGATACCAACAGGCTTCCTGGAATCAGCCCTTAGAGGAACCAGGACGGGCACTGCTGGCCCGAGTCCTGACCTCCGGCAATCTCTTGCCCTTGGACGTGCCGAGCTTCATCACAATCTTGTTCAGCTCGTCCCCAAAGAGCAGCTTGCCTTTAAAAGGCAGCTTGGCTAGGCAAGATTTAGAGGCATGGTCAGCCGACCAGTGCTTAAGCCAGAGCCACCGCCTCGCAGACTGTCTGAGCCATACCCTTGGCCGAAGCTCTCAAAACATCATACAGCAAGTCTGCCAAGTAGGCCAAACCCGACTCCAGGGTCGGCCATTCCGCCCTCCAGGAAGGGTCCGAGGGGGAAGCCCGCTGCAAAATCGTCAGACACGCCCTAGCCACGTAGGAGCCGCAAACCAAGGCTTGCAAACTCAGGACGGCCGCCTCAAAGGACGACTTTAAGGCCGCCTCCATTCTCCTTTCCTGGGCGTCCTTCAGGGCACTGCCACCTTCCACCGGCAGCGCCGTTTTCTTAGTCACGGCAGTGATTAAGGAATCTACCGTGGGCCAGACAAAGGCTTCCCGATCCCCCTCAGGTAAGGGGTACAGACGGGACATAGCCCTGGCTACTTTCAGGCTCGCCTCAGGGGCATCCCATTGCGCTGAAATTAAGGTCTGCATGGCTTCATGAACGTGGAAGGTTCTAGGCGGGCGCTTCGTTCCCAGCATAATGGCGGAACCAGTAGAGGCTGAGAGAGAGCCTTCCTCCGGAGAGGTAATCTTCAAAATGCTCATGGCCTGCACAAGCAGGTTTGGCAAATCCTTTGAGCGAAAAAACCACGCTGCAGAGGGGTCGTCCACTCCATCCGAGCGAGGATCAGTCTCTTCCATAGATTCCCCTAAGGATCTCTGGGAAAACTCAGACACGCTGCCGTCATCCACATCAGAGGAGACCGAGTCCCCCGAGAGTGGAAGATCCAGCCGAGGACGCTTAAGCATAGAGGCCTCATCACCCCGATCAGAGAGGTGAGCAGGGGCAGTGTTCTGCATAAGAAAAGCCTGATGCAGCAGCAAAATGAACTCAGGGGCGAAACCCCCCAGTCTGTGCATTTCTGCAGCCTGTGCCGCAGCCCTAGAGGCGCCCTCCATCTGAGCTCCCAGTAGCGGGGGAGAGGCGTGTTGCGCGTCCAAAATGGCGTCCGGCGTGAAACTCTGAGAAAGAGCCTCGCGGGAAGAAGGGCGTTTTAATTTCGCCGACTTCTTACTGTCGCCCAATTCAAGGGCGACCAAGCTGTTAACGTCTCCCATCTCGAGGGCGGCCCAAGAAGAAGCCGACCAAGCCGCGTGGCCGGTCACGACCGGGAGGGCGGCCAGTGGGGGATGGGCGCCTAAGGTGGGAAAGGCCGCCGCACCGGAGGAAAAACCGGTGAACTCTCCCGGCTCCAAAAGGGCACCCAAAAAGGGCGACTCTACCTTCGAGCCTCCTGCTTCCCCGCTAGGCGCGAACGCGTTCCGGGGAGCGTCTTTTCGCACCCTTGCCATCCAAGGCCATAGCCACGTGAAGACCATTCGGGGAACCCCCTGCCCGCTAGTAAAAGGTAAAAATTACCTGCTTCTTGCTCCGAGCAGCGACGACTTGTTCCAGTGAGCAGCTGCAAATGGACGTCCTTTTTGAACGTTTTTAAAAAATTTTTGGTTTGTTTTTTTTTAACGGAGCCAGCGGGAGGGGGGAGAAAAGGAGGGACCTGGCACCACCAGGTTTGCACTTGCTCACGAAGAGCCCTCAACCCCAGGTACTCAACAAAACCTAAACAATTAGGCTTGGAGACCTAGCCAGAGCTGCTGCTGTGTGACCACACACCTGCTGAGATAGAGAACATACAGGGGAATTTCCGGCAGCACATGACCACATATAGGGAGGCAAAAGATTGCTCTCTATCTCCACCTGCTGGTAGATGGACACAACCCACCAGTCTATGGATTGATCGGCTTGATGACAGGGAATGTGGCTTACACAGTACCGGAAAGGCGTTTGCCAAATCCGGTAAAGAACAGATACAAGGTTGTGTTGTGTTCTAATAGATAGGTGTATTCCAGGTTCCATTAGGGTCGAAAGGAGAGAGGTTGTATATTGTCCAGTACGATCATTGGTTTAGTTGTGTGGCCGGATGTGGGGATTTACATTGGATCTGTAAGGTAGGCCTTTTTGAAGACGTTGGTTTTTAGTGATTTTCTGAAGTTTAGGTGGTCATGGATTGTTTGCACAGCTTTTGGGACTGCGTTCCATATCTGTGCGCTTATGTAAGAGAAACTTGATGCATAGGTTGTTTTGTGAGTCCTTTGCAAGTTGGGTAGTGGAGGTTTTAGGTATGTACAAGATGATCTGGATCTGTTTCTGGTTGGTAGGTCAATAAGGTCTATCATGTATCCTGGGACTACACCGTAGATAATTTTGTGGAACAGAGTGCAGATTTTGAAGGTGATCCATTCTTTGATTGGAAGCCAGTGTAGCTTTTCTCGGAGGGGTTTGGCACTTTCGAAACGTGTTTTAGCAAATATCAGCCTGGCTGCTGTAACCAATTAGGTTTTTATTACTTATTTATAAAGGTTTTACTATTACAAATTACTATCCTGCTTATAATCGAAAGAGAAAAATGCCTATATTGCGACCCAAATCGGAAGATGGGCATCTTTCTCCCTTGGGCGCCCAAATCGGTATAATTGAAAGCCGATTTTGGGCGTTTCCAACTGCAATCCGTCGCGGAAACGGGTAAAGTTGACGGGGGCGTGTCGGGGGCGTGGTGAAGGCAGAACTGGGGCGTGGTTATCGGCCGAGGAGAGATGGGAGTCTTTAGCTGATAATCGGAAAAAAGGGCGTTTTTACCGCGATTTGGGGTCACTTTTTTGGACCCTTTTTTTTCACTAACAAGGCCCAAAAAAGTGCCCCAACTGACCAGATGACCACTGGAGAGAATCAGGGATGACCTCCCCGGACTCCACCAGTGGTCACTAACCCCCTCCCACCAAAAAAAACCCCTCTTTAAAAACTTTTTTTCCAGCTTCTATGCCAGCCTCAAATGCCGTACCCACCTCCATGACAGCAGAATGTGTTCTATCCTGTGACAGCCTTTCCCTGGTTTCTGATGTGGCTCTCGGGTGAGTGCGACACCTTTTCTGTTATGCGCACTGCACAGTCACATCAGCAATGCATTGTGGTGGGTGTAGGGTATTGGGCTCCGTGATTCCACTAGCTTGAGGCAAATGCTCACGATGTTGGTAGTTGGTAGGCTCTACTCCCATGGTGCATTTCCCTCTGTTTACTGGGTCAGAGTGCGCCCTGTTTTGTTTCCGGTAGTCCATGAGGTAGTGGCCATTTTTGTAAGCCAGTTTTAGATCACTTTCACGTGTTAGCCACGTTACAGAACTTAGTTCTTACCTTGAATGTGGCTGAAAGAGGGCATTGTACACCATTCTGCCAGCTCGGACCTACTGCTAATCTAAGTACCAGGGAGACTCTTTGCCAGTGGGGCACAACCTCTGATCTGCAGTAAACTGTGAGTAAGCATGCTTATTCCAATAAAGGACGTTTTCGGAGCGATTAGTGTTCAGGTGTCAACTGGTGTGCCAAGGTTATATCGCAGCAACAAGTCCTAGAGGCCTGCGTGTATGCAGGTCCCTGGAACACTTTTAGTGGGTACCGCAGTGCACTTCAGCCAGGTGGACCCAGGCCCATCCCCCGTACCTGTAACACTTGTGCTGGTAAATGAGAGGCCTCCAAAACCCACTGTACCCACATGTAGGTGCCCCCTTCACCCCTAAGAGCTATGGTAGTGTTGTACATTTGTGGGTAGTGGGTTTTGGAGGCTCAGCACCCGTGGTAAGGGAGCTATGCATGTGGGAGCGTTGTCTGAAGTCCACCGCACTGACCTCTAGGGTGCCCAGTTGGTGTCCTGGCATGTCAGGGGGGCGAGTGTACTATGAATCGTGGCCCCTCCCACGACCAAATGGCTCGGATTAGGACGTTTTTGAGCTGGGTGTTTTTACTTTCCATTATCGCTAAAAAAAACAAACGCCCAGATGAAAAACGTCCATTTTTTCGAAAAAACGGTCTGTCCCGCCTCTTCACGTACCCGTTTTCGGACATAGATGCCCATGGAGATAGGCGTTCGCGTTCGATTATGCCCCTCCACGTGTACATTTTTCTATGTATTTTGAAAGTTCATGGTTATTTTTATATATTTATTTTATCTTTTTAAATACAGTGTTTTTGTGACCTCTGAAGCAGGCAGCTGTGTCCGCCGAAGCACGGACCAATGTTGGGTCAATCTTCTGGTGCTTCTCATAAAGAATTATTGAACATTCACTACCAGGTTGGAAGTTAGTTTATCATCCTCTACTCCCATGTTGAACTCTGCGCAAGTGATGTCATAGGCCACGCAGGAGCTCCACCAACCCATGAACTTATAACCCTGCTCCGCCACCACAGCCCCCAAAACCCCCAGGGCCCGTGCGAGCATTGCCCCAAGTTAAAAAAAAAACTCCATTATTCTGAATTCATCTGCAGCATCCTAAAATGTCTCCCTTACTGTCAGTATGTAAGTGGGAATTGATTCTCAAGCTGATAGGAAAAGAAGCATTCAGAAAAAGGGGAAAAAAAAAAACTAGACTGGCTCCCCAACCCACTCTCATCTCAAGCCAGGGAGGCCATTGAACATCCTACTGCTTTGATCTCTCTGAAACAATATCTGGCTTGAGGCAGCATCCCTCTCATCCTGCTGTCATCTTGGAAAATGGTAGTATCACTTATTTGGCAGACTGACTTTTGTTGCATTCCAGTACAGCACCAGCAGTCAGGTACCGCCGCCACTCTGGAAGACAAAGGTACCGACATGGAGGGGGGAGGGAGTCAGGAGGTTTACACCATTAATAGGGCCACAGGGAAAGGTTGGGACCACAAGAGAAAATGTTGTGGGATCAGGATGGCGTGGGATCCACCAATATGGGTCATCTGAGGTGAAGTACCACACTTTCCTGAGCAGAAGATTACAATACCAATGAATCACATATGGTATCTGACACCTTTTAAATTAATAGAAAGTTATTTTCTTCTTGTCTTTTAGACAGTTGTCCCTCATATTTAATGAAAGGAACCCCACAAGATATTTTGAACTGGTCCGTTGCTCTCATAAACAGTTTGTTGAGAAATGGTTATCCAAAAGTAGTGGGCGGAATATTAACTCCTATTCCTAAACCTACATTAGGGCCTTGTTTACTAAGTCGTGCTAAAGGTGTGCTAGCATTTCTAGCACGCACTAACCGTATAGATGCCCATACTATTCCAATGGGCGTCTACACAGCGTGCAACCTAAAAACGCTAGCACTCCTTAGTAAACAAGGTCCTCTTCCTGTGAGACTGTCATTGAAATGCTTTTGTGTTTCACTTATATATATATATATATATATATATATATATATATACTGATATTTGCCAACATTTGCTTATTTCTGATTGGAAAAAAAGTTACCTTTGAAAGCAAATCAAAAAATGTATTTAGTTCAATAAAAAAGGTATCTTATTTTCTTTTCTATGCTTTATTTTACTTTATTTCTATTTATTACCTTTAAAAGTGGACTAACACAGCTACTGCCTCACTTTACTCAAAAATCCTTTTAGACATTACACTATCTTTTGAAGCACAAGTAATCATATTGTTAGTATGGTACTTTTTTTTTAAATTGCATCAACTTCACTCTATCCATTCACTATCTTCGGAAGAGAACGTCTATTAGTTCAGGCCCTCATTTTATCTCATTTAGATTACTGCAGTAGTCTATATTTGACTATGTTTGAAAAGCTTTATTCTAAATTACAGCTTCTTCAAAGAATGGTGGCTAAATCTGTGTCCCTTTTCGATTCACCTGCACTGGATACCAGTATGTGCCCTGTGTGTATTTTAAATTAGGTTGCCTGGTACATAAGATCTTTAAAGGAACAAATCCTGAGTATGTTGCAGGATTATTTTCCCTTCTGAATAAATCTTGATCAACGCAAGCCATTGATGCACAATTACTCTACTTTCCTTCACCATCAGGTGTTCATTACAGGAAATTTTTGAATAGTTCAGTTTAATCAAGCTATGCGTGCTTGATGTTCTTTAGCAATGGAACCGAGGTTCATCAACTCTCACTTTTCACCAGGAATTGAAAACATTTATTTTTAAAATATTCTTCAATGGTTATACCTTAATTCATATGTAATCTACTTTGAGCCTTGTAATGTTGGGAGCTGACAAGACTAAATTACACAAGTAAAAATCCAGTTGGTTTGATTTTTTTTTTAGGAACACAAACATTTGCATGCCTTTTGCACACCCACCACACTAACCTTTAGCACAGATAGAAACAAATCAAAAGTAAAACTAAGACCCTTACTGTATCGGGAATATTTGCACACAAAAATCAGTAAGTGTTAGACCAGCTCGCCAAGTGAGATGATGCTGCTGCACCAGAGCTGTTGCCACTGCCACCACCAAATGGTTAAAGGGAAAAACACCACCACCAAATGGTTAAAGAGAAAAACAAATTCAGCTTTGCCCAGGCTATACCAGCATGCCCTGCACAAGAAACGGAAAGCCTTGCTGCTAGGTACGACTATTATGACTTGTAAGATATAAGGCTGGCAGAAAACTTAAGTAGATATGGTGATGGGGAAACGAGAGAACAATGGCGGGCGGCTACCTTCGGAGGCAACGTCTAAAGACACAAAATAAGTTGCCGGACAAAAAAAACAACGAAGTGGGAAGAAGCGGAGGAGATGGGAAAATGTTGAGGAATATGTGCAATGGCTCCACTTACTCAGGGAAGAAAAGGCAGTACTACATGGCCGAGTGAAAAATCAGAATCTATTTCGTTTCACTCTCGGGAGGAACGGGAATAAGAAGACGTTTTGAAAAACAGAAATAATTATATTCCGATTTACCAAATCACAGGCACTAGGCTGCCATCCTCCGTGGTCTATCATCTCTCCCTCTCTTTTTCAATTTTCGCGGTGCAGTATGTCTCCCTCTCCTATCCTCCCCACCCGCGGTCAGCCCAGCCTCCCTCCACACCCTCATTCTGAACACTCATCCGCTCGCGTCCTACCGTTAAACTTGGCTTTGATATCAAACAGCAGCAGCTATTCATAGCAAGTTGCCTGCGACTGATTCTCCCTGAGAAGCTTTCGATATCTGACTCCAGGAGTAGGAGGACAGGTCCGGGGAGTCTCTCTCGTCCGGTCCGTCCCTTTCCTGACGCAACTTCCTGTCGCGTCGCGTGCGGCCCGTCAGAGACCAAGGAGGTTTAATAGACAGGAGTGGAGGTGAACCTATCTAGTCCACTGTAAGCACCGAACCAATTTGGTTAATCTCTGTTTCCACTCCCCTGCGCAGCCGTCATTGTCATACACTCAAAAGCAAGCAAACCTTTGAGCAGCTGCATCCACGTTGTAATTCTTTATTGTTGGTCCAGATCTAGTCTAAAGGTGTTTCAGTTGGATAGGCAGTGCCTTAAAAGGTGGAGGAGAAAAGAAGTAACAATTGAATATAACTAAAACAGCTTCAAAAATTATTCTAGCTGGTGGTAGAAACAGCTATTATAAACTCTGTAGTTTGTACTCATTTTTCTTCACTGTCCTTCTAAACCCCTGATGGCGAACCTATGACACGCGTGTCAGCACTGACACGCTTAGCCATTTTGGATGACACGCGAGTTGAAAGCCAGCAGCAAATAGAACCCAGCCTACCTGCTCTTACTGCCAGGGCCGGTCTTAGGCAGGGGCGACAGGGGCGTTGGTGGTCTTATCGCAGCTTCAGCACCCCCCTCTGAGTCGGAATCCCCCTGCTCCGCCCCACCTCACAGCCTTGGTAACCATCAGTCCTCTTCGTCAGAATCATCCAATTAGGAGGAGTGCCCTTTTAGGTGCCAGACAGGCTCCCTACAGCCAATCACAGCTCACTGCAGTTGTAGCTCAGCCAGGTGAAAAAACTGCCTGAGGCTCGAGGCAATTGTGATTCTGTTGCAGGAATGGATGCATGAATTTATGATACTTCAGGAGTCAGATAGCACACCAGAATGAGAGAGTAATCTTCTTTATTTGCCAGCAAACAAAGTAGAACATCAGCATTAAGTCTCTTCTTCTCTTTCTCAGCTCTCTTTGTCTCTCTCTCAGCTCTCTGTGTCTTTGTGGCTTCTGTCTCAGCTGCTTCTCTTCTTATGCTGTCTTCTCCTTCTTCTGTCTGTTCCTTCTGTCCTTCTCTCTCTTCTGAGCTCCTTCTGACGTAACCTGCTTCTTCTCCCACTTAAATACAGTTCTATCTAGCCTAGCCCCCTTACTCTCCAATTGGTTAAGGAATAGATTGATTACCTTGCCTCAACCAATCAGTTCTATACAAATATCAGTTACATAGGTTCCAGACATCCTAAACTGACCTGTGACCTGGGGCCCCTTACACCAGACATTTGGTCTCCAGAACTCCTGCATGTTATTATGATTGATTTCTCATATTCCTAGTACTAACTGCTAACTAAACTCTGGCATTCATTAAAGGGGTCAAGGGCCAATCTTACTTAATAGCATACATATCAGGTTATTACTTTCAAGACCATTTCTACATTTTACCTATAATTAATCAAGGAGAAGAAGGCTGACTAGTCCTGACCTCTTTCACCTATCAGCTTATACATTGAACCAGCCAGAACTGCAGATAACTTAAAACACATGTTGGCCTCTTCACTGCAGTCCTTGCTTAGAAAGTCAGACAAAGAATTGAACAAATATTCTACATAGAATTATTAATTTACACAGAATACAGCATATTCTAAAGTAAGCATCCTTATAAGACATATTCTACATACTTCTAAATTCTAACTCATTTATATCTAGAATTATTTAGAATCTAACTATTTCCTTCTAAGCAGTGTTCAATTTAATCCTAAACAAACTGCCTGCAATATGCCGGCTCATAATAGAATACATATGTGTTTGCTTAGCAATCCATCAATCACAAGGGTGAAAGAAATTCCTGTCTCTGACCTTTCTAACCTTTTGCTCAACAGAGTTCTAGTAATTAATTCCAGCCTGCATTCCTTTACCTGCAGGACTGAAGAGAATTCAAACTTCAAGCTTTTAATATCATTTCTTATGTATATATAATTATGCCCATGGCTGCCTCATTCCCCCCTTTGAGACTAAAATCAGCTTATGCAGAGATAAGTCTCACATCTCAAACTCTGGAGATTATAGTGATCCTAACTGGGAATAGACTTGTGAATCACCATTACCTTACTTGTTAAGGTCCGACGGCATACTGCCGAAGCACATGAGGCCAAGAAACAAAACAACAACCCTGCTAAAACTAAGACTATTAGGGAAATGAACAAGGGACGTATCCAGGAGGTCAATGACCACCACCAGGAGGTAAGGTCTAATCCTCCTCGGTAATCCTCCACATTAAGGCTAGCCAACTGTAGGACTTTATCCATGGCATGCCTAACTACATGCGTCCTATTTATGACAATAGTACAGCACTCTGAAGAATTTAGCACTGTGCAGAGGCCACCCTGGGCTGCAAAGAGATAGTCAAGACCCATACGGTTATACCGAGAAACTATACTTAATTCATTAATTTGATCCTGCAATGCATTGACTACCACGTTCAGCTCATGAACTAGAACATGGAGTAGGGATTGAAGTCTCCGGGTGGCCATACCTAGTTCAGTAATACCCGCTACCGGGCCCCCAATTGGAATCCAGGCCGTGGCAGAAAGGGCTACAAGTCTCTTTTTAGTCAGAGGATAAGTAGAATTAATATACTGGAGGGCTAATTCAATCGCCTCATCCTCTGTGGCAACGGAGGAGGGTAAGGACAAGGCCTCTCGCTTAGAGCGGTGCGGGGATGGTGGTTTGAGAAGAGGAATAACTTTAGGAAAATAATTCAAAGTTACCAATACACAAAAATCATATGTGGGGGGAAGAATCATGTGGAGGACATTATCACAGAGCCAGTAATGACCAAGGAGAGGGTGAGGAAAGTTCCCAATAAATGTTGGCTCAGGCTGGACAAGGTACTTAGGGTGCCCATAATGCGAGCCCCTATCCCAGGGGGAACGAAGACGAAATGGAGACTTTGCACACCATAGGTGCCAATCCCCAATTGTGACAGGCTGCTCATTTGTTAGTAACTCTTCATACCCCGGGGACTTATGAAAGTAGAAAATAAGCTTGGACGCTATAGTCCTCTCAGTGGTACGCTTAGGAGCCAGATGATCACCTGGGTCATAATCTGCAGGTACGGTAGTAGGGCACATAGGAGTACCTGGAGAAACTACCCACACAGATTCTCCTTTTTCTGGGAGAACATTAGTATAGTTACAGGGAATGGGAAGAACAGTTGAGATGTTTCTTGTTAAACAAAACACTCCAGAAGCTGGATAGGGAGACGTAAAAACTGGCCTTAGAGAAGATTCAGAGGGGGAGGTAGCATTATAAAAGGACCACCAAGTATAATCCTGGCTCCAAGGGCCTGAACTCGAAAAATAGGGAGGTATAAGAGCTGGGAGCTGCACAGGGACAGGAACAGCTGGGACATCTGTAGTATAAGGAGAAAATCGGGAACACACAATACAAGGGGAAGTAATCTTTGCCTGGCTAATTAGTTCCTGGACAGAGTGTAACCAAAGGTTGGAGCGAGTTGGGGTATTAGGAACAAGGAGGCAAGGAGTAGAAAACAACAAAAGCATCCAAACTACTAACATTTTCTTTCTTCCTAATCTAAAACAAATACAGCAAACTAATTAAGCAATAATATTTCAACAGTCTGTGCTAATCACAGATTACTCTAATATAATGTTCTCAGTCTTTGAGTTCTTATACCAGTTGGGATAGACCCTCAACTGATAAGGATCAAGCTCTCAAATTCCAAGAAAGCCAGAATCTGGGCAAGAAAGAGTCTCAGTATGAAGCCGAAGTTCAGCCGCTCCTGCAGTATGCAGTTGACCCTTCTTTTCAGCTAGTAGATTCTTTGGTTCGGGTCAAGCGCAACTTCAATGGCTCCGCTGGATCACTTTCTGCTCTCCACTGTCTAGGCTCCGTCTGATCCGTGCTGGGCTCAGTCTGGTCAGCAGACTTAATTCGAGACCAATGGACCCATGGAGTAATCCCTGCGACCTTCACAGCTGCAGGGGTAGAAAGCAAAACAGTAAAAGGTCCTTTCCATCGGGGCCCCAAAGGCTGGAGCCTCCAGTCTTTCACCCAAACTCTATCCCCTGGCAGGAAGGAATGTACCTGAGCCTGGAAGGGGACAGGGTTTATTTCTCTCACATAAGACTGAAGCTCAGAAATTATCTTACCCAGGAGGGCTACCTGCTCCTGCACCTGGGCAGACCCTAAAGTCCCTATGTCTCCCTTAATTCCCTGTAAAATGGCTGGGGGCTTCCCATACACAATTTCAAAGGGAGAGAGGGCTGTTCCTTTAGTTGGGGTGCATCGGAGGCGGAAGAGGGCTAGTGGCAGTGCCTGTGGCCATTTCAGTTGGGTTTCCTGACAAATCTTTGCTAGGCTATTTTTCAAGGTTCTGTTTGCCCGCTCAACCTGCCCTGAACTCTGGGGACGATAGGCACAATGCAATTTCCAGGTAATGCGCAATGCGCGGGACAGGGCCTGAAGTGTAGCTTCAACAAAGGCGGGACCATTATCTGAACCTATGGCAAGGGGCAGTCCATACCTGGGGATGACATCCCTAAGGAGAGCTCGAGCTACTTCTGTGGCTTTCTCAGTAACTGTAGGATATGCTTCCACCCACCCAGAAAAGGTACAGACCATGACCAAGAGGTATCGGAGCCTACCGCTCCTGGGCATTTCTGTGAAGTCTATAACTAGGGACTCAAAGGGTGTTAGTCCTCTAGACTGAACTCCTGGTGGAATACGGGGTCCCTGACGAGCATTATTCTGGGCACAGAGAGTACATCGGGCTGAGGCAGTGGCAACCAGACTATCCAATCCTTCCAGCACCACTACTCGACTGAGTAGGCGGGCTAGTGCTGTTTTCCCTAAGTGTGATAGGTCATGAGCTTGAGACACTACAGGCCAAGCTAGGTGGCGTGGCACCAGAACTCTGGTATCAGGGAGATGTAACCAGCCATCAGGTCTCCTTACCGCACCTTCCTCTTGAGCCCATTTCTCTTCCATTTGGGTATACATAGGCGTCCATTCTTGCAATCGAATTTGGAACAGGGGAGTCACAGTACTTGCTGGGGGTCCTCGAGCAGCTTCCTTGGCCACCCGATCAGCATGGCGGTTCCCTCGGGCCACTGGAGTATCTATTCTTTGGTGTCCCCTACAGTGAATGACAGCTACCTTCTTGGGGGCCCAAACAGCCTCTAGCAGCTGAAGTATTTCGGGTCCATACTTAACAGGTTGGCCTGCAGCATTTATGAGTCCCTTTTCCTTATACAAAGCTCCATGAGCATGTAGAGTTGTGAAGGCATACTTGGAATCAGTATAAATGTTGGTTACCAGTCCTGCTGCTAGCTCCAGAGCTCGTATGAGGGCCACAAGTTCTGCTTTCTGGGCTGAAGTTCCTTGGGGCAGGGCTCTCGCTTCTATCACCTTATCTTCTGTCACCACAGCATAGCCTGCCAATCGCTTGGAGTTCTCCACATAACTGCTTCCATCTGTGAAATAAATTACATCTGGGTCCCTCCACGGAACATCTTTAAGATCTGGTCGACTGGAGTACACTTCATCCATGGTTTGGATACAATCATGATCCGGTGGTCCCTCAGATGCTGGCAAAAGAGTGGCAGGATTGAATGTAGCCACTGTTTCCAAGTGTGTCCGTGGATTCTCACACAAGCTAGCTTGGTACTTAACCATACGGTTATTTGTAAACCAATGGTTGCCCTTATACTCCATGAGGGTAAGAACTGCGTGGGGGACTTTAACAACCAGTTCTTGCCCCAAGGTCAGCTTATCAGCTTCCTGGACCAGTAAGGCTGTTGCTGCAATGGCCCTCATGCAGGCTGGCCATCCTTTAGCCACTCCATCCAGCTGTTTAGACAGGTATGCAACAGGCCTCTGCCAGGATCCCATCATCTGGGTCAGCACACCCAGAGCAACCCCCTGTCGCTCATGGACATACAATGAGAAAGGTTTCTCCACATCAGGAAGGCCTAATGCAGGGGCTTGGAGTAGGGCTTTCTTTATGGCAATGAAGGATTGTTGAGCAGTAGGTCCCCATTCAAATGGTTCCTTTTCACCCCCCTTTGTGGCTTGGTAAAGGGGTTTCGCCATCAGTGCAAAATTTGGAATCCAAATTCTGCAGAATCCGGCTGCTCCCAGAAATTCCCTAACTTCTCTTCTGGACTTGGGTTGAGGAATTGCAGCAACTGCTTGCTTCCTACTGACATCCAGTCTCCGACTTCCCTGGGAAATACAGAAGCCCAGATACTTCACTTCTGACTGACAAAGTTGGGCCTTTGAGCGTGAGACCTTAT
This sequence comes from Microcaecilia unicolor, assembly GCF_901765095.1. Taxonomy (NCBI): domain Eukaryota; kingdom Metazoa; phylum Chordata; class Amphibia; order Gymnophiona; family Siphonopidae; genus Microcaecilia; species Microcaecilia unicolor. Next base: position 140,208,486 of record NC_044041.1, on the reverse strand, counting down.
AGCCTGCATCCAAGAGTAGCTCCAGCAATTCTCTAGTAGCCTCAAAACACTCTTCCTGGGTCACTGCTGCAATCAGGAGGTCATCTACATACTGGAGTAAAACTCGCCTGGAAGGCTCAGATTTAAAAGTCTTAAGGTCTTGTCCTAGGGCAGTCCCAAAAATGGTGGGGGAGTTCTTGAACCCCTGTGGCAAGCGGGTCCATGTATACTGAAGCTTCCTTCCTGTTACTGGGTTTTCCCATTGAAAGGCAAAAAGCAGTTGACTGGCGGGGGCCACCCGAATACAAAAGAAGGCATCTTTTAGGTCTAGTGTCGTGAAATGGGTAGCTCCAGAAGGTATCAATCCTAGCAGGACATATGGGTTAGGCACTACAGGGTGTAATGAGATAGTAGATTTGTTGACCACTCGTAAGTCTTGGACTGGCCGGTAGTCCTCAGTCCCTGGCTTCTGAACTGGCAACAATGGCGTATTCCATGGAGACTGACAAGGACGAATAATTCCATGGGATAACAGACGATTCAGGTGTGCTTGGATCCCTTCCAGAGCCTTTCTGGGAATTGGGTATTGGCGAAGATGGATTGGCCGGGCATTTGGAAGTAAGTCTACATGGACAGGAGGAATATTTCGGGCCAACCCTGGGGGATTATCTTCTGCCCATACCCCTCTGACCTGAAAGCTATCTGCCAGGGGTAGGTCAACTTGGCCCTGCGACTGATGCAGCCGCCATTCTTCTTCAAGGGGGCAGCAGAAACTCAATATACCCTTTGGGCTAGATGTCGGGGGCCGAAAGGAGACTGAAGTCTGGCCATCAGAGTCAAAGGAAATTTGGGCCCTAAGCTTAGACAGCAGGTCTCGACCTAACAAAGGGATTGGACAGTCTGGCATATACAGGAATTCATGAGTGACTATGTGTGAGCCTAATTGGCATCTACGGGTTGTCAGGAAGGGCCTCCGGTTCTGCACCCCCGTGGCTCCCACCACTCGGACAGTTTTTCCAGACACAGGCGCTAATCGCTCCGTCACAACAGAATGTTCAGCTCCTGTATCAATCATGAATGGAATTGAGCGGCTCCCTATAGTTAACTTGACCATAGGTTCCTGGGAGCCCAATTTGTAGGAACCCGGTCTGTCCTATTCGTCCCATTCTGCCATCTCGGCTATCCCGATGATGTCAGATTCAGCAGGCTCATATCTTCCCTCTCGAACTCGGCCTCGGCTTCCTCGATCTCCTGGTCCCCTTCTCAATCCCTGGCGCCTCTGGGGGCATTCATCTTTCCAGTGCCCTCTTTCCTTACAGTAGGCACACTGATCCCTCTCCAATCTTGGTCTGGGATTCTCCCCCCTTGGCCGGGATTGATTGAAGGAATCTCGGGGCCTGGCTGGTGGTCCGGGGTCCCACTTTGGCTTCCCATTAGCTAGAGGTCGACCTCGATTAAGGGTGGAATTAGTAATGGCTGCCGCTAAAATGTCGGCCTTCTTCTGCATCTTCCGGTCAGCCTCTCGACGCACCTCCTGATCTCTATTAATGAAAACCTTGGTTGCGATCTCAATTAGCTGGGTGGTATTCATCCCTGCGAATCCCTCTTGACGCTGCAACTTCTTCCGGATATCTGGCATACTCTGGGCCACCAATGCACTATTCACCATTCTCTGGTTTTCTAGGGCTTCAGGATCAAATGGGGTGTATGTTCTGTAGGCTTCAATTAGTCGCTCTAGAAAGGCCCCAGGGGATTCAGCTGCCCCTTGGAGAATTTCAGAGACCTTTGCCAGATTAATGGGCCTCTTTATGCCTTTCCTCATACCTTCCAGCAAGTCCCGGCAATAGCCAGACAACAGTTCATAGTGCTGCCCATTATTTGGATCCCAAACTGGAGCTGCGCGAGGAAACCGAGCTCTAACCCTTCCGTGAAATATAGCATGCCCTATTAGTCGGACTCTACACTTGTCTTTGACTGGACACTTGGCTCTAGATTGTACACCTGTCTTTTAGATTGTAAGCTCCTTGAGCAGGGACTGTCCTTCTATGTTTGAATTGTACAGCGCTGCGTAACCCTGGTAGCACTTTAGAAATGTTAAATAGTAGTAGTAGTAGTAGTAGTAACCCATTCCTCTAGGTTCTGTGTCCCCTCGGGGGCACGCGCTCGCGTTATGGCCTCAGCATTTTGCAAAATCTTCCGCCTCTCCTCAGTTGTGAAGAGGGTCAGGAGAAGTTGTTGACAATCAGTCCAGGTTGGGTTATGGGTGGCCATAATGCTAGCCACTAGGTCCACCACTGCCTGAGGCTTTTCAGTATAAGAGGGGTAATGCGTCTTCCAATTCAGGAGATCGGTGGTTGTGAAGGGTACATACTGATAGGCCTGTGCCTGTATAACCTGACCCTGATTATTAGGATCCGGTCGAGTGGTAGTTACCTGACGAAGTGGCAGAACTCTCGAGGAGGTGGGAATGGAATCTGAGGTAGAGCTAGGAGCTACCCTCCTATCATGCTCAAAGGTGATTGCAGCAGGTCTAACCCATTCAGGGGAGGTAGGTTGAAACCCTGAGGGATGGGAAGGGGTACTCATAGACTGAGAGGTGGTCACAGGTGAGTCAGTCCATTGAAAGGGATGCCGGGCCCCTGATGAGTGGGTAGGGGTACTAGAGGGAGAGGCTGGGCTGTCGGGAGTTGAGGAGTCAGGGAGTGGAGCCCAAAGCGGGTCTTCGGAGGTTAACAGGGAAGGATGTGGCAGAGGAGGGTAGAGACTGGGTGAAAAGTCCAACCTAGGGTGTGGCAGGTTTTGCACAGGAGGGGAAGAACTATCCGGAGAAGCCTGTACTGGAGAAGCTTGGGCTGGGCGGCGTGGATCTCTAGGGGCGGCACGGAACCCCAACAATGGGCCATAAGGTGGTGGCTCAAGGTCTGAGGGGTCATCAGAAAGTATGGGTTTCTCAGACAGGGTAGGGGCGGAAGCCACCGATTGGGTGGTAGGCTTCCTGGGGCTCTTTCCCTCTTCTAGTTTAGATTTTCTAATCTTTCTTTGAGCACGGCCTAACATGAATTTTACTGGGGATCCCATATAAGTTTTCAACCAAGAGGGAGGGTCAGTCACAAGGCTATCCCAGGAATCTATATAAGGGAGTTGTTCAGAATATTCTGGTTCTCCTACAACTATGCTGTAGACCTTCCGGATTACTTCAATATCTAAGCTGCCACTAGGGGGCCACCCCACTCCCATAGATGGCCACTCAACTTCACACAAGGTTCTTAGAGTACTTGAGCTTAAAGTCTGTCCATAGTCATTAATTAAAAATCCTTTTTTAAAATTCTTAAGCATACAATCTAGGGGGGTAGCAATTTGTCTAGATGATGTCCCACCCATAATGCTTACAGTTACAACACACAAAAGGGAAGGAGTTTTTTTTTTTGAGAGTGCAGTAAGGGGTCCCCACTCTTTTAACATTCACGCATCACACATTCTGCACAAAAAATCCCACCCAACAATTTCAGATTTCTCAGATACAGATAAGCTCAAGCGGTTTCGCTTCTAGTCCCCATGACTAGAAGGTACTAGGGCCTTCGCTGAGAGTTGATCAGGCTCTCCTTCCCCCAATTTTTGAGGGGCTGGTTTACAATTTTCTAGCTAGAATTACAATACAGAATACAGAATACATACCCGGCGAATGTTCTCCAGTCAGTTGGGTGCTGGGATTAATGCAGGATTCAGTATCCCACCGCTGCCACCAAGAATTGTTGCAGGAATGGATGCATGAATTTATGATACTTCAGGAGTCAGATAGCACACCAGAATGAGAGAGTAATCTTCTTTATTTGCCAGCAAACAAAGTAGAACATCAGCATTAAGTCTCTTCTTCTCTTTCTCAGCTCTCTTTGTCTCTCTCTCAGCTCTCTGTGTCTTTGTGGCTTCTGTCTCAGCTGCTTCTCTTCTTATGCTGTCTTCTCCTTCTTCTGTCTGTTCCTTCTGTCCTTCTCTCTCTTCTGAGCTCCTTCTGACGTAACCTGCTTCTTCTCCCACTTAAATACAGTTCTATCTAGCCTAGCCCCCTTACTCTCCAATTGGTTAAGGAATAGATTGATTACCTTGCCTCAACCAATCAGTTCTATACAAATATCAGTTACATAGGTTCCAGACATCCTAAACTGACCTGTGACCTGGGGCCCCTTACACCAGACATTTGGTCTCCAGAACTCCTGCATGTTATTATGATTGATTTCTCATATTCCTAGTACTAACTGCTAACTAAACTCTGGCATTCATTAAAGGGGTCAAGGGCCAATCTTACTTAATAGCATACATATCAGGTTATTACTTTCAAGACCATTTCTACATTTTACCTATAATTAATCAAGGAGAAGAAGGCTGACTAGTCCTGACCTCTTTCACCTATCAGCTTATACATTGAACCAGCCAGAACTGCAGATAACTTAAAACACATGTTGGCCTCTTCACTGCAGTCCTTGCTTAGAAAGTCAGACAAAGAATTGAACAAATATTCTACATAGAATTATTAATTTACACAGAATACAGCATATTCTAAAGTAAGCATCCTTATAAGACATATTCTACATACTTCTAAATTCTAACTCATTTATATCTAGAATTATTTAGAATCTAACTATTTCCTTCTAAGCAGTGTTCAATTTAATCCTAAACAAACTGCCTGCAATATGCCGGCTCATAATAGAATACATATGTGTTTGCTTAGCAATCCATCAATCACAAGGGTGAAAGAAATTCCTGTCTCTGACCTTTCTAACCTTTTGCTCAACAGAGTTCTAGTAATTAATTCCAGCCTGCATTCCTTTACCTGCAGGACTGAAGAGAATTCAAACTTCAAGCTTTTAATATCATTTCTTATGTATATATAATCATGCCCATGGCTGCCTCAATTCCATATCATCATGCTGATCAATCCATAGACTGGTGGGTTGTGTCCATCTACCAGCAGGTGGAGATAGAGAGCAATCCTTTTGCCTCCCTATATGTGGTCATGTGTTGCCGGAAACTCCTCAGTATGTTCTCTATCTCAGCAGCTGGTGGTCACACACTGCAGCAGCTCTGGCTAGGTCTCCAAGCCTAATCTTTAGGTTTTGTTGAGTACCTGGGGTTGAGGGCTCTTCTTGAGCAAGTGCAAACCTGGTGGTGCCAGGTCCCTCCTTTTCTCCCCCCTCCCGCTGGCTCCGTTTAAAAAAAAAATTTTTTTTGACGTCCTTTAAGGGCGTTTATTTCAACGTTTATATCAGCGTTTATTGCAGCTGCTCACTGGGACACCAGTTCGTTACAGCTCGGAGCGAGAAGCAGGTAATTTTACCTTTTTATAGCGGGCAGGGGGTTCCCCGTTCGGTCTCCACGTGGCTTATGGCGTCGTAGGGCGAGGGCGCGAAGATTCGCTCCCCGGACCGTGTGTGTGCGTCTAGCGGGGATGCGGGGGTTTTCAAAGCCTGAATCGCCTTTGTTGGGCATCAGTTTGGAGTCCGGTCAGTGTCCCGGTTCTTCCTCCGGTGCTGCGGCTTTTCCCCGCCATAAGCGCCCATCCCCCGCTACTCGCCCACTCCATGTTGGCCGGCCACTCTGCTCGGACGGCTTCTTCTTGGGCCGCCCTCGAGCTGGGAGACGTTAATGCTATGGTCGCCCTTGATTTGGGCGACGGCAAGAAAGCGGCGAAAGTTAAGCGCCGTTCTTCCCACGCGGCTCCTCGGAGTTTCGCGCCGGACGCCATTTTGGATGCGCAGCATGTTTCTCCCCCGCTCTTGCGAGCGCCGGTTGAGGGTGCGTCTAGGGCCGTGGCCCAGGCGACAGAAGTGCACAGTCTAGGGGGTTTCTCCCCTGAGTTCTTTTTGCTGCTGCATCAGGCTTTTCTTATGATAAACGCTGCCCCGGCTCCCCCCCCCCCCCCCCCCCGATCAAGGGGCTGAGGCCTCCGGAAGCAAACGCCCTCGGGTAGACTTCCAGGCCCTAGAGGACTCGGTCTCCTCTGATGTAGATGAGGGCAGCGTATCTGAGTTCTCCCAACGGTCCTTTGGGGATTCCTTGGAGGAGACAGATTCCCGCTCGGATGGAGCGGATGAACCCTCTGCAGCACGGATCTTTTGCTCAGAGGATTTGCCCAACCTGTTAGTGCAGGCCATGAGCATTTTGAAGAGTTGCTCTCCGGAGGACGTCTCTCCCTCAGCCTCTGTTGGCTCTGCCATTATGCGGGGGACTAAGCGCCCGCCTAGAACCTTCCACGTGCATGATTGCACACTTTGATTTCGGCTCAATGGGATTTCCCAGAAGCGAGCCTTAAAGTGGCTAGGGCTATGTCCCGCCTCTATCCTCTGCCTGAAGGTGAACGGGAGGCCTTTCTTGGGCCTACCATAGATTCTTTAATCACTGCGGTGACTAAGAAAACGGCGTTGCCGGTGGAAGGTGGCACGGCCGTAAAGGACGCCCAAGACAGGAGTTTGGAGACGGCTTTAAAGTTGTCCTTCGAGGCGGCTGCTTTAAGTTTACAGGCCTCAATTTGTGGCTCCTATGTGGCCAGGGCATGCCGGACGCTTGCGCAGCGGGCTTCCCCCTCGGATCCTTCCTTGAGGGCTGATTGGCCAGCCCTGGAATCGGGCTTGGCCAACTTGGCAGGCTGGCTGTATGATGTCTTGAGAGCCTCGGCTAAAGGTATGGCTCAGACAGTCTCTGCACAGCGGTGGCTTTGGCTGAAGCATTGGTCTGCTGACCACGCCTCTAAGTCTCGCCTGGCTAAGTTGCCTTTTAAAGGCAAGCTGCTCTTTGGGGTCGAGCTGGACAAAATTGTGACCGATCTCGGCACGTCTAAGGGCAAGAGGTGCCCGCCCCGGTTCCTCCAAAGGACGGTTTCAGGAAGCCCGTCCGTATTGCCCGGGCAAGTCGAGCTCCTCTGCCCCCTCTTCCATCAAAAGGAATTTCTCCCCCAAGCAGCATTCCTTTCGCAGAGACCGCCGTCCCGGAGGTGCCACCTCCGGTCCTCCCCCAGGGTCTCGTACCCAATGACGGGGCGCTGGTCCATGGCCCAGAGCAGATAGGAGGACGCCTATCCTCGTTTCTGGGCGAGTGGACCAGGGTGACTTCGGACGCTTGAGTGCTGGAAGTCATCAGAGACGGCTACAAGCTAGAGTTCTGCCGACCCCTAAGAACTCTTCCTGCAAGTCTCCGGTCAAGCTGTGGCAGTGCAGCAGACTTTGGACAATCTGATCCGCCTGGGTGCGGTCGTTCCGGTGCCAGAGATCCTGTGGCAAGGGACGTTACTCCATTTCTTTGTGGTACCTAAGAAAGGAGGTTTTGTCCGGCCTATCCTCGACCTCAAGGGGTCAATCGGGCTTTGGAAGTTCGGCACTTCCGAATGGAGACTCTCCGCTCTGTTATAGCAGCAGTACAGGCAGGGGAGTTCCTGGCATCCTTGGACATCAAGGAAGCTTACTTGCATATTCCCATCTGGCCTCCTCATCAACGCTTTACGCGTTTTGCAGTTCTGAGGACACTCCCAGTTCAGAGCCCTCCCGTTCGGGTTGGCTACTGCTCCGCGGACCTTCTCCAAAGTAATGGTGGTCATCGCGGCCTTCCTTCGCAAGAAAGGAGTACAAGTCCATCCTTATCTGGACGACTGGTTGATCCGAGCCCCCTCTTATGCAGAGTGCGGCAGAGCTTCAGACCGGGTGATTGCTCTTATGAGCTCCCTGAGGTGGATCATCAACTGGGAGAAAAGCCAGCTGCGCCCGACTCAGTCCCTGGAGTATCTGGGAGTTCAATTCGACCCCCAAGTGGGCAGAGTGTTCCTGCCAGACAATCGGATTGTCAAGCTTCAGGCTCAGGTGGACAAGTTCCTAGCAGCCTCTTCTCTTCGGGCTCGGGACTATGGGCAGCAGCTGTTGGGCTCTATGACGGCCACGATGGAAGTAGTGCCCTGGGTCAGGGACCATATGAGACCTATACAGCTCTCTCTGCTGCAGCGATGGACTCCAGCTTCGGAGGATTACACTGTGCGCCTTCCCTTGGATCCAGCGGTGCGCAAGGCGCTGAGCTGGTGGCTGAGGCCAGACAAGCCGTCCGCAGGAATGCCTCTTGTGACCCCGGAGTGGGTTTTTCGTCACGGCGGACGCCTCTTTGTGGGGCTGGGGAGCCCACTGCTTGGGAAGGACAGCGCAGGGGCTCTGGTCCCCTGCAGAGGCAGAGTGGTCTATCAACCTCCCGGAACTCAGAGCCATTCGGTTGGCGCCTTTGGAGTTTCTCCTGGTCCTGGCGCTGAAGCCAGTACGGGTCCTGTCGGGCAATGCCATGGCTGTGGCCTATGTCAATCACCGGGGAGGTACCAGGAGCGCCCCTCTAGCCAAGGAGGCCATGAAGCTATGCCTGTGGGCGGAAGCAAACCAGGAACAACTGTCGGCGGCCCACATTGCGGGAGTCATGAATATTGCTCAGGCGTTCTTGGACATCTCGAAGCGCTGGGGCCAGCCAAGCCTAGATTTGATGGCGTCTTCAGCCAAGTGCCAAGTGCCGCGCTTTTTCAGCAGAGGACGGGACCCTCGATCTCTGGGAGTAGATGTTCTTCTCCCACAGTGGCCGACACAGGAGCTCCTCTTTGTGTTCCCGCCTTGGCTCATGTTGGGCAGGGTGCTAGGCCGGGTGGCAAAGCATCCGGGCCAGATAATCCTGGTGAGTCCGGATTGGCCCAGACGTCCCTGGTATGCGGACTTGATCAGGCTCTCAGTGGACGGACCTCTGCAGATGCCAGCGGAGCGGGGCCTGTTGCATCAGGGTCCCGTGGTGATGGAGGATCCCTCCCCCTTTGGTCTTATTGAGCGGCAGCGTCGGAGCAAGCAGAGCTTCTCAGACAAGGTCATCGCCACTATGCTCAGAGCGAGGAAGCGCTCTACTTCTACTGATTACGCCAGGGTTTGGCGTACCTTTGCATCGTGGTGTGAGGCAGGCTCACTTTCTCCCTTCACTGCTCCAATTTCATCAGTGTTGGCGTTCCTGCAAGAAGGTCTGGAAAAAGGCCTGTCGCTCAGTTCCCTTAAGGTCCAGGTAGCAGCTCTTGCTTGCTTCAGGGGTCACCTGAAGGGTGTTTCCCTGGCATTGCAGCCAGATGTGGTGCGCTTTCTCAAGAGAGTTATTCACCTGCGCCCTCCTCTGCACGCAGTGGTACCTGCGTGGAATCTCAATCTGGTGCTAAGAGCCTTGCAGAAGCTGCCTTGTGAACCCTTGTCGAGGGCATTTCTGAAAGAATTGACGTTGAAAGCAGTCTTTTGGTGGCTATCGCTTCAGCCAGAAGAGTTTCCGAGCTCCAGGCACTATCATGTCGAGAGCCCTTTCTGCAGTTCACTGAGGCAGGAGTGTCTATTCGCACAGTGCCTTCCTTCCTGCCCAAGATTGGTCCTCGCTTCCATGTGAATCAGCAGCTCTATCTACCCTCCTTTCGTAGGGAGGACTACCCAGAGGAGTACTCTGCTCTCAAATATTTAGATGTGAGACGAGTCATCATCAGATACTTGGAAGTGACCAATGATTCCGGAAGTCGGATCATCTGTTTGTGCTGTTCGCAGGTCCTCGTAAGGGTCTGCAGGCTGCCAAGCCTACAGTGGCACGATGGGTCAAGGAACCCATTGCAGCGGCTTATGTGGCCACAGGGAAGGTGCCGTCTATCCAGCTGAAGGCTCACTCCACTAGAGTATAGGCGTCCTCGATGGCAGAGGCCTAGTCCGTCTCCTTGGAAGAGATTTGTAGGGCGGCAACTTGGGCATCGGCTCATACCTTCTCCAGACATTACCGCTTGACTGTGGCTGCTCGGGCGGAGGCTCGGTTTGGAGCTTCAGTGTTGCGGTCAGGGATTTCTGTGTCCCGCCCTGGGTGAGTACTGCTTCGGTACATCACACCAGTCTATGGATTGATCAGCATGATGATACGGAAGGTAAAATTATGTATCATACCTGATAATTTTCTTTCCATTAATCATAGCTGATCAATCCATAGCCCCTCCCAGATATCTGTACTGTTTATATTCTGGTTGCATTTCAGGTTCAAGTTTAGTCTTCAGTTCCTGTTCAGGAGGACTTCGTGTTCAAGTTTTTTCAATTGGATTCTTCAGGAGTTGAGACAATTTTGTGTTACAGTGAGCTGCTGCATTCCTCTCCCCCCCCCCCCCCCCGTTTTACGGGACTGGATTGATACCTAAATTCTGCCGGCGCTCCCTCCCGCTTCGTGCGGCTGTAGGGCAGCTTTGTACCCCTCCCGCTTCGGCGGTGTTAGGGTCAGTCAGCTCCTCCCGCGGTTGCGGTTGCAGGATAAGCCAGATCCCCCCGCATCGGCGGGTGTGGTGTCCCTCCCCCGCTCCGCGGGGATGAGCTGGACGGATTCCCCTCCCCCACTTGTGTGGGGATGAGCTGGGTTAATTCCCCTCCCCCGTTTCAGCGGTGGTGAGCTGGGCAGAGTGTCCCTTTGTGGGTGTAATTCTCTAAGTGCTGAGTCCTGTGGATGGAGCTTTGATATCGACATACTGAGGAGTTTCCAGCAGCACATGACCACATATAGGGAGGCAAAAGGATTGCTCTCTATCTCCACCTGCTGGTAGATGGACACAACCCACCAGTCTATGGATTGATCAGCTATGATTAATGGAAAGAACTAACTAACATTTTTAAAGCGCTACTAGGATTACGCAGCGCTGTACAATTTAAACATAGGACAGTCCCTGCTCAAAGAGCTTACAATCTAAAAGACAAGAGAACAATCTAAAGACAGGTGTACAATCTAGAGGACGAGTGAACAGTTAATCTGATAGGGTGGATAGATTGGGGCATTCTATATTTCTCAGGCGGTTAGGCACCGAAGGCAGCATTGAAGAGGTGAGTTTTAAGCAGAGATTTGAAGATGGGTAGGGAGGGGGCTAGGCGTATAGGTAAAGGAAGATTGTTCCAGGCATAGGGTGAGGCAAAGCAGAATGAGCGGAGCCTGGAGTTGGCAGTGGTGGAGAAGGATACTGAAAGAAGGGCTTTGTCCTGTGAGCGGAGGTTACGGGCGGGAACGTAGGGGGAGATGAGGGTGGAGAGGTAGTGAGGAGCCGCAGACTGAGTGCATTTGTAGGTAAGGAGGAGGAGCTTGAATTGTATGCGATATTTGATCGGAAGCCAATGAAGTGATTTGAGGAGAGGGGTGATATGAGTATATCGGTTCTGGCGGAATATAAGACGTGCAGCAGCGTTCTGAACGGATTGAAGGGGGGATAGATGGCTGAGTGGGAGGCCGGTGAGGAGTAAGTTGCAGTAATCAAGGCGAGAGGTAATGAGAGCGTGGACGAGGGTTCTGGTGGTGTGCTCAGAGAGGAAAGGGCGAATTTTGCTGATGTTGAAGAGGAAGAAGCGACAGGTTTTGGCAGTCTGTTGGATATGCGCAGAGAAGGAGAGGGAGGAGTCGATGACTCCGAGGTTGCGGGCAGATGGGACGGGGAGGATGAGGGTGTTATCAACTGAGATAGAGAGTGGGGGAAGAGGAGAAGTGGGTTTAGGAGGAAAATTATCAGGTATGATACATAATTTTACCTTAAATGTCGAACCTGAGTGCTGAGTGCGAGTAACCCAGGCAGCTGCTGCTTTCTTCAGACAAATAGTCGGGTCAGCGGCTGCTTTCTTCCTCTCTGTGATCCTGTTGCAGCCTTAGCTCAGCTGTGCTTGGACACTGACTGCTGCTCCTGCTCCACACTTGTTTGGGAAGTTCCTAAAAATACCTGTCCAGCTAAGAAATCACTTTTCATTGCTTTTATAATGCTCCTTTCACTACTTGTTTGTAGCAATTCGTTATGAGAGAGGGAAAACAAAAAGGGAGAATAAATCATGGGTGCCGTTTCCCGCCATTAGAAATAGCGGCAGGTAAGTTAAATAATTAGTTTTTGGTTTATTAAATACAGTTATATATTACAATTATACATTTTTGTTATTTAAACTATAAATATCGCAAAATTATGTTTTTTTTCACAAAGTGACACACCACCCGAGTTATGCTCGGTTTTTTGGCGAATTTTGGCACACCAAGCTCAAAAGGTTGCCCATCACTGTTCTAAACAGTACAGATGGCCAGATTTCAGTGAGGCTATCCTGTTTACAGATGGGTTCATCTTAACTGTTGTTGTAATCTGCCTTGGGAAGCCTGGTGTTACAAAGATGATGGAATATATTGAAATTAAATGGAAGTAGAATTAAGCTCTCCTTTCATTGGGGCACCTGGAATCACATTTTCATCTGTTCTGTGGAAGTTTACCTTTTAGATACACAAATGGATTATGCTGTTTTGAACATGTTTCAGGGGCAAGTGATTTTAAAAGTCAAAATAAAAATAAATATTTTGTTTCATGCAGTGTGGCGGAGTAGCCTAGTGGTTAGTGCAGCAGACTCTGATCCTAGTGAATTGGGTTCAATTCCCACTGTAACCGGACTGTAGTTCTGTAGTTCTCACAGAGAAAGAATACGTCAGTTTCACAGAAAATGTTACTTTGCAAGAAAATGTAACTTATTGCATTGTTTCAGCACATCCACATAATACAGCCTCTGTGTATTGATCACGAGACTGCGCTGACAGAGCCAGCTGTATCCCTTACAAGCCTTAATTGCTGACTACTACAAATTGTTATCTAGCTGCTGGTTAACAAATAGGTTTTACTATTAACAAGTTCAAGCTGTAAAGTTTTTGGTTTAGGCTCATTAGAGGAACTCCGATTCTTTAGTTAAAACACAAAAGTATATGCAAAGTCCAAGTATAAAAAGTCCTTCTAGTTCAAGTAGTGCAACCTCGCCCCCTACAATCCCCCCTTTGATACTTTATCAATTGTCCACGTGAAAAGTATCACAGCCAAGTCCAAGATGGTTAGTGTGAAGGAAGGTAAAGGAGTGAAGTCCAGAGGTCTGAATGTCCCAAATAACAGATAGTTGCGAGTAAAGGTTAAGTTCATTGATGTGTGGCCCTAAAATTCCTCCCTTGGCCGTTGAGGTCTTCACCGGGGTTGAGACGAAAGGGCCCCTATTGGACTCTCCCCCCTTTGTAGCCGGTCTTTGCCAGGAAAGGTGTAGTTGGCCCGGTGTGCCTAATCGGTATGTACAGTCAGGACAGGAGTTGTTCTGCTTGGTCCCATGATCGTTATGTGAGGCACCTGTGATGAGACAGAGAGGTTAGCACTTTAAACTTAATTTATGGTTCATCCACATATGACTCATGATCGAAATCCGCTGAAGGTAAGGGAGAATACATCTGGAAGGACATAATGTGTAGTGCTGCCCTTTGGTCAGCAATACGCTCCATTGCTCAGCGGGCAAAGGACAAAAAGCAGGGTATTAAACAAGGTAAAAAGATGAGTCCTCCAAACAGACATACCCCGAAAAATATTAATTTCTTCCACCAAGTACCCCCAAACATGGAGTCCCACCAACTATCACCCAGTATAAATGTCCATCTCTGGACGGGAACATGTGCAAGCTTTCGAATGTCAGTAGCTATATTCATTACTGCAGCTCCAGTATCATCAATTTTCAAGCAACAATTGGAAGTATTCCACTTCCCACAACCCCCCCCCCCCCTTCCGCAAGAAGGTAATCTAACGCCAGACGATTTTGATATATGGCAGTTCACATTTGGGTTTGTTGCTTAGCAATGAGTTCAAGAGCTTCAGCTGTATGATTGGTAATGACTTCTACTACTGCCTGTAAACGTATGATACGGTTCAACATATAAATAGGGGTTCGATATCCCCAGGACCCATCCTGGGCCCACGTTGCGGGTCCATTCGTCTCTATGATCTGTTCTGGATTCCACTCATCAGATCCCCACTTCTGCTCCCCTCCTATGGGAAAAGACCTACGGGAGTGATGACTCAAATCATCATACAATGGTGTACCTAAATCTGCAGCCGCAGAGTGAGGCAATAAGAAGAAGCCTGGATAGATTAACCCAATAGTGCAGGAGCCTGACCAGGTACCTGGCAATCGGGCATACGCATTGTGCCCACATATCCAGAATAACCCATCGGGTGCTTGCCAATGTCGAGCACCCCGGTGACCTGGGTTATTCCAGCGTCCTCTCAACTGAGATACTCCTTGAAAGGGGTTAGGTCCAGAGCAATTAAAGAGTTGTATAGTACCTGTAAAGTTATAAGGTAAACATGATTTGTTGGCTACTGAACTGGGGTACCATGTGACAGCTGCCGGCCAGTATTGTACCTGGGAGCCATTAACAGTAAGGATGGATATACATGGAGTGTCTCCCACAGGGCTAGTGAAATTGGTATCAGGATATCGGGAAATACATTCATGGCCTATCACCAGGGAGCTAAGAGTCCATTGTCCTGTTCGCTGTGCATATGAAGGGCGTCTAGTCCAATTCCAGGCCGCTAATTGTTCCAGAGTCATTGGGGAACCTCGCCAGGGCCAGGATTCTCCCATCAGGGCTCCCCCACAAATCCAGCAGTTGGTAACATTAAGTGCCTGGCCTATTCGGGAAGTCAGATCAATAAACAAATTTTCCCTTGCTTAAAAACATCATCAAAATCAGAAGTGAGGTGGACGACAGATTCATATAAGGTAGTATTACTGTTGGTTCCCTTAGCGAGGGGCGGGACAGGTCGGGTAACCCGCACAACAGCTTTCTTCACTAATAATTCCTGTACCATGTCCTGTTTCCCTCCCCCGTCAGACAGTCCCCACTGTCCAGCATAAGTGGCACAAATCCTCTTTCTGCCTTTAGGACAGGTATGACACGCCCCTGAACAGACTGAGCCAAACCTATATGCGTGGGGCTTAAGATCACCCATCCAATATTTCCTGTTGTCTTCTATGCAGGAGATAGGGGAGGCTAACCAACAGTCTTTGTGAACGGAAGTATGGGCGACAAACATGGTACCCCCTGTATGTGGTCCACTCCGAACTGGGGATGTACAACTCTGGCATGTCTGGGTGTGGACTACTGAAGGGCAGGGGTAGCTATAGAGGAAGACCTCCCATATTAGGTATTGGGTGACTATCATCTGATGGCAGGGAAGAGATGGAGGGGAAAATTATTTAAAGGGTTACTCTCCTTATTCCAGAATCAGCCCTATACGGTGACCACTGTATTTCTGGACATATGTGTGGAGCACAATTATTGACTCCTTTTTAGAGTCAGCCGCAGAGGGTGATTCGGATTCGAATGGGCAGTCCACTTTCCCTGTGGTGACGATGCAGCAGCAGGTTTCACTCTGGTCCAATGTATCCAGACAGGAGTTCCTGCAATTTTTACAGCAGTGGGGGTGGTTAGAATGACGAGAGAGAAGGCCCACTCCACTTGGGTTTTAAACAATCAGCATCATCCCATTCCTTTACCCATACTTCAAGTGGAGGAGTGGCCTAGTGGTTATGAAACAGGCTAAGTGAATGGGTGGTGGACTTTGGTCCTGGGGAACTGAGGAACTGAGTTCGATTCCCACTTCAGGCACAGGCAGCTCCTTGTGACTCTGGGCAAGTCATTTAACCCTCCATTGTCCCATGTAAGCCGCATTGAGCCTGCCATGAGTGAGAAAGCGCGGGGTACAAATGTAACAAAAATAAAATCCCCTACCTGAAACTGATGTATGCTAGACCACCGCCCCTACCCTCATGTCCTACATCATTGCAAGTCCAAGGTGAGGGTACCCTTGTGCAGCAAATGAAAGGGTTACGGGAGGTAGTGCAGGAAATTTAGCAGTACACTGAGAGTGTAAGTCCACTAGTTTTGACTACCCCCGTACATTTCATAAGGAGTGAGATCGGTGGTCCTGGGCAGACACCGGAGATGTAGCAAGGCTAGTGGCAAAAGATCAGGCCACTTGGCTTTAGCCTCCTCACAGAGCTTAGCTAACTGATTCTTCAGTATCAATCTCTCTGCCAGTTAATTCATTTTTAGAAAATACCTTTATTATTTATTTGTTTACAAAACCTAATACCTTAACATATCATTCCTTCATACACACTCATGCACGCTCACTTACAAATGCACACTCATACACATTTCACAATAAAACCTTAATGGAGCAAACCCACTAATACATGTAATATCCTAACTGTTCAAAATGCCCAGTAACCTCAGCAGGATATTTGTTCAAAAAGTTCCTCTGATGCTAGTACTGCACTACCCCCACGGGGTGTGCCTGTTGCTTTAATCTTCCATACTAGTCACAGCACTGCACTGCAAGTTCAAAAAGTTCATCTAATTTTAGTGCTGCACTACCCCTAGGGCAGTGATGGCAAACCTATGGCACGCGTGCCAGAGAGGGCACGCGGAGCCCTCTCTGCTGGCACGCGTGCCGCCGGTCGCCTCACCCGAGACTTTCAGCCCTCCCACCCACCCGGCGTCAATCATTCCTTCCTCCCTCCCTCCCACCCGGCGTCAAGCATTCCTCCCTCCCTCCCTCCCACCCAGCACCAGCCCGCCCGGCCTCCATCCCTCCCTCCGAACCGGAAGAAATTTAAAAGTCTTCCCTTGTCTGAGTAGGCGGCGTCAGCATCAGCAGTAGCAGCGAAAAGCGTGCTGCTGGTTCAGCGCGTCTTCAGCCTTCCGTCTCTCAAGCTCTCTGGTCCCGCCCTCATTTCCTGTTAGGGCGGGACCAGAGAGCTTGAGAGACGGAAGGCTGAAAACGCGCCAAACAGCAGCACGCTTTTCGCTGCTACTGCTGATGCTGACGCCGCCTATTCGGACAAGGGAAGACTTTTACATTTCTTCGGGTTCGGAGGGAGGGAGGGATGGCGGGCTGGTGCCGGGTGGGAGGGAGGGAGGGAGGAATGCTTGACGCCGGGTGGGAGGGAGGGAGGGTGCCCTGGTGCACGCCGGATGGGAGAGAGTGCGGCCTGGTGCTTGGGTGAGAGTGCTGGGTGCTTGGGTGGGAGGGAGGCCTGCCTGGTGCTTGGGTGGGAGGGAGGGAGGGAGGGCGGAGGGCTGCCTGGTGCTTGAGTGGGTGTTCTGCCTGGTGCTTGGGTGGGTGTCCTGGTGCTTGGGTGGGAGTGCTGGGTGGGTGGATGGCCTGGTGCTGGGTGGGAGGGAGGGAGGCTTGGGTGCTTGGGTGGCCTGGTGCTTGGGTGGGAGGCCTGGTGCTTGGGTGGGAGTGCTGGGTGGGTGCATGGCCTGGTGCTTGGGTGGCAGGTCTGGTGCTGGGTGGGTGGCTTGGTGCTGGGTAGGAGGGAGAGAGGCCTGGGTGCTTGAGTGGGAGGCCTGGTGCTTGGGTGGGAGTGCTGGGTGGGTGCAGGGCCTGGTGCTTGCTTGGGTGGGAGGGAGGGAGGGAGGCCTGGTGCTGGGTGGCAGGCCTGGTGCTGGATGGGTGGCCTGGTGCTGGGTGGGAGGGAGGCCTGCCGCTGGGAGGGCAGGGGGGAGAGGAGGGTGGGTGGAGGGGAGGGCAGGGGAGAGAGGAGGGTGGCTGGACATGGGTGGCTGGAGGGGAGAGGAGGGTTGCTGGACATGGATGGAGGGCAAGAAATGAAGAAGAAAGGAGGAAAGTAAAGAAATAAATGGAAAGGAAGCCCTGGAAACGGAGTTAAGAGAACAGATAGAGAGCAGCAGAATCAGCGACTAGGACCAATATGGATAGAAAAACAAAATCACCAGACAACAAAGGTAGAAAAAATCATTTTATTTTCATTTTAGTGTTTGGAATATGTCCAATTTGAGAATTTACATCTGCTGTCTTATTTTGCACTGGGTATACTGGAGCTGTAATAACTTACAGAAATGATTTATAATGAAAGAAAATCATGTTATTTTTTTCTCCTATACTAGTATAATATTTTCAATGATGTCTGTTTATATGCGCCATGGCTGGTGTAAGGGTGTGTGGCTATTATAGGGGTGGAGTCATATGTGGTGACCCCGCCCATAATGAGTACCGGCACTTCGCGATGAGTAATTAGATTTGGGGTTGCTGTTTGGGCACTCGGTCTCTGAAAGGTTCGCCATCACTGCCCTAGGGTGTGCTTGTTACTTTAAACTCCCATCATAGTCACAGCACTACACAAAATCCAATCCTTTTCATGTGTGCTGGGTCCCAGGAATTCCAAACGAAAATGCAAACATTTGCTTAGAGTTCTCCACTCCTGTGGTCAATCCACTTCCACTCATGCGATGTGCTTGAAACTCTTACAGTCATCCGATATACCCCAGACTCTACACAGCCTGTGTTTCGCTACATCCGCATCATCAGGAGTCGGGTCCTACACAAACAAACATATGCAAAAGTGCTCACAAATCTATCCTAAACCCCTCTCAATAACTTATACTAATACATTAACATTTTACTCACTGTGTAAACTTGTAAATCCCTTATGGCTGCAAGACGGTGGGGATTCTACTTCCACTTCACATCTGCCTACCAAACGCTGGCCCATGCGCTGTGAAAGCTGGCTTAAAACCTAATCAAACACCATACCATCCAGCCCCACCTACTCAAACCTGTAGCCACTCAACTTCCTTATTCAAACCCCCTGGCTCTACCGTATTCCACCTAAAAATGGTTCTTTGCTCACATCGTAACAACTGTTGTGTAATGTTGCCTCCTCTACAGTTTCCTTGCACTTTAAACAATACCACAAATTGAAGATCCTCCACAGTGTGGCCAGCCCTCCCCCAATGGGCAACTAATGGTGTATCCTGCTTGGCTAACCTAATGTTGCTAAGGTGCTGAGCCATCCTGTTCTTAATTTTCCTAACTGTATGCCCCACATACCATAGTCCACATGGGCAGCAAATTCCATATACACACTGTTTGGTATTACAATCTGTATGTGTTTGCAACTTAAAAACACGTCCCTGTGTGTGTGGAATTATCACTTGTGTAACCTGCATTGCATACTTGCAATGAGGCAGCCATGGCATAATTATATATATATAAGAAATGATATTAAAAGCTTGAAGTTTGAATTCTAGCTTTTTACCTGGCAACTAAAGTGAAGGTATGCCAGATGGTTCAGATTATATTGAACTCTAGCGTTTGCCGGGCTGGGTTAGAAAGGTCAGAGACAGGAATTTCTTTCACCCTGGTGAATGATGAAAGCTGGCTCAACATCTGTACATTATTAGGCATACTGAATAGTTTTGTAAGCAGGCAGTTTGTTTAGGATTAAATAGAAAAAATGCTTAGATAGAAAATACTATTTAGAGAGAGAGAGGCAATAGATTAGTATTTACAAGTTTTTGATATTTAGAATATGTCTTATAAGAAATACTGATTCTGTGTAGTTAATAGGTAGAAAACCTTTTTAAATTCTGTATCAATTCTTTGTCTGATGTTTCTAAGCAAAGACTGTAGTGAAGAGGCCAACATGTGGTTTGACTTAGCCATAGTTCTGGCTGGTTCAATGTATAAGCTGATAGGTGAACGAGGTCAGGGCTAGTCAGCTCTCTTCTCCTTGATTAATTATAGCTAAGTGTAGGACTGGCCTCCTGAAAGTAATAACAGACCATAGCCGTATGCCATTAAGTAAGATTGACTTTTGACCTCTTTAATGAATGCCAGAGTTTAGTTAGCAGTTAGTACTAGGAATATGAGAATAATAAATGTAAGAATATCCATTATCCTCTAAGTGAACCCAGTTTAAGCTATAGATGAGACATTAATCATAAGGAAAATATAAGAGTTCTGGAGACCAAATGTCTGGTGTAAGGGGCCCCAGGTCACAGGTCAGTTTAGGATGTCTGGAACCTATGTAACTGATATTTCAAAAGTAATGATTGGTTGAGGCAAAGTGACCAATCTATTCCTTAACCAATTGGAGAGTAAGGGGGCTGGGCTAGGCTAGGCTGGATAGAACAGTATTTAAGTAGGAGCAGAAGCAGTTTACGTCAGAAGGAGCTCAGAAGAAAGGAAGAAAGCTGGAAGACAACAGGAGAGACAGCAGAAGAGAAGCAGCTGAGACAGAAGCCACATGACACAAAAAGAGCTGAGAGAAAGAGAAGAGAGCTAGAACTGATGTCTTGCTTTGTTTGCTGGCAAATAAAGAAGATTTTTCTCTCATACTGGTGTGTGCTGTCTGACTCCTGAAGCATCACAAATTCATGCATCCATTCCTGCAACAGCAATACACATACCCTCCACATAATGTATGTCCTCTCCCAAAATCATCTGTTCGAGCTGTGTCCATTCGCTTATAAACGGACAAAATCTCTCCCATATTTGGCCCTCGCGTGTATGTGAACATAGGAATGCTTTGAAACTGTTGATGTACTGTAACCATGGGCCACAATTGCCTAATCACTTTCTCTACAGCCAAACTGTTTTGCGTATAAGGTAAAATGCAAGTAAGCCTGCGTGTTAGAGCCAGACAGCCATTCCCTATGGGCGTTAAATGCCCGTTTGGCCGCCTTGTGAATCACCCTAGGCAGATACCCCCGCTGCCTGAACCGTTTGATCATCTCCTGAGCCTGATCTTGATATGTACTGCGCGCTGAGCATAACCTACGAAATGTACTGCGCGCTGATTCTTCAGGGATCTATTTGCCCTCTCTACTGCCCCACTACTCTGCGGTCTGCACGCGCAATACAACTTCCAATCGAGATCTAATCTCATGCTGAGTTGTTGAGTTACTTCACTAGTAAAGGCAGGACCATTATCAGAGTTGATCTGCTTGGGGAGCCCATACCTTGGAAGAAGATGATGGAGAAGTAAAGAGGTGACTTCTTTAGCCATTTCAGTCCATGTAGGTATGGCTTCAATCCATCCAGTATACGTACATACTGCTACAAGGATAGCTTTATATCCCCTGGCTGGGGGCATGTGCGTAAAATCAATTTGACAGACTTGGAAAGGACTGGTGCCCCGTAAGATGTTACCAGGAACTGGGCCTGGCCCCGTCCGTGGGTTATTCCAGGCACAAATAATACATTGACTAGAAGCATTCTTGGTCCAATGAAACAGGTTGTTGATATAGTAGGTTTTTCCAAGTAATCAACCTAGGGTGTCTCGGCCGAAGTGGGTCTGGTCATGGGCTCCCTTGACCACAGTCCAAGCCAACGTCTCAGGTATCCATATTCCGCTATCTGGCAGCACCCACCACCCTTTACGCAGTTCTAGTGCCTCCCGTCGAGCCCATTATTCCTTTGATGAAGCATAAGTTGGTGTCTCGGTTGGTAAATGGATTAGGAGTAGCATCCCAGAATCAGAGGAATAAGGAAGTTGGCTCGCCTCCTTTGCTGCATCATCTGCTCGCTGATTGCCCCTGGCAATAGGGTCCATTCTGCTGGTATGAGCTTTACAGTGCATCACTGCCACTTTCTTTGGCTTCCATACCGCTTCAAGCAACCAACAGATTTCAGTAGCATGTGCAAGCCCCTTTCCTTCTGCAGTTAGGAATCCCCTTTCCTTATACAATGCCCCGTGTACCTGAAGGGTTAAGAAAGCATATTTGGAGTCAGTGTAAATGTTAACCACCTTCCTTTCTGCCCACTGAAGGGCTCTGGTTAGGGCAATCAATTCAGCCTTCTGAGCAGAGGTTCCGGGTGGTAAGGCCATTGCCTCTATTATGTGGTCCTCTGACACAACAGCATATGCTGCTCATCGAACCCCTGCTATCACCTGACTACTCCCGTCCGTAAATAGTGTAACTCCCCCTTGCCACGGCTGGTCCTTAAGGTCAGGTCTGCTGGAATGGACAGTGCCCATCACTTCTTCACAATCGTGTAGCCTGGGTTCGGGAGCTGGTAAGAGTGGCAGGGTTTAAGTTGGTGGTATCTTGAATCTGCACCTCTGGGTTCTCACACAATAGGGCCTGATACTTGACTAACCGCGAGTTAGTCATCCAACGGGGTCCATGGCTTTCTAATAGGCCCCGGATGGTATGGGGGGCGGTTACGAGTAGCGTTTGGCCAAAGGTGAGCTTATGGGCTTCTCTGATCAGCAAGCAAGCAGCAGCTATGCTCCGTAGACATCCCGGCCAACCTTTTGCTACATTGTCCATGCCTTTAGAAAGGTATGCTACTGGTCGTTGCCAAGTACAGACTGTTTGCGTTAGTACTCCAAGTGCCAGGCCTTTCTTCTCATCCACAAACAGGTGGAAAGGCTTCGTTACGTCTGGGAGTCCGAGTGCTGGGGGGGATACAAGGGCCTTCTTCAAATCTGCTAGGGCCTTCAATTCGTGTTTTTCCAACTGGAAGGGTTGGGCCTCGGGTTCAGGTCCTTTCAGTTTGGCATACAGGTCTTGGGTCAAAACAGCGAAATTGATGATCCATATTCGGCAGTAACCTGCTGCTCCGAACAATGCCTGCAGTTCCTTTTTGTTTGTTGGTATGGGCTGGTTACAAATAGCTTGATTACGGGGCATACCGAGCCTCCGAGTAACGTTTAATGTGAGCAAGTGCAAAGCGATGCATGTGGGAAAGAGGAACCCGAATTATAGGTACGTAATGCAAGGTTCCACGTTAGGAGTCACCAACCAAGAAAGGGATCTAGGCGTTGTCGATGATATGTTGAAACCCTCTGCTCAGTTTGCTGTGGTGGCTAAGAAAGCAAATAGAATGTTAGGTATTATTAGGAAAGGAATGGAAAACAAAAATGAGGACGTGACCACACCTTGAATATTGGGTTCAATTCTGGTCGCCACACCTCAAAAAAAATATAGTAGAATTAGAAAAGGTACAGAGAAGAGCGACAAAAATGATAAAGCGGATGGGACGACTTCCCTATAAGGAAAGGCTGAAGCAGCTAGGGCTCTTCAGCTTGGAGAAAAGATGGCTGAGAGGAGATATGATAGATGTGTATAAAATAATGAGTGGAAGGGAATGGGTAGAAGTGAATCGTTTGTTTACTCTTTCCAAAAAAACTAGGACTAGGGTGCATGCGATGAAGCTACAAAGTAGTAAATTTAAAATGAATCGGTGAAAGTTTTTCTTCACTCAACCTGTAATTAAACTCTGGAATTCATTGCCAGAGAATGTTGTAAAGGCAGTTAGCTTAGCGGGGTTTTAAAAAAGGTTTGGCCAGCTTC
Source organism: Microcaecilia unicolor (assembly GCF_901765095.1). Lineage (NCBI taxonomy): Eukaryota > Metazoa > Chordata > Amphibia > Gymnophiona > Siphonopidae > Microcaecilia > Microcaecilia unicolor. The sequence goes on along the minus strand of NC_044041.1, from coordinate 140,185,521 downwards.
CTAAAGGAAAAGTCCATAAACCATTATTAAAATGACCTGGGGAAAATCCACTGTTTATTTCTGGGATATGCAGCATAAAATGTATTGAACTTTTTTGGGACCTTGCCAGGTATTTGTGGCCTTGATAGGCCACTGTTGGAAACAAGATGCTGTTTGGTCTGTCCCAGTGTGGCAATACTTACGTACTTAAGTAGTAGTAGTAGTAGTAGTAGTAGTATTAATAGTCTGCTGAACTGGACAATTTTGGTACATTTAGACTGACTCTGGACTTCTGCATGAAGTAGCTCTTCCCTCATTATTCAATATCTGTATTTTAAATAATAGTAATAAAAATATCAAGTGCTTTTTTTATAATATACCTCTGCAATCCACAAAACAAAAGGAGCAAGTTCTCACATGCCATCTTTTTCTATTGATCTAAGTACAAGCAAAAATAATTAAAATGCTCCCAGGTTTCAACCTAATTCACGTTCAATGTGGGGTATAAATGTCATAAATAAATAAATAGAAACTCTGAATGTTGAGCACCTTATTCTCATAACATGATGTCTGTTTTAGTGTCCCTTTACCAAGAGAAAAAATATCTGCACAAATATAACACGTGCTAGGGTGTCCCTATAACTAGTCCCTCCAAATGACACACAGATTACGATTTATAACAAATTACTACTCTACCTATTAAAAGTTATTCCGTTATACGTCCTACATGTACATCCATACGCTGCACAAGCCGGCATGTTTGAAAATATAAATAAGATTAAATACAAATGCTACCAACAATAAAGAGCGACAACGTGGATGCAGCAGCTCATAGGTTTGCTTGCTTTGTTTTGAGTGTATGACAATGACGGCTGCATGGGGAAGGGGAAACTAAGACTGACCTAACTGCTGTCGCTTGGTCTCCGGTCTGTTAAACTAAACCTCCTTGAGGAGAGAGCACATCTACATGGGGGCTCACCGCCAAGGAGGTTTAATAAGGCAGGAGACAGCATGACGCCAAAAAGTTGAAGCCATCTCCCCTGCGAACCACCATATTGGTGACTCCAAAATAAACTATCCGCTGCTGCATCCTTGTTGGTAGCATTTCTGTTTAATTTCAGTTATAGACACATGCCGGCTTGTATAGCATGCAGATGAACACAGAGGAACCATCAGAACGGAATAACCTTTCATCAGTTAGAGTAGTAATTAACGCAACAATGATTTTGCTACTAAGAGAAAAACATGTGATTTATACTAAATTGAACCCGCCGATTCCAAATATGAACTCCGAATTTGCCTGACACATCTAGATTTTAAATTATACATGCAAAGCCTATTCACTTATAATATTAATGCATTATATATTGGCAATATTCCAACGGACATGCCCGGACCTGTCTATTGGCTGATGTCAGCAGTAAGTATATAAGGCAAGATGGATAGACGTAAATGTGTTAACAATCCGGACAATTTCTGCTATATATGTGGTAAATACACTGATCAGCGCATGAATCTGACAAAGCGAGTGCGCCTTGCTTACAAGCAGGGGCGTATCTGAACTGCGGCGGTAGGGGGGGCCAGGGCCAGAGAGGGGGGGCACATTATAGCCCCCCCCCCCCGCCGCCGCCGCCGCCGCCGCCATTGCCGATCCCCCTCCCCCCAGCCGCTGCCATTGCTAACCCTCCCCCTCCGCTGCTCGCCTACCTTCGCTGGCGGGGGACCCCAACCCCCGCCAGCCGAGGTCCGCGTCCTCCTGCCGCTGCCGGCTGCCTTTGGTCCTTTCATTCTTCCATTGAAGCTGGCGCCGACGAAAAAGTTTCTTTTGAATCTGACGTCGCTGCACGTTGCACGTTGTACGTGCAGGACGTCAGACTCAGAAACAATTTCTGAGTCTGACGTCCTGCACGTACAACGTGCAGCGACGTCAGACTCAAAAGAAACTTTCGTCGGCGCCAGCTTCAATGGAAGAATTAAAGGACCAAAGGCAGCCGGCAGCGGCAGGAGGACGCGGACCTCGGCTGGCGGGGGTTGGGGTCCCCCGCCAGCGAAGGTAGGCGAGCAACGGAGGGGGAGGGTTGGCAGCGGTAGGGGGGTCCAGGGCGAAATCTGCGGGGGCCCAGGCCCCTGAGGCCCCACGCAGATACGCCCCTGCTTACAAGTATTACTTTGACTGTCAAATTGGAGATCAAGATAAAAGCTGAGCACCTCATGTTTGTTGCACTGTGTGTTACTCTGGGCTAACGGGTAAAAGGGAAGGAATGGCTTTTGCAGTGCCGATGGTTTGGCGTGAGCAGAAAAATCACCATTCAGACTGTTATTTTTGCATGACTAAAATCGCCGGATATTCAAAGAGAAACAAGTCACAAATTGTGTATCCTGACTGTGTATCCTGACTACCTTACACTTATGGCTCTGGGCATTTCAATGCTGTTCTAGAGATAGGTTACAGCAAACACATTCCATAGGTCTTAAGCTTAAGCCCATCCACCCTGCCCCACAACCCACCCACCCCAAGACTGACACTTCCTATATAGCTTTACCAAATATACTACGTATCATAAATTAACCCCACCCTATTTACAACCCCATCATAGTACACCTGTTCATACCCATTTCAACAAATCAAGATGACTTTTATTCTCTGTACTAATTGTGGTGCTTTAGTTTCAAGACCAAGCTTCTGGAGACTTAAAGCTTGTCCTATCTGTCTTCAGCTTGCTAGTTTAAAACAGGAGCTCAGCAAAGTAAAGCAGGAATTAAATGCACTTAAAGCAACTTCTAGGACTGCACAAAATCATACTGCACAGAATCATACCAAATTCTCACCACTGCCTCAAAGGATAATACCACCTAAGAATAGATGGTTCACAGTAGGCTCAGGCAGGCTTCGTTATGTGACACAGAAGCATCCGCCCTCACAAGTTTTGCCCCTACAGAATTCTTTTGCTCCACTACAGCACTGTGATGTTCCTGAAAATAAAACTGAGGTGGAAGAAAAAGAAAAAGCAAAGAAGGTGGAACAAAAAGATATGAAGGTACCCAAAGAGAAAAGACACCCCCAAATCACTAAAACCGAAACACATACTAGGAAATGTAGATGGAAAGCGATGACCACAAATGCTCACAGTCTAAGCAATAAAGTTCATGACCTTCATGCCCTAATCTTGGAGGCAGACTTGGATATAGTTGCAATCACAGAGACATGGCTCAATGGTTCCCATGAATGGGATGCAAACATACCAGGCTATAATCTTTTTAGGAAGGACAGAGAGGGGCGTAAAGGTGGAGGAGTAGCTCTGTATGTGAGAAATGATATCACAGCGACTGAAATGACAGGGAACTGGGGAAAGGAAGAAGCGATATGGATCACCTTAAAAAGAGAGGATAGAACCTCTGTCCATGTGGGTGTTGTCTACAGACCCCCGACACAATTGGAGGACCTAGATAAAGATCTGATCGCTGATATTCAAAAGTTGGGAAAGAAAAGAGAGGTGCTGTTGTTGGGAGATTTCAATCTGCCGGATGTAGATTGGAAGGTTCCGTCTGCGGAATCGGAAAGAAGTAGAGAGATCGTGGATGCTTTTCAAAGTGCTTTGCTCAGACAAATGGTGTCAGAACCCACGAGGGAGGGAGTGACGCTAGATTTATTTATTTATTTGCATTTGTATCCCACATTTTCCCACCTATTTGCGGGCTCAGTGTGGCTTACAATACATTGTGAATGATGGAAGTACAATTGGTTGCAGTCCGATTGTGGGTTACATTATGAAGAGTTATAGAAGACAGAGTAGATTCAGGATATCATTTAGGACTAGAACTGCGAAATATATGGAGGTACAATAGGTTGCAGTACGCTTATGGGTTACATTATGAAGAGTTATAAAAGACAGAGTAAATTCGGGATATCATTTTGGAATAGAACAGCGGAATTTAACAGTGGTGAGTAGAGAGGGGGGCAAAACAGTATCGAGAGAACATATAGGTCTAACAATTTTATCTATGGGTAGGGTTTTAAGAGTGGTAAGAATGCAAGAGAGGAGACTTCAGGAGAGAGTGTAATGGTGTGTATCTATTAGTTTGTATGGGCTTCATGTGTTTTGATCCTTGCCATAGATTTTCTCAAAGAGATAGGTCTTCAGTAGTTTGCGGAAGTCGGTCAGTTCGTAGATCATTTTCAAGTTGCGTGGTACAGTGGCGTAGCCAGAAGTCAATTTTTGGGTGGGCCAACAGGTTGGATGGGTGGGCACTAGACAGTGGTGTGCTGGTAAATGTTTAACAACAGGCTCTCTCCCCGGTCCACCTCTGCACCCCCCCCCCCCCATCCACCGGTGCACCTCCCCTCAAAATTGCAGAGCTGGCTATAGCCGGGGAGAGAGCCTGGGGGGGGGGGGGGGGCAATGCATTACTGTCTCCAGGAAAAAAAAGTTAAATGATCCCAGGTTCCAATTTAATTCATGTTTAATGTGGGATAAAATGCCATAAATAAGTAAATAAATATAAACTTTTAATGTTGAGCACCTGATTCTCAAAGTGGACATATTCCAAACACTATAATGAAAATAAAATTATTTTTTTTCTACCTTTGTTGTCTGGTGACTGTTTTTCTGATCATGCTGGCCCAGTATCCGATTCTGCTGCTATCTGTCCTCTTAACTCCGTTTCCAGGGCTTCCTTTCCATTTATTTCTTTACTTTCCTTCTTTTCTCTCCCCTTGTCCCCTCCATCCATCCATCCCCAGCAATTCTCTTCCCTCCCCTGCCCCCTCCATTCATCCATACCCAGCAATTCTCCTCTCTGCCCTGCCCCTATCCAGCCATACCCAGCAATTCTGTTCTTGCCCCTGCCCCCCTCTATCCATCTATACCCTACCCAGCAATTCTCTTTTCTCCCCTGTCCCCTCCCTCCAGCCATCAGCGATTCTCCTCTCGCCCCTCCCGCTCCCATCCATGTCCTGCGATTCTACCTGCCCGCCCGGAGCCCTCTTCTCCCCCCCCCCAAAAAAAAATTTACAGTGCAGGCTGAGCTCCGTTTCCGCATCTGCCTCCCTCACTCTCACGGCAGCACTTCCCAAATGCTGCTCACCACCGCCACGATCGCAGGATCTACCTCCCTCCGTCCCAGCACTCAGCAGCAGCGGTAGCGAATCATACACGCTGCCTCCTTCTAACCCGGAAGCGTCTCCACTGCCGCTTCCGGGTTAGAAGGAGGCAGCGTGTATGATTCGCTACCGCTGCTGCTGAGTGCTGAGACGGAGGGAGGTAAATCCTGCGATCGTGGCGGCGGTGGGCAGCGTTTGGGAAGCGCTGCCGTGCATAGGCGGTCGGTGGCCCAACTGTTTGGGGAGGCTAAAGGAGGCGGGGTTAGGGGTGGGGCCAGGGGTGGATCTTAAATCCATACTTGTCTGATCACACACAGAAAAAAAAAAAATGTCACAATTAATACCTTTTATTAAATTTAGATATTAGCTATGTATCATATGTCAAAGAATAAAGTGGTTGCTCAAAGCATATACTAACCACAATCGCTCAACTGCAAAACACTATGCACAACTTTGTGCAAAAACACACTCGGAACCTTACTGTACCATAAATATTACACTGGGCAGAACCTAATACACCAATATACCACCCATACGGAAAATGCAGACCGTCAACAATATTGAAATAAGGGATCATAATATCACAATTCTCATGTAGAGCCACAAAACATCCTAATTCATGTTTAATGTGGGATAAAATGTCATAAATAAGTAAATCAACTTTTAATGTTGAACATATTCCAAACACTATAATGAAAATAAAATGATCTTTTCTACCTTTGTTGTCTGGTGACTTTGTTTTTCTGATTGTGCTGGCCCAGTATCCGATTCTGCTGCTATCTGTCCTCTTAACTCCGTTTCCAGGGCTTCCTTTCCATTTATTTGTTTACTTTCCGCCTTTCTTCTTCATTTCTTGTCCTACATCCGTAAGTAAAAGCTGGGTCCTCCGCAAACTTGACTGTCCAGTGGATCCAGCTTTTGCCTATTTTCTTCATCCATGTGCAGTTTTTCTACTCTCTTCCTTTTCTGTTATCTCCTCCTTCCTCACTCCTCCCTCCCCCTCCATGTCCAGCAACCCTCCTCTCCCCCCTACCCTCCCCTCCATCCACCCATGTCCAGCAACTCTCCTCTCCCCTGCCCTCTCCCCTTCTTCCACCATGTCCAGCAAACCTCCTCTCCCCTTCCTTCCCTCCATCCAGCAACCCTCCTCTCCCCTGCCCTGCCCTCTCCTCTTCTTCCACCATGTCCAGCAACCCTCCTCTCCCCTTCCCTCCATCCAGCAACCCTCCTCTCCCCTTCTTCCACCATATCCAGCAACCCTCCTCTCCCCTTCTTCCACCATGTCCAGCAACCCTCCTCTCCCCTTCCTTCCCTCCATCCAGCAACCCTCCTCTCCCCTTCTTCCACCATATCCAGCAACCCTCCTCTCCCCTTCTTCCACCATGTCCAGCAACCCTCCTCTCCCCATCCCTCCATCCAGCAACCCTCCTCTCCCCTTCTTCCACCATGTGCAGCAACCCTCCTCTCCCCTTCCCTCCATCCAGCAACCCTCCTCTCCCCTTCTTCCACCATATCCAGCAACCCTCCTCTCCCCTTCTTCCATTATATCCAGCAACCCTCCTCTCCCCTTCCCTCCATCCAGCAACCCTCCTCTCCCCTTCTTCCACCATGTCCAGCAACCCTCCTCTCCCCTTCTTCCACCATGTGCAGCAACCCTCCTCTCCCCTTCTTCCACCATGTCCATCAACCCTCCTCTCCCCATCCCTCCATCCAGCAACCCTCCTCTCCCCTTCTTCCACCATGTGCAGCAACCCTCCTCTCCCCTTCCCTCCATCCAGCAACCCTCCTCTCCCCTTCTTCCACCATGTGCAGCAACCCTCCTCTCCCTTCTGTCCTGTTTCCTTCCTGCCCCCCCCCCCCCGTCGTACCTTTAAATATTACAGTTTTGCTGGAGTCGCGGGCAGCCGGCATTGAAGACATCGGCAGGCTTACACCGGTTCCAGCAACCTTCCCTCTTCCCTCGTTGCAAGTCGGATGATGGCTCCGCCCTCTTCTGACGTATTTCCTGTATCTACGATGGCGGAGCCATCATCCGACTTGCAACGAGGGAAGAGGGAAGGCTGCTGGAACCGGCGTAAGCCTGCCGATGTCTTCAATGCCGGCTGCCCGCGACTCCAGCAAAACTGTAATATTTAAAGGTAGGGCGGGCGGGCAGCGGCGGGGCAGTGGCGGGCTGGGGAGGCAGATGCGGGATCGGAGCTCAGCCTGCTCCCTCCGCTCCGCTGCCTCCACTGCTGGGTGGGCCTGAACCAAAACTGGGTGGGCCTGGCATATATATATGGATTAAGGTTATGATTTGATAGCAGTTTTGCCGGGGGGGGGGGGGGTCATCATTAGATTGAAAATAATTGGTGAGAGGGGGGATCCTTGTGGTACTCCACAATCTGGTGTCCATGCAGCAGACGTAGTTGAGTTAGATGTGACTTGATAGGATTTTAGATAGTGCTGGGGAGGAGTCCGCTATCTTGGTACATGTGGGTACCAATGACATAGGAAAATGTGGGACAGAGGTTCTGGAAGCCAAATTTAGGCTCTTAGGTAGAAAGCTCAAATCCAGATCCTCTAGGGTAGCATTTTCTGAAATGCTACCTGTTCCACGTGCAGGGCCCAAGAGACAGGCAGAGCTCCAGAGTCTCAATGCGTGGATGAGACGATGGTGCAGGGAGGAGGGTTTTAGATTTGTTAGGAACTGGGCAACATTCTGGGGAAGGGGGAGCCTATTCCGAAAGGATGGGCTCCACCTTAACCAGGGTGGGACCAGGCTGCTGGCGTCGGCATTTAAAAAGGAGATAGAGCAGCTTTTAAACTAGAAATGGGGGGAAGGCCGACAGTCGCTCAAAAGCGCATGGTTCGGGAAAAGGTATCTTGCAAAGATACCTCACAAACAGGGAAGATAGGGTTTCTGGATAGTGAGGTTGCACAACAGACCGTGGTAGGCCAGGTGCCCTTAAATACAACTAAAGATCAGACAAAAGATGTCAAATCAATAGTGTCAGGTACTAAGCATCATGCAAATAAGAACAACAAACAAACTCTGAAATGTCTATATGCAAATGCTAGGAGTCTAAGAAATAAGATGGGAGAGTTGGAATATATTGCACTAAATGAAAAATTGGATATAATAGGCATTACTGAGACCTGGTGGAAGGAGGATAACCAGTGGGACACTGTCATACCGGGGTACAAAGTATATCGTAATGATAGGGTAGACCGGACTGGTGGAGGGGTAGCATTGTATATTAAAGAGAGCCTTGACTCAGATAGATTACAAATTCAGCAGGACACAAATCACACCTTTGAATCACTGTGGGTTGAAATTCCATGTATAAAAGGGAAAAAAATGGTGATAGGAGTGTACTACCGTCCACCTCGCCAGGATGAGCAGGTAGACACAGAAATGATAAAAGAAATCAGAGACGCGAACAAAATGGGCAATGTGATAATAATGGGTGACTTCAATTATCTAAATATAGACTGGGTAAATGTAACATCGGGACACGCTACAGAGATACAATTCCTTGATTAAATCAAGGACAGCTTTATGGAGCAACTGGTGCAGGAACCGACGAGAGAAGGAAAAATTCTAGACTTGGTCCTTAGTGGAGCGCATGATCTGGTGAGGGACGTTATGGTACTGGGGCCGCTTGATAACAGTGACCATAATATGATCAGTTTTGACATCAACCTTGAAGTAACTGTACACAGAAAGTCAAATACGTTAGCGTTTAACTTTAAAAAAGGAGACTATGATAAAATGAGAAGAACGGTAAAAAAAAAACTTAGGGGGGCAACTGAGAGAGTAAAAACTGTACAACAGGCGTGGACGCTGTTCAAAAATACCATCCTGGAGGCCCAGGCCATACATATTCCGCGAATTAGAAAAGAAAGACGGAAGTCCAAAAGACATCTGGCCTGGTTGAAAAGTGAGGTGAAGGAAGCTATTAGGGCTAAAAGAAACGCCTTCAGAAAATGGAAGAAGGAACCGTCTGAAAAAAAAAAATAACAACAAGAAACAGCATAAGGAGTGTCAAAGCAAATGCAAGGCGCAGATTAAGAAGGCCAAGAGGGAGTATGAAAAAAAGACAGCATTAGAGGCAAAAAAACATAGTAAAAAAATTTTTCGGTATATTAAAAGCAGGAAGCCGGCAAAAGAATCGGTTGGGCCGCTGGATGACCGAGGGGTAAAAGGGGTGATCAAGGAAGACAAAGACGTAGCGGAGAGACTGAATGAATTCTTTGCTTCGGTCTTCACCGAGGAAGATTTGGGTGGGATACCGGTGTCGGAAATGATATTTCAAGCGGACGAGTCGGAGAAACTTACTGACTTCACGGTAAACCTGGAGGACGTAATGGGGCAGTTCGGCAAACTGAAGAGTAGCAAATCTCCTGGACCGGATGGTATTCATCCTAGAGTACTGATAGAACTGAAAAACGAGCTTGCGGAGCTACTGCTAGTGATATGCAACTTATCCTTAAAATCGAGCGTGGTACCGGAAGATTGGAGGGTGGCCAATGTAACGCCCATTTTTAAAAAAGGCTCCAGGGGAGATCCGGGAAATTATAGACCGGTGAGTCTGACGTCGGTGCCGGGGAAAATGGTAGAGGCTATTATCAAAAACAAAATTACAGAGCACATCCGAGAACATGGATTACTGAGACCAAGTCAGCATGGCTTTTGTGTGGGGAAATCTTGCCTGACCAATTTACTTCAATTCTTTGAAGGAATGAACAAACATGTGGACAAAGGGGAGTCGGTTGATATTGTGTATCTGGATTTTCAAAAGGCGTTTGACAAGGTACCTCATGAAAGGCTACAGAGGAAATTGGAGGGTCATGGGATAGGAGGAAATGTCCTATTGTGGATTAAAAACTGGTTGAAGGATAGGAAACAGAGAGTGGGGTTAAATGGGCAGTATTCACAATGGAGAAGGGTAGTTAGTGTGGTTCCTCAGGGGTCCGTGCTAGGACCGCTGCTTTTTAATATATTTATAAATGATTTAGAGATGGGAGTAACTAGCGAGGTAATTAAATTTGCTGATGACACAAAGTTATTCAAAGTCGTTAAATTGCGACAGGATTGTGAAAAATTACAAGAGGACCTTACGAGACTGGGAGACTGGGCGGCTAAATGGCAGATGATGTTTAATGTGAGCAAGTGCAAGGTGATGCATGTGGGAAAAAAGAACCCGAATTATAGCTACGTCATGCAAGGTTCCACGTTAGGAGTTACGGACCAAGAAATGGATCTGGGTGTCGTCGTCGATAACACACTGAAACCTTCTGCTCAGTGTGCTGCTGCGGCTAGGAAAGCGAATAGAATGTTGGGTATTATTAGGAAAGGTATGGAAAACAGATGTGAGGATGTTGTATCGCTCCATGGTGCGACCGCACCTTGAGTATTGTGTTCAATTCTGGTCGCCGCATCTCAAGAAAGATATAGTACAATTGGAAAAGGTGCAGCGAAGGGCGACTAAAATGATAGCGGGGATGGGACGACTTCCCTATGAAGAATGACTAAGGAGGCTAGGGCTATTCAGCTTGGAGAAGAGACGGCTGAGGGGAGACATGATAGAGGTATATAAAATAATGAGTGGAGTGGAACAGGTGGATGTGAAGCGTCTGTTCACGCTTTCCAAAACTACTAGGACTAGGGGGCATGCGATTAAACTACAGTGTAGTAAATTTAAAACAAATCGGAGAAAGTTTTTCTTCACCCAACGTGTAATTAAACTCTGGAATTCATTGCCGGAAAATGTGGTGAAGGCGGTTAGCTTAGCAGAGTTTTAAAAGGGGTTGGACGGTTTCCTAAAGGACAAGTCCATAAACCGCTACTAAACTGACTTGGAAAAATCCAAAATCCCAGGAATAACATGTATAGAATGTTTGTACGTTTGGGAAGCTTGCCAGGTGCCCTTGGCCTGGATTGGCCGCTGTCGTGGACAAGATGCTGGGCTTGATGGACCCTTGGTCTTATGTTACTTATGTAATCTACTTAGATTTCAGCAAAGCTTTTGACACGGTTCCCCACAGGAGGCTCTTAAATAAACTGGATGGGCTGAAGATAGGACCCGAAGTGGTGAACTGGATTAGGAACTGGTTGACGGACAGACGCCAGAGGGTGGTGGTGAATGGAATTCGCTCGGAGAAGCGAAAGGTGAGTAGTGGAGTGCCTCAAGGATCGGTGCTGGGGCTGATTCTATTCAATATATTTGTGAGTGACATTGCCGAAGAGTTAGAAGGTAAAGTTTGCCTATTTGCGGATGATACTAAGATCTGTAACAGAGTGGACACCCCGGAGGGAGTGGAAAACATGAAAAAGGACCTACGGAAGCTAGAAGAATGGTCTAAGGTTTGGCAATTAAAATTCAATGTGAAGAAATGCAAAGTGATGCACTTAGGGAGTAGAAATCCACGGGAGACGTATGTGTTAGGCGGGGAGAGTCTGATAGGTATGGATGGGGAGAGAGATCTTGGGGTGATAGTATCTGAGGATTTGAAGGCGACGAAACAGTGTGACAAGGCGGTGGCCCTAGCTAGAAGGTTGTTAGGCTGTATAGAGAGAGGTGTGACCAGCAGAAGAAAGGGGGTGTTGATGCCCCTGTATAAGTGTTGGTGAGGCCCCACCTGGAGTATTGTGTTCAGTTCTGGAGGCTGTATCTTGTTAAGGATGTAAAAAGAATTGAAGCGGTGCAAAGAAAAGCTACGAGAATGGTATGGGATTTGCGTTACAAGACGTATGAGGAGAGACTTGCGGACCTGAACATGTATACTCTGGAGGAAAGGAGAAACAGGGGTGATACGATACAGACGTTCAAATATTTGAAAGGTATTAATCTGCAAATGAACCTTTTCCGGAGATGCGAAGGCAGTAGAACGAGAGGACATGAAATGAGATTGAAGGGGGGCAGACTCAAGAAAAATGTCAGGAAGTATTTTTTCACGGAGAGAGTGGTGGATGCTTGGAATGCCCTCCCGCGGGAGGTGGTGGAAATGAAAACGGTAACGGAATTCAAACATGCGTCGGATAAACATAAAGGAATCCTGCTCAGAAGGAATGGATCCTAAGGAGCTTAGACGAGATTGGGTGGCAAAGCCGGTGGCGGGAGACGGAGATGGTGCTGGGCAGACTTATACGGTCTGTGCTAGAGCCGATGGTGGGAGGCGGGACTGGTGGTTTGAAGGCGGGGATAGTGCTGGGCAGACTTATACGGTCTGTGCCCGGAAAAGGACAGGTACAAATCAAGGTAAGGTATACACAAAAAGTAGCATGTGAGTTTATCTTGTTGGGCAGACTGGATGGACCGCGCAGGTCTTTTTCTGCCGTCATCTACTATGTTACTATGTGAGTCTGCTCTTAAACCAGTACCACATGATGTAGAGAATCCAGTGCCTGCCCCTCCTGCAGCAGGAACGGCAATTGAAACTGACACTTCTGATCCTGATGAAGAAGAAGATGTTGATTGGCATGATGTATTTCCTGATCCAGAACAACTGGAGGGTCAGCTGCACTTGCTGAGCCAATCAGATTTAGATGATCGGTAAGAGATCTGTCTTATCTAAATTAAACAAACAGAAAAAGTAAACACTGGGCCTTCAGGAATGAGAAAAATGCAATCCTTTATTAATGATGAATACCCGACACGGGCCGTGTTTCGGCGTACAAACGCCTGCATCAGGGGTCTAACATAAAAAATACATAAACATATATCATTAAAAAATTATATATAATATATAATACAATAATGCAGAACCAACATTAAAATCCAAAATGCATATGCATGCCTACATAAACATACATATATATACTATAAAGAAATTTAAAACCAAAACATAATAATCATGGTTAAAAGGATATACATATAAAAAATGATAGAACATGATAACATATGATATAAAACCTCATCATCATGACCTGAGAAATAATGTTTTTTGTATGCTGTTTTCCCTCTGTTTTGTGACTTATCTAAATTAAAGTCAGAATTGCTAGCTTTTAGACTTTGGGAATGGAATTTGCTACAACAAAGCACCACAACTTCACACTTGTTATGTTCCTCACCCCACTGAGAACGCTCCCGCGATGTGGAGCACCGGCCATGTTGGCAGGCCTAGCGCTCCGGCGATCTTCTGCCTGCCACGACGCTCTGGGGCCGTCCCGACGCTCTGGCGATCTCCTGTCTGCCATGGCGCTCAGGGAGCCATGTTCTTTTGCTGTCCTCTGCCACACAGAGCGCTGGCCATCTTTGCTGGTCTGACACTCCGAGAACTCCTCTGCCTACCGGCAACGTGGGACGCCTACCTCATCACTCTGCCTCCCACTCTGCAGGATTGGATCCAACTCCCCCTTCTCCTTTGGCTAGTCAGCCAATGGGAGGCTCGCTCTGCCAGCTGTTTCTGATCTGGCGCCACCCTCTCCTTTGACCAGCCAGCCTATGGGAGGCTTGTCCTGCCAGCTGATCCTGTTTTGTCCCTGATGGTGGGGGCTATTTCTGGATCAGCCTCACTGCGTTTCTTTGCTTCGGCTTCTACTTTGGTAGACTGCAGGTGCTTCTCCGTGATTTTGACTACTCCTTGTTTGCTGCCTGACCTGACCTCTGCTGTGAGCCCGACTACTGTTTGCTGGCTGCCTGACCTGATCTCTGCTGCGGACCCTGACTACTCCTTGTTTGCTGCCTGACCTGACCTCTGTTGTGACCCCGACTACGCTCTGCCAACTACCTGCGGCCGTCTGACCCCTGTTCGCGTCCAGAAGTCCTGGTGGCCACCTGCACCTGGGGGCTCAACCCTCGGGGAACGGTGGTCGTTCCCAGGTGAAGCTTCGGGGTTGTTCAGCTGCCCGACTGAGCACAGGCTTAACTCACCTAGCCACCGTGCTCCATCTGGGCACAAGGGCTCACAGTCGTAACAGTAAGCTGAAGCCATGAGCTCGCCGGACAAGACCGATATGGTGGACCTGGCTCAGGTATTATAACAGCAGCAGGCCCAGCTGAACAGACTTCAAGTGTTTTACAAGATGTCTGCTCCCAGATGTCCACACTCCAGAACCAATCTCCTGCCAGCGCCCCAGGCCCCTGGCCTGTTCTTCTGACTCCTGGTCTGCGGCTTCCCGAACCGCCCCATTTTGACGGAACCCCCTCGGTGTGCCGGGGTTTTCTGAATCAGTGCCAGATGCTATTCGAAATGCAACCTGGGGCCTTTCCGTCGGACAGTATGAAGATTACCTACATCATCTCTCTGCTCTGAGGCCCGGCTCTGGCCTGGGCTTCTCCTCTTTGGGAGCAGCGTGACCTCATTCTTTCGTATCTGGGGGAGTTCCTGCGTCAATTCCACATGGTGTTCAAAGTACCAGGATGTTCCTCCTCTGCCGCGGGGGAGTTGTTGCGTATCCAGCAGGGTGCGGGTTCGGTAGGGGCCTATGCTGTCCAGTTCCGGGGTACACGAATCATATGTGTTTCTTGTGCCTATGGAACAGTCGTGATGACAAAAATCATTACAAAATGAGACAGTGGCCTCTCAGAGTCAAGCACACAGTTGGTCGGTACAATGTACAACACAAATCACTTGTTGATCTACTTCAAGTTCATCTTCCACCACTTCACATTAAACTTGGTTTAATAAAAAATTTTGTAATTGCACTTGATCATGATGGAAATGGTTTCCAGTATTTGAAGGAGATGTTTAGTACACTGAAAACTGAGGCTAAAATAAAGGCCGGAATTTTTATTGGCCCCAAAATCAACAAACTAATGCATGATGACACATTCAGAACAAAACTCAACCCTCTGGAACTTGCAGCTTGGGATGCATTTGTGCTAGTAATGCAGAACTTCCTTGGGAACAGACGAGCTGAAAACTATGCTGAACTAGTAGACAAGGAGGCTCATTTTCAAAGCACTTAGCCTCCCAAAGTTCCATAGAAACCTATGGAACTTAGCCTCCCAAAGTGCTTTGAAAATATGCCTCAACATGCTTAAAGCATATGAACAACTTGGCTGCCGAATATCATTGAAAATGCATTTCTTTCATTCCCATCTTGACTTTTTCCCACCCAATTTGGGACACGTAAGTGACGAACATGGAGAGAGGTTCCATAAAGACATTTATACAATGGAGAACAGATATCAAGGCCACTGGAATCCCAACATGATGGGGGACTACTGCTGGTTTTTGCAATGGGAAAATATGACCGGTCACAAATGCAAAAGCAGATGCCTGAAGCACTTTTAACAGTACTGGACCTTGCTGAAGTAAGACTTTTAAACTGGAATACGAGACGTTTTTGAAATGTTGTTATTCCATTACATTTTCATATACTGTTTACTACGAAAACTTTGATGTAGATCAGATAATTGTTGGAGTAAAACTCGTTCTGTAAAAAATTATTCAATACTTTCCAAGTGCTTAATTCATTTGGGCAAACTTATGCATAACTAAATTTCCTGACGTGTTACAACAATTCTGACTTCGGATTTGGAATATGCACACTGAATTTAGTATAGGACAGATGTTTTCACCTAGTAAAGGGCCACCAAAACAGAGATCATGTTATGAGAATCAGGTGCTCAACATTCAGAGTTTTTGTTTTTAACTACAAAGGTTTTTTTTTTAACCTTCATTAGATTGAAACCTGGGAGCATTTAAAAACTTTTTCCTGTGCCTAGATCAAAAGAGAAAGATGGTGTGTGGGAGCATGCTCATTTTGTTTTGTGGAAAACAGTGGTATATTATACAAATGCACTTGATATTTTTTATTACTACTATTTAAAAGAGAGGTAATGAATATCTTGCTAAGGATGTAAAAAGACATGAAGTGGGTCAGAGAAAAGCAACAAAAATTATATGGGCTTTGCATCTCAATGTCTGTTCATAACGCTACAATCACTCATACTAGCCAAGTATTGAATTAATTAGCTTTTTGACTACCTTAATGCATATAGTTTCCCTTAATGTTAATGGGTTGACTAAACCAATTAAAAGGAAAAAGTTATTTTCATATCTCAGATCTATTAACCATGACATCATTATGCTCCATGAGACTCATTTTGAAGCACTGTCCCCCAGATTTTCTATACAGCGCTGAAATTTCTGCACGAAGTTGTATGCATATCTATAGAGAATGCACATAGGTTAATAGATTAACAACCACTAATGAGTGAAATTAAGCATTAATTGGAATTTATGCGCATAAATATCTGTACACAGTACTTTGTAGAATACAACCAGCTTCTAATGCGCATATCTAAAAAGGGGCGTTTCGTGCATTTCAGAATGGGCATGATGTGGGCATTCTCTCGATTTCTGCACATAGTTATAGAATTGGATGCTCTCCACGTTAATATGTATGCTTAGACTTACACCAAGTTTTCTGCGTTGTTTGTTTACAGTACCCATATAGCATGTACATATGATTTAGTTGTATTATTTATTTATTAGGATTTATTTACTGCCTTTTTGAAGGAATTCACTCAAGGCAGTGTACAATAAGAATAAATCAAACATGAGCAATAGACAATTACAGCAGTAAAAATATTCAAATAACAATACAAAGTATGGCATAATATATTACTTACAATGTCAACACAATACGTAATAGAACATTTTAATTGACAGTGTAGGGTATAAGCAAAGATGGAACATATAGAGGGGCATTTTTGAACGAGGCCAGCCACCTCTAAGGGCGCCCATCTCCGAGGACGGCGCTGCGAAGGGGCGGGGCCAACCGTATTTTCGAATGAGATGGCCGGCCATCTTTCGTTTCGATAATATGGTTGGGGCTGGCCAAATGTCAAAGATGGCCGGGTTTGAGATGGCCGGCCTCGGTTTTTGCCGATAATGGAAACCGAGGCCGGCCATCTCAAACCCGGCCAAATCCAAGGCATTTGATCGTGGGAGGAGCCA
The DNA here is from genome assembly GCF_901765095.1 of Microcaecilia unicolor. NCBI lineage: Eukaryota > Metazoa > Chordata > Amphibia > Gymnophiona > Siphonopidae > Microcaecilia > Microcaecilia unicolor. The sequence continues at coordinate 140,168,546 of NC_044041.1, read as the reverse complement.
GCATTTGTAGTGCACTGGTCCCCCAGACATGCCAGGACACCAACCGGGCACCCTAGGGGGCACTTCTAAAAATAAAAAAAAAACATAAAATAGCTCCCAGGTGCATAGCTCCCTTACCTTGGGTGCTGAGCCCCCCAAATCCCCCCCAAAACCCACTCCCCACAACTCTACACCATTACCATAGCCCTTATGAGTGAAGGGGGGGCACCTACATGTGGGTACAGTGGGTTTGGGGGGGGGGGTTTGTAGGGCTTCCATTTACCACCACAAGTGTAACAGGTCGGGGGGGGGGATGGGCCTGGGTCCACCTGCCTGAAGTGCACTGCACCCACTAAAAACTGCTCCAGGGACCTGCATACTGCTGTCAGGGAGCTGGGTATGACATTTGAGGCTTGCATAGAGGCTGGCAAAAAAAAGTTTTTAAAGTTGTCTTTTTGAGGGTGGGAGGGGGTTAGTGACCACTGGGGGAGTCAGGGGAGGTCATCCCCAATTCTCTCCGGTGGTCATCTGGTCAGTTCGGGCACTTTTTTGGGACTTGGACCTAAAAAAAAAAGGGACCAAGTAAAGTTGGCCAAATGCTCGTCAGTGCCAGCTTTCTTTTTTCCATTATCGGGCGAAGCCGGCCATCTCGTACCATGCCCCCGCCCCGCCCCCGTCCTGCCTTCTGCACCCTGCCGACACGCCTCCTTTAAGTTTGGCCGGTTCCACGACAGACTGCAGTTGAGGCTGGCCAAATTCGGCTTTCGATTATGCTGATTTCGCTGGCCTTGAGAGATGGCCGGCCATCTCCCGATTTGTGTCGGAAGATGGCTGGCCTTCTCTTTCAAAAATAAGCTGGATAGATAGATAAGAGAAGTTAGAAAGTAAGGTGGCTAATTTAAATAAAGTTGCACATGAGGTCAGAAAGATGGTTAATATTTAGATAGGTAAGAGAGTAAGAGGAGTTAGAAAATAAGGTGACTGATTTAAAGAAAGGTGCACATGAGGTCAGAGAGATGGTTAAATATTATCTCAGCTATGGTAGGAGTGGATAAACGTGTCCTGCTGCAGTATGTGCAGCCTGTGTCACTCCTTGTGTGTGTGAGTGAGTGAGACTAACAAGTTTCTTACTTCTTCCATTACAAGCTTGTTTGAACAGCCAAGCTTTCACCTGCTTCCTGAAGTAGAGATAGTCTTGTGTTAAGCGGAGCCTTTCAGGGAGTGCATTTCAGAGTGTGGGGGCTACTCCAGAGAAGGCTCTCTTGAGGAGCCTTTCAGGGAGTGCATTCCAGAGTGTGGGGGCTACTCCGGAGTTGGTATCACATCACATTTACATCTTATTTCTTTCAGTAATGTCCATTTCTGCCACACTAACCTGCCAAGAACATATACCTTTTAAAGTTTCCTAACTCTTCCACATACACATTGGTGTTAGTTCATGTGGGCAAATACACAGTGGACAGCTAACTAATATGCTCACACACTGTCTCTACACTGTGGTGTGATAGCTAAAACACTGCTTTCTGATATCACTGTGTAGGATTCAAGTCCAGCTATAGGACCTAAGCAACAAACACCTATAAACCTATACGTCACTGAGCAAAAACTTTTGTTTGACAACACAGACCCAGCCAACGTGAGACAGAGTCGTGGAGGGACTTTTTCGAACGGGGACGCCCATCTCTAAGGACGTCCCGGCGAAGGGGCGGGGAAACGTGTATTATCGAAACAAGATGGGCGTCCATCTTTCATTTCACCCAAATCTCACCATTTAGGTTGACCTTAGAGCTGGTCAACCTAAATGTTGAGATGGTCGACCTTAGAGATGGTCATCCCCGGTTTTCGGCCATAATGGAAACCGAGGAAGCCCATCTCAAAAACAACCAAATCCAAGGCATTTGGTCATGGGAGGAGCCAGCATTCATAGTGCACTGGTCCCCCTCACATGCCAGGACACCAACCGGGCACCCTAGGGGGCACTGCAGTGGACTTCACAAATTGCTATAAGGTGCATAACTCCATTACCTTCGGTACTGAGCACCCCAAACCCACTCCCCACAACTGTACACCACTACCATAGCCCTAAGAGGTGAAGGGGGCACTTACATGTGGGAACAGTGGGTTTCGGGTGGGTTTTGAAGGGCTCACATTTACCACCACGTGTAACAGGTGGGGGGAGATGGGCCTAGGTCCGCCTCCTGAAGTGCACTAAAAACTGCTCCAGGGACCTGCATACTGCTGTGATGGAGTTGGGTATGACATTTGAGGCTGGCATAGAGGCTGGCAAAAAATGTTTTTCAATTTCTTTCTTTGAGTGGGAGGGGGTTGGGAACCACTGGGGGAGTAAGTGGAGGTCATCCCCGATTCCCTCCGGTGGTCATTTGGTCAGTTCGGGCACCCTTTCGAGGCTTGGTCATGAAAAAAAAAATGGACCAAGTAAAGTCGGCCAAGGACGCCCATCTCTTAATCACACCCCAGTCCCGCCTTCGGTATGGTGTTGACATGCCCCCGTGAACTTAAGTCGTCCCCGCGACGGAAAGCAGTTGAGGGCGCCCAAAATCGGCTTTCGATTATGCCGATTTGGGCGACCCTGAGAGAAGGACGCCCATCTCCCGATTTGTGTTGGAAGATGGGCACCCTTCTCTTTCGAAAATTCCCCTGTTAGCTGGATACATCTCCAACTGCCAATATATCTTCAGATAGCAAACATAATAAAGGTTACATATTAGATGAGGGAATGACCTGTTCCTGGCCAGATCCAAAGGCCTCTATTCTATCCTCATCCTTCTCGATCTATCTGCTGCTTTTGACACTGTTGATCACAGCCTACTCCTTGATACGCTGTCCTCACTTGGATTTCAGGGCTCTGTTCTTTCCTGGTTTTCTTCTTATCTCTCCCATCGTACCTGTAGTGTATACTCTGGTGGATCCTCCTCCACTTCTGTCCCACTGTCAGTTGGTGTATTGGTGTACCTCAGGGATCTGTCCTGGGACCTCTTCTTTTCTCCATCTATACTTCTTCCCTTGGTACTCTGATCTCATCCCATGGTTTTCAGTACCACTTTTACGCTGATGACTCCCAGATCTACTTCTCCACACCAGAAATCTCAGCAGGAATTCAGGCCAAAGTATCAGCCTACCTGTCTGACATTGCCGCCTGGGTGTCTCACCACCATCTGAAACTAAACATGACCAAGACTGAGCTTCTTATCTTTCCCCCTAAACCAACCTCTCCTCTTCCCCCATTCTCTATTTCTGTGGATAACACTCTCATCCTCCCTGTCTCATCAGCTCGTAACCTTGGGGTCATCTTAGACTCCTCTCTCTCCTTCTCTGAACACATTCAACAGACTGTTAAAACCTGTCATTTCTTTCTCTACAACATCAGCAAAATTCACCCTTTCCTTTCTGAGCACACTACCAGAACCCTTATCCACACTCTTATCACCTCTCGCTTAGACTATTGCAACTTGCTTCTCACAGGTCTTAGGCACCTAACCCTTACCGTTCAGTGAATCCAGACTGCCCCAATTTGACTGCCCCTATCGGACCGACCGTTCACTTGTCTATTAGATTGTAAGCTCTTTGAGCAGGGACTGTCTCTCTTTGTTAAATTGTACAGCGCTGCGTAACCCTAGTAGCGCTCTAGAAATGTTAAGTAGTAGTAGTAGTAGTAGTCTTCCACTTAGCCATCTCTCTCCTCTTCAGTCTGTTAAAAATTCTGCTGCACAACTTATATTCCGTCAATGTCGCTATGCTCATATTAGCCCTCTCCTCAAGTCACTTCACTGGCTCCCTATCCATTTCCGCAGACAGTTCAAACTCCTCTTATTGACTTATTAGTGCATTCACTCTGCAGCTCCTCAGTACCTCTCCACTCTCATCTCTCCCTACACTCCTCCCCGGGAACTCCTTTCACTGGGTAAATCTCTCTTATCTGCACCCTTCTCCTCCACCGCTCACTCCAGACTCTATTCCTTTTATCTTGCTGCACCATATGCCTGGAATAAACTTCCTGAGCCGGTCTGTCAAGCTCCATCTCTGGCCGTCTTCAAATGTAGGCTAAAAGCCCACCTTTTTGATGCTGCTTTTAACTCCTAACCCTTACTCACTTGTTCAGTACCCTTATTTTATCATCTGCACCTTAGTAATTCCCTTATCTCTTATTTGTCCTGTTTGTCTGTCCTAATTAGATTGTAAGCTCTGTCTCTTCATGTTCAAGTGTACAGCGCTATGTAATCTAGTAGCGCTATAGAAATGATAAGTAGTAGTAGTAGGAATGCATAGGTTAGGACAGGTGGCTTTTCCTGCTTTAAGGAAGAACGGTCATGCTCTTGGGTTGGTGCTGTATGTACTGTAATTGTATTGCTGGGAGGCCATGGCCACCACAGACAGCAAGTTACACAGTTCCATACTGGAAATTTTGTCCCAGTCCTGGTTTTTAACATATATTCCAAGCAGTGTGGTGTCGACAGTGCCTGACCCTGCCAATTAAAATGAGTGCTGCAAATTCCATAATGCACCAGGATGGGGTGGTTAGAAATCTACAACTGGCCCAAAACCTGCAGCCTGGAAATTTTGAAGTTGAAATCTCTTTGAAAGGAGATAGCAATAGGAAGGGGGTCAGACTCTGTTAAAAGCCCCTCATATAAGTGTCATATACTTTGTCCCCGGCGGCAAGAAGCCGCCTGTTGAACATTTGAACATTTTATTGATCTTAACAATGATAATCAGGCCTGTGGCAACCTTGAACTGGAAACAATGGGGAGGGGGGAGGGGAGGGAGAGGAGGGGGAGGGTGGGGGGGAGGGAGGGGGGACAAGGGAGGGGAGGGGGAGAAAAAGGGGGAAAAAGAATATGATGTTCCAGTTGTGTGAGTTCTGTTTGTGTATAACACAGCGATAACTTAATGGAAGATAAAACAGAAATGTTATGATTGTTTGGAAAGTTGAACATCAATAAAAATGATTGAACATATAAGTGTCATATGCTGCATCCTATAGCTTTAAGTAATCTCCCCCTATTAAAGACACTTTCATCTGCCAGGCAAAGAAATATTTCCCAATGCAAAACATGCATGACAGGAATAGAGAGGCAGACAACATTGCAAAGATCATATCCCACTGCATTGCAAAATAAACTTAGTGACTGATGCCCTTATGCCACTAGATAAGATAGTATCATGGTTAGAGCACTTGCCTCATGATGAGTTAAATTACCACATAGGATAATACCAGATGCAGGAACCAAACGTTAAAAAATCTAAAGCACTTACCGATTTCTAAAAAACGAAGAATGCACCAAGAAACCCCACCTGCAAACTCCGATTCGTAATTCAAAAGTCGGATGCATGACAGTTTCGTAGCAGAGCAGAAAACGCATGCGCTGTTGCAAATTCGTAAAGCACACGGTATCGACGTAGGTAATATGCGACCCAGCCTGACGTCATTAACATGCGTCCGCAGCGTGCATCCACAGCGTGTAGGAATCGCGTCGCTGCAGCTTAGGCGATCACCGGGCTACTGCCCTGCTTCGTTTTTCTTCTCGCTTTTTTCCTTCCTTTGTGCAACGTTGTATTTTTTAAAACAAAGGTGTTCACATGTGGGTAAGACGTCGTCATGAGCCTCTGATGTTGTAAACCGTGATTTCACTGCATTTGCCGTTAATAAATTATTTTTCCCTTTTGTAAGGTGTGTGGTGTGTGCCACATGTGGTTTCATCCTTTTTGTTTTCCCAAAAATCGTTATAGGTAAGAGGCACACATGAATTTATGAAATGCATTGATTGCAATTTGCTGCCATTTGTTGTTTTACGTCTACATTTTTTTCTTTTCAAGGTGTGTTCTGCGTTGTTCCACCGTTCATTCGTTCATATACAGAGTGTGCATAGGTAGGTATGGCCTTCCAAACAGCTTATGAATGTGGCACAATTAGAGTTTTCTGCTATTTGTCTGTTCACGTCTACATTTTTTTTCTGTTCATGAAGCAATGCAGGATAATGTGTCGTGGCGTGAGGAGGATGAGGAGACAATTGAGGGCCCTCATGTCAATGGCAAGCGTAAGCGTGCTCCAAAATTTGCGGAGGAAGAGCTTGAAGTATTGATTCGCGGTGTATGTGACGAATTTGGACAACTTTTTAAAAAGTCCACATTGACGCTTGGACAGAAGAACAGGATATGGGGGAGGATTGTGGACGAGGTGAATGCTCTTGGTGTGCGGAAACGCACTTTAGAGCAGTGCAAGCACCGTTGGCAGGACTTCAGGGGTATGGTGAAAGTCAAGGCTCGGAACAAGTGGAACCATGGAAAGGGGACAGGTGGTGGCCTCCATGTGCCGTGCAGATGACTCCCCTGGAGGAGGCAGTGTTGGCCACCCTTGGTCGTGAACAGGTGGTTGGACTATGCACTGGTGACGACACGTCGGAAAATACCATTGATGGTATGGAAGTTGAATATTTTACTGTTGCGCTTAAGTCGTGGTGTGTTTGGGTATGAACCCTCTTTGTGATGGTGGTTTTGAATGTACCTGTTACGTCTGTGGCTGTGACCACCCTCAGACTTACCCTGTTTCTGGGAGTCAGTGGCTGTGCTGGCTTCTGCTTGTCTCTGTGTCTGTCTCTGTCTTAGTTTCTCTCTGGCTCTGTGTGCTGATTGCCCTACTGAACCTCACCTGTGTGGGCTATGCCTTTTCCAAGATGGCTGCCGCCGACTCCTCTATGCCAGTATCCAAGATGGCTCCCGCTGGGCTGACTTCTCTGTGTGTCAAGCCTCTGTTTGGATGCAAGGTGATTGCTGCAGCTGTGCCTCTGGTGTGGAAGGGCTTTATTAATCACTTAGAGACTACAGCCCTGGCCTTTTGCATTTCATTTAGGGCCCTGGTGTATAGAGTGCTCTGTACACTGTTTCAGTGTTTGCTCTGTGTGAGTTTCTATGTTTGACTAGATAGCTTAGGCACCGTGTGGCTTGTTAGCCTGTGTATAGCTTTGCTAGTGCTCTGTGTTTGATTAGACTAGCCAGCTTAGGCACCGTGTGGCTTGTTAGCCTGTGTATAGCTTTGCTAGTGCTCTGTGTTTGTTTAGACTAGCCAGCTTAGGCACCGTGTGGCTTGTTAGCCTGTGTATAGCTTTGCTAGTGCTCTGTGTTTGTTTCCAGTGCATGACTTGTTAGCTTGGGCACAGCTTTGTTGTTAGCTGGTGTATAGCTTTCAAGTCTCCTGAGTGTGCTCTGTGTATGTTTCTTGTGTATGAGTATGACTGGTTTGCCTGGGTATAGCGTTTCTATTAGCCTAGGTACAGTTTACTAGTCATTGTGTTTAAACCTGCCGACTGCCAGAACCCGGACAGTCCCTGCCTGTCGGCCTTGCCTGTGCCTAGGTGCCAGGGGGCACTCCTGGATCTTCATTCCTGCTGTTCCTGCTTGCAAGTTCCAGTTCCGGGTTTTCCTGTAAGTCCTACCGGCTGCCAGAACCTGAGGGCTCAACCCTCGGGGAAAGGTGGTCAAGCCTAGGTCCACTGTGTTCCAGTCCAGCAGGTTTCACTCCTGTATGTTCCAGTCCTGTGGGGCCCTCCAGTGTGTTCCAGTCCAGCGGGCTCCACTCCAGTGCGCACCCGTCCGGTGCGTTCCAGTTCCGTGTATTCCGGTGTAGAACTCCAGTCCGGGGTTCCGGTCCAGTTTTGTCTCATCTGTACCTTGGAGGTGATCTTGCCTGCCACTGCCGCTCCACGGTAGTGGCCCATGGGCTCACGAACCCAGTGCTCCCGGGGAAGAAGCCTGACAGTATGCCAAGGTCCTCGAGCACGCGACAGAATGCAAAGGCCATGAGCCCGGCAAGAAGCCCCACCCAGCCGACCCAGCTGGGGTCCAGCTCCGTCATTGTGCTTGATCCTTCTATGACTCTTCGTCAGTATCGTGGGAAACTGTTGTTTCATCCTGTTTTGAAGAAGACCCTTGAAGCGGCAGCTGAGAGAAAACGTGTCCGGTGGCTTGGAATCACTGAAAGCCCAGTTTCAGATATGGACCCTTTCATCACGCTCTCAGAATATCGCCGCAGCCTTGTCCTGAATCCAGCTTTGTGGGATACTCCGGAAGCTGTCGCTGAGAGAAAACGTCTTGGGAATTTCACGCTCTGGGCCCAGCAGGGGTCCAGTCCCATTCAAGCAGAGCGTCCAGACAAGCCTCTGAATCCAGTCCGAGCAGCGCGTTCAGCCAAGCTTCAGAGTCCAGTCCAGAGGGCGCTTCGAACCGAGCCTCCTATCCCAGTTCAGGTGGCGCTTCCACTCAAGCCTCTGAGTCCAGTCCGAGGGGTGCTTCTGACCGAGTCTCCGATTCCAGTCCAAGCAGCACGTCAAGCCAAGTCTCTGCTTCCAGTTCAAGTGGCGCTGTCTACGGAGTCTCCTAGTACCAGTTTGGATCCCAGTTCCAACCCCATTTTTGAGCTGGATCCGTTTATGACGCTCCAGGAGTACCGGGTTGCCCTTTTGTCTGATCCAGCCTTGAAGGATACCCCTGAAGCTGCCGCAGAGAGGAAGCGTGTCTCCTGGCTTGGGTTTGAAGAAAACCCAGTTTCTGCTATTGATCCCTCTACCAAGCTGTTCTTTTACCGCTTCCAACTCCTCTCGGAGCCAACCCTACGGGATACTCCTGAAGCCCAAGCTGAAAGAAGGTGGCTTAGTAGTCCCGGATCAAATGCGAGTTGGAGTTCCAGTCAAGATGCTGAGCCTGGATCGAGTTGGAGTTCCAGTCAAGATGCTGAGTCTGGATCGAGTTGCAGTTCCAGTCAAGATGCTGAGTCTGGATCGGGGTGGAGTTCCAGTCAAGATGCTGAGTCTGGATCGGGTTGGAGTTCCAGTCAAGATGCTGAGCCTGGATCGAGTTGTAGTTCCAGTCAAGATGCTGAGTCTGGATCGAGTTGCAGTTCCAGTCAAGATGCTGAGCCTGGATCGAGTTGCAGTTCCAGTCAAGATGCTGAACCTGGATCGAGTTGGAGTTCCAGTCAAGATGCTGAGTCTGGATCGAGTTGCAGTTCCAGTCACGATGCTGAGTCTGGATCGAGTTGCAGTTCCAGTCAAGATGCTGAGCCTGGATCGAGTTGGAGTTCCAGTCAAGATGCTGAGTCTGGATCGAGTTGCAGTTCCAGTCAAGATGCTGAGTCTGGATCGAGTTGGAGCTCCCGTCAAGATGCTGAGTCTGGATCGAGTTGCAGTTCCAGTCAAGCTCCTGAATCCAGTTCCAGTTACAGTCAAGGGGTTGATTCCAGTCCGGGTCCAAATCCCGGCTCCGTTTTGGATGCCAACCCAGGTTCCAGTTCCAGATCTGCTTCTGTTCAGACTTCTAGTTCCTGTCAAGACTGGGATGCCACTTCGGGCCCCAGCCCAGCTTCTGATGTCAGCGGGGGTAGTGGCTTCAGCCTTGCTCTTGCCATTACACGGAATTGCCAAGAGGTCCAGGACATTGTGGGTTCCCTCTGGGAAGGGTTACTTTTGAATTTTGTTCCTCTTGATGCATCCATGTTCCTGAGGTTGCCCCTTGGTGATTCGAAGGAGCCTCCTGGTCACAGGTTCTACTTTTGTCTGCCAGTTTTGAACTTCCTTGTGACTTCCAGTCCAGTGATCTATGTCTGGCTTTTGAGACCCATCAGGAGGTTTCACCATAGTTACCCCTGGACACCTGAACTCCTCAGGGAGACCGAGAGGGGGGTCTTGAGGAGGGGGTACTGTTACGTCTGTGGCCGTGACCACCCTCAGACTTACCCTGTTTCTGGGAGTCAGTGGCTGTGCTGGCTTCTGCTTGTCTCTGTGTCTGTCTCTGTCTTAGTTTCTCTCTGGCTCTGTGTGCTGATTGCCCTACTGAACCTCACCTGTGTGGGCTATGCCTTTTCCAAGATGGCTGCCGCCGACTCCTCTATGCCAGTATCCAAGATGGCTCCCGCTGGGCTGACTTCTCTGTGTGTCAAGCCTCTGTTTGGATGCAAGGTGATTGCTGCAGCTGTGCCTCTGGTGTGGAAGGGCTTTATTAATCACTTAGAGACTACAGCCCTGGCCCTTTGCATTTCATTTAGGGCCCTGGTGTATAGAGTGCTCTGTACACTGTTTCAGTGTTTGCTCTGTGTGAGTTTCTATGTTTGACTAGATAGCTTAGGCACCGTGTGGCTTGTTAGCCTGTGTATAGCTTTGCTAGTGCTCTGTGTTTGTTTAGACTAGCCAGCTTAGGCACCGTGTGGCTTGTTAGCCTGTGTATAGCTTTGCTAGTGCTCTGTGTTTGTTTCCAGTGCATGACTTGTTAGCTTGGGCACAGCTTTGTTGTTAGCTGGTGTATAGCTTTCAAGTCTCCTGAGTGTGCTCTGTGTATGTTTCTTGTGTATGACTGGTTTGCCTGGGTATAGCGTTTCTATTAGCCTAGGTACAGTTTACTAGTCATTGTGTTTAAACCTGCCGACTGCCAGAACCCGGACAGTCCCTGCCTGTCGGCCTTGCCTGTGCCTAGGTGCCAGGGGGCACTCCTGGATCTTCATTCCTGCTGTTCCTGCTTGCAAGTTCCAGTTCCGGGTTTTCCTGTAAGTCCTACCGGCTGCCAGAACCTGAGGGCTCAACCCTCGGGGAAAGGTGGTCAAGCGTAGGTGAAGCCTAGGTCCACTGTGTTCCAGTCCAGCGGGTTTCACTCCTGTATGTTCCAGTCCTGTGGGGCCCTCCAGTGTGTTCCAGTCCAGCGGGCTCCACTCCAGTGCGCACCCGTCCGGTGCGTTCCAGTTCCGTGTATTCCGGTGTAAATCTCCAGTCCGGGGTTCCGGTCCAGTTTCGTCTCATCTGTACCTTGGAGGTCATCTTGCCTGCCACTGCCGCTCCACAGTAGTGGCCCATGGGCTCACGAACCCAGTGCTCCCGGGGAAGAAGCCTGACAGTATGCCAAGGTCCTCGAGCACGCGACAGTACCTTTGTATTTGTCTTCGTTTGTAGGTGAACATCTAGAACATTCAAGATTATCTGAGGACACAGAAGGTGGTGAGTACTGATGATTTCCTGTGGGCTGCTGTAGGGGACATAACTACATGATTATTGTCATGATCCTTCGAGCACGGCAACCACATTTACAAGCGTGTGTTCTTTGCCATCTATAACAGCCTGGATGAGAAGCCTGCCCCCCTCTGCCCCTTCCAGTACTACCTGTGATGCTCTGCAAAGTACAAGTCACTCCACCTCTTCCCCTTCCTGGTGTAGCAGTGATGCAGTTCCACGTAAGTATTGTATCGCAGTTTCTATTGTGTTCTACCTTTTGTAGGACCACTGTTCGCTGGTTTTTTTGTTTAAGGCAGCAGTCGCTTATAATGTACACGGCCACCTAAAGCATTATTTGCCTACCTCTATCATATCTTCTCTCAGCAACACCATGTGCCACTGAGCCTCCGGTCCCAGGATGTTCAACATGGTTAGCAGGGTGTGCAACACCATGTGCGACACAACAGGAGGGAGAAGAAGCACGTGAGTACAGACGTGTTTTCCTGTTTACAACAAAGATTTTACGTCGGCGTTGACTGTGTGTCTTACATGTTCCGTGTAATGGTTTTTTCCTTTGTATTTGTTAGGTGTACTGTTGATGACCCCTACAGTGGGAGTAGAGGATGGGGAGGATTCTGAAACTGTGACACTAGACCTCGTTGGTGTCCCAACCACTCCCCCATCCTCTTGTATTGAATCGCCCATGGGCCCTCCTTGTCGGACCCCGGCGGAGGAATGGCAGGCACGACGCAAGTTGTGGAACAGGCAGGGCAAGTGGAATGAGGGTATAAACGTACTGCTTGAAAAAGTGGCAGAACGTGTCCGTCATTCCACAACTGCCATTTGTGCACAAATGCAGAATGCGGAGGAGAACGCCGATGCGCGATCTGATAAAACAAACGCCTTATTGGACCAGAACAACGCTCTTTTGCGTAAACTGTGCAATCTTACCAGAGCGTATTCCCAGCAGCAACGGCAGATGTTTATGGATCTCCAACAGGAGATCAGGGGGATGCAGCGTGCTGTACTGCGTGATGACTCCGCATGAGGTTATCGCACTGCAAATGGTATATTTTCTTTCATTTTTCCATGCATATATGTTATCCACAAACACATATTATATATCCCCTCTGTTCTAAAGTGTTCGTCTAATGTGTGTGTTCTTTTCCAAAAAAATTTAACAGCCTGGAGTCCATTGCAGCATCGGACGACCAACGGTGCAGTTGCAAGTAAGTAATAGTATTCTAATACTTGTTTTGTCCTCACTTCTTTGTTAAACCATCCAGATGTATGTACTGTAGCCTACTGTGTTTTTTTTTTTCCAGGCTTCGAGACAGGTGTACCTCCCACGCTCCCTTCATTGTCTCCCATCGGCCATCGTGTTTATTCTTTTTCTCAGCCTCCTATAGGTAGGTTTTAATGTCTGTGGCCTCTTCTTTTCTGCACAGGATTTTAATGCCCTTTGTAAATTCCTTGTTTTTACTGTTTGGCACACTGTGCATACCGTTACCCCCCCTGTTTTTTTTGGCTAGGTGCAGGGTCTGCAGGCCAAAACGTGGTCGCAAGGGCCTCCCTTTCTGAGTAAATATCTCGGGTTATTGAGTGGCCCGTCGACCTGTCTCTGTACTTTATTTTAGACAGGCTTATGTACATTTACCTGCTTCCTTTTTCATCAAATTGCAGGCAGGATCGCTGTAACCCACAGCCGGGAGCACAGAACAACATAACACCCTCCAGTGCGCACCCTGTGTGGCAGCCTGTTTCTCAATAGTAAGTATGGGTGCGACACATACAAACATAAAGTTCGTTTGATCATTTATTCACCTTTATTTTTCAATAATTTTCACGCTAGCCTCCAACCTTCGTAAACTTGGTACACAGTTTGCAACATATGAAGTTTAATTTTATGTTGTTTCATTGCAGCAACAGAGCACCAGAACACGGCCATGACGACAGAACAACAGAATACCCACATGTACCCCGGCTGTGTAACAGCCAGTCATTGGATAGTAAGTTTCATTTGTTACCCGCAGACTGAAACCAGTGGGGCTGTGGGAGGGGAGTGCGAGCACTTTTTTTTGGAGCCTGAAAAGAGGTTTTCCAATTGTGGTTACATAACAGGGGAAATGTTTGTGAAATGCATTGATAGTTTTTATTGACATTTGTGCACTGTTGTTTTGTCGCCATGTGAAAGGGTTGTCTGAAATGTTTGTTAACAGGTATATTTAAAACTTTGAAACGGTTTTCTATCATTTCCTTCCCCCCCCCCCCCAAAAAAAAAACAGTAAAATGCACATTGTAATTGGTTTTTTTGGTGTTTTGAAGGTGCTGTGGAACATCAGAACATGGTGCGACGGAGCTAGAAACACATCTTGCTATGCTGTCTTTTCCTGCTTATGAATGCATCCCGTCTACCTACCTTTGAATATTGAATGCAGAACAAATTTGGAACATATATCAAACATTTACTTTTTTTTTTTCCTGTTTAATTAATAAAAGTATTTGTTCTGAACTGTTTCGATGTTCTTTTATAACTTTATATGAGGACGTAGGTTGTGCCGTAGGTAATAACTTTCACTTGAGAACGGAGGGCACAGGCTGAAACCAAGAAATGGAAGTCATATGAATAAGCTAAGACTGACAAATAGTGATTTGCTAATCATAGTATTGCTGCAATGTTACCCATAGCATTATCTGTTGACATCAGCTAATGACACACCGTTCATATGCAAGTTCTGTGCTGACATGTTCCCCATTCCAGGAGGGATAGAGGATTTTGGTCTGTATGTTCTTAACTGACAGACACAGGCTATGTGGGACTTGTTGTCCAATGATTACATCCGTAGAAATCACTGCTTGGGCTTGCCTATATCCCTCCTTGACCAGGAACATGACAGACAGGTCATACAAGTGGTACGTGGCTACTAAGGATGGCGTGGTTCTGAAAAGAAATCATGGATAACCTTCCGGCGCACAGCATTTCCCTTGCTTGCATCCGATCCTCTGTCCGAGGAGGCTATGTCCACTTCTGGAGGGACTACAATGTCGATGTCAAGGTGATGCTTCAGTGCGATGTTATGAAGCATGCAGCATACAAGCACTATGTCAGCGACCTTTTCAGGGGAGTATTGCAGGGAGCCACCAGAGATGTGCAAGCAGCGAAACCTGCTCTTCAATACCCCAAAAGTGCGCTCTATTGTACATCTTGTTGCAATGTGTGCCTCGTTGTAACGCTTCTCTGCATCAGACCGGGGCACTGCAAGCGGGGTCAGTAGTCATGTTTTCGACCCATATCCAGCATCCCCTGCAGGAACACAACAGTACATTACTGTCAGCACATAATAGTAAAGGGTAGCAAAATATCCATATTGAACTTTTCATGTCCTAAGTCACAGCCACCTGTGTGCAAACCTCCGCCTTGTTAGATCTGCATGTTTGCCCAGAGTTTTGCACAAATGTGCAGATTAACTCCTCTTCCCCCCTAACACACATTTACCTATAAGTAGCCCGTTGGTATAGTGACCTTTTCCGCCTTTCACCAGGAAGCAGTGTGCTCTTTCCGGGACTGAAGACGGAAGTGGTCAGTAGCCCACCAGGGCACTATAAAGAAATGGCAGCTTGGAATTTCCATTTGTGTTGTTCTATACAGCAATGTTAAGTAGTAGTATTAGTTGTAGTATCACCCACACCAGTAAAGCAAATGTAAGCAACTCACCAAGAAGCCATCCGTTTTGAATCTGCCCCTCTGCAAACTTCCTTCCTAGTGCACTGTTAGACAAGATGTAAGAGTCATGGCAGCTCCCTGGAAAACGTGTAACAACATCACGGATCCTAAGGTTTGCATCACAAACCACTTGCACATTCAGCGAGTGGCCCATCTTGCGGTTTCGATACTGCATTTCTCGATCCGCAGGCGGGGTCAAGGCAACATGTGTGCAGTCTATAGCTCCTAGGACATTGGGTAACCGCGCAATCTTGTAGAAGTCCTGCTTGACCCTCCTCTGCTCTTCTTCCCCCGTGGGAAATGCTATGTGCTGGCGAACACATTTTTTCAGTGCGTGCAGGACCTGAAACACAGTGCAAATTTTTGGATTGGTTATCCATGTTTTATACAGTGCAGTTTTGAGAAGGGGGGTTGCACGACGATGGAGGAGGGGTGGGATGAGGATAGGGTGTAGCGAAATGCGTGTATTACCTGCGAAAGATGTCTTGAAACAGTTGCCTGGTCCACGCCGCTGTTACCCCCTAACACATGCTGGAATGTCCCTGTGGCTAAGAACTGCAGAACAGTAAGCAGCTTTGCAAGGCCAGGCACTGCGTGAGATCTATGTGTGGTTGGGTCAATATCATCTCTAATTTCATGGTACAGTTGATATATAGCTGTTCTGGTCAAGCGGTAGTCATCCACGATTTTTCTGTCTGACATGTGTTCCAGAACCAGCCGTTGACGAAACACACGCGGGCGGGGGAGCCGGCGTGGGCGAACGTGGACAGGGTGTTGTAGAATGGTTTCTGTTACCTCCTGTTCCTGCATGGCAGGAATGTGGTCATAATCCATGGCAGGGAAAAAGTCCAACTGTGCAAGGAAAAACCCACCATCCATGACTTCTTTTTGCAATTCGCGAGCAGGGGAAACACGAGGACCAACGCTTGTCTGTAGCGCGCAGAATGTACGTCATATTTAAGCGCCAAAGGAGCAGCCAATCAGGAAAGACCATAATCGTGTGAAATCGAAGACGATTCGCTTCTCTGTGTCACGTGCAACAGGAAACGCGATAGAACACTCAGCAATGCGGCGCTCCATGGTGGCGCATAAAATAAACGTCACGTATTGTCGCTCGTGTACGGCCCAACTTTTGAAAGCCTTTATTTTTAACTTGAAACTTGAAAAATATATATATATTTTTTTTTTGGGTGCGACTTTACTTTGAAACTTTTCAAAAATATATTTGTAGTGCAACTTTCAAGATAACATTAATTTTTTATCATATATACAACTTTGGCAATGTACAAAAAACAAGAACAAGGATTATTTGTGGGAGGGCAATATATGGATGGTGGGGAAAAAATGAAACGCGTGTCACATAGGGGGGAAAGGGGGAGGAGATGATCTCAAGGGCGCTGTACGCTGGAGGACAGGTACTGGATTACTTCGGCAAGGTCCGCCAGTGCCTGTCCTCCCATGCGCAGGGTCTGGGCCATGTGCTGGAGCTCATCTGAGGGAAGGTTAATTAGGGGGAGAGGCATATGGGGAGATGTGGCGCGGTCTTCAAGGATGGGAGAAAAAGTGGAGGTGGATCGGTCACGGGTAGGAGCTGGAGGGATGGTACAGGTACCTCGGTCAACAGTAGGGGTGGGGGGGATAGGGGAGGTGGAGCAGCAGAGGGTGGGAGCAGGGGACATGGGCGAGACACTGCAGAGGACAGTTACGGGTGCAGGGGGGGGGGGGAGAGATGGCGAATCTTCACTGTCCCCTGTTTCTTCGCCAGTGAGGTCCACTGTGCCACCTGTCAGAAAAGACAAAAGAACGACTGTCAGAAAGCTTCACCACGAACAGCTTCTAAATGCACACACACCGTGATACGCAATAACAATAACATGAATTATTAGTACCGATTGTATTACAACACCAGACGCACACAGCGCAGAACACCACATACAAACAGATAGCCCTTGTACACACAGTGAGGGAAGTAATGGGTGACAATGGAGGAAGGGACAAGGGGGACAAGGGGATGGCACTTGGGGCAAGGAGTAGAATTTTAAAACTCACCATACACAGGTAATGGCTCCACCTGGAACATCTCCAGAACGGGGGTGACTTGCCCAGGCGAGGTGGAGGCAGCAGCATGGTGTTGTGAAATGGCGAGGGAAGTCTGAGGGAGAGCGAAGGAGGGGGTAGCAGGAGGGAAGATTGGAATTTGCGGGGGGGGGGGGGGGGGGAGGAAGGGGAACCAGGAGGAGTGGTGAGACCGTGCGGCTGGGAGGGTGAGGCAGGAGGGCTAAAGTGTGCTCGGGGTGGAGAAGAGGAACGGTGGGAAGGGCCATATGTTGGTGCAGGGAGACGCAGAATGGTCTTCCGTGATCTCTTGGGGGGGGGGGGGGAGACGAGAGGAGGGGCCGGGCCGGACAAGGGCATAAGGTAAGAGGTGGGGACCAGGGGTAGGAGCAGAAGGGCAGGGAGGTACAACACCAGCCAGGGTCCCCTCGCCGGCACCATCATCGTCATGATCCGATTTCTCGACAACATCATCACCCTCCTCCTCCTCCTCTTTCTCTGACACTTCTGTTGAGACAAATATGGATGATATAAGTTTTGTGATAACACCCCGAATCATCAAATGTCATGCAGCAGACTCATGTGAAACCTAAAAATACCTGGGCTGTTATCGAGGTTGGCCCTGACCTCACTGAGCCATCCTGGGTGGTCCTTCCGTAGTGCCCTCGCCCGTTTTTTAAGTTCCTCCACCTGTCAGATGTAGACAAACACAATGGAAAAGCAATGATGCATGTTTCACATACATGTCTAGCCAATAATTATTTATTATTATTATTTATTTGATGCATTTGTACCCCACTTACAGATCTAGGGAACGAACTGCGCTTATTAAATAAACGCTGCAGTGTCCTCCAGCCCTGGTCCATCCTCATAATGTCCCTCCTTTTCCCTGCACGAGGGAAAAGGCGCTTTTCGTTGACTGTAAACAGTTGTGCAAGCTACAGGACATCGCGGTCCGAGAAATTAGGTTTTCTCCCTCTTGCAGCCATAATGACGCCTATATAGCACGGTAATACGCAAGCACTATATTGACGTGGTTATTACACGTTTTCTTAAAGCTTTATTTAAAAAACAAAATTGCTCCCATACTTTTGGTACATATGTTATGCAAAGGGCTTTCGACCAATCACAGCGCTTTTAGCTGTGCTAATGCGCTGGGATTGGCTCACAGTTTGTTTGCTTATTTACTTTACAATTTTTCCTGGCACAGAGTGGTCCTAACGAGAGGTCCGGACCTCTCGTTACATTTCCTGCCTTTTTCCTGCGTACAGGAAATCGGAAAAGGTTGGTGCATCTCGTTTCAATGGGGTTTTCACACTAATTGCTCATCTCCATTCCATTTTCGTTAGCTGCTAGCTTCCTCGGTAAAAGCCCTTTGATGCATGCAACGGATCAAATTTTCCTAGTTGGAGGGTCATTAAAAGCTCATTAAGCTTTAGTGCATCTGCCTCTAAGTCACAAGAGGGGTAATGGTAGGAACACATGAAAGACCCAAGGGTTGGTTAGTATAAAGGAAAACCCCTTACCCTTTGTCAATATGCATATGTTAAAGCTAATGCATGATACTTATCGTTTTGGACTGTACCTGTTCCTTAATTATGTCAGAGGCATACCACGCCCCCTCATAGGATAGTCTAATCACCCTCTGGAATAGATGGTAACAACTTGGATGTTCTTCAGGTGCTGCCCCCATTATTGGGGCCAGCAAGAGGGGAGTTGTAGAAAAATGGTGCAGCCTGGGGCCTTTTGGAAAAAGATAGGTCAAGCAGTTTTGATGAACCTAGAAATCAAAAGGGCCTCTCTGATTAAAAAGATAACAAGAATTCAGTGACACTTGTTTGTGCCAGTTTGGCAGTTGCTAAATGTCAAAACTGAGTTCTGACAAAAATAACTGTACATAATTTAATAAACACCAGGTGCAAGGAGAAAACGAGAAGTTGTGGTTAAAAAGTCCAGTATGGGAATCAGAAGGACAGCTGTGGAAAGTAGGGGCTTTTTCCGGGGACAGTTATGAAAATCTGCGGTGAGGGGTGTGGTAACGGCCATCTGGAAAATTAAGCATAAACATGTTTTTGAGGCTAATTGAAATTAATGTTGGTCAAAAGGGTATTTAAGAAACTGACAGCTCATAAGCAAATGGAGAAGTCCAGGACATGTCAGAACCCCCCTGGTCACTCTGTCTCATGGATCTCCCTAAGAATATGTCAATCTACTATAATAAAACGCACCCTCAATGTTCTGAGGACACTGACGTCACTGAAGTCACTCAGACTCCCAGAATGGTTCATGGATTCATGGTGGTGAAGCCACCCCACTGACCCGTGCCCCGCCCTCGCGTCAAACGTCATGACGTCGAGGGCGGGAAAAAAAATTTAACTAAACAAAGGGATTGCACCCACGCAGGGGGAGGAGGAATAGGGAAACACGCGTGTTTCCCTTCTCCTCCCCCTGCCGACCCACCCGCGGAAAGGGAAACCACCTCCTAAGCTCGACTCCGGAGACCACTGTTCCGACATCCAACACCCCCCCGCCCGCGCGCCAAACCTCAAAATATAGAAGCCCTGCCCACAGAATGGTAGATCCACCCCCCCGCCCCGCCCCCCCAAAGCTGCAGGTCAAAAGAAGAGGTCCAACACCCCCCCCCCCCCGCAACAACCCCCTCCTAAGCCACCCACCTTTGCATTGCTTTGCCGGCGGGGGACCCGAAACCCCGCCAGCACAAGTCCTGTCTGCTGACTACGGCGTCATCTTCGGCGTTGCTAGCCTGTGCAGGCAGGGCTTCTGTGTGTCTGACGTCCTGCACGTGCAGGACGTCAGACGCACAGGACGTCAGACGCACAGAACCCCGTCCTGCACAGGCTAGCAACGCCGAAGATCGCTGCAGGAGTCAGACTCACTCAGCACACACAACACAGGACTTCTGCTGGCGGGATTTTGGGTCCCCCGCCAGCAAAACTACGCGACGGTGGGTGCGATGGCCACGGTGGGTGCGATGGCGGCGGGAGGGGGGCATCGCGCGGAGGAGGCGCTTCATTCCTTTTTCTTAAAAGCAGGATCCTCTCCCCCCCCCCCCCCCCCCAAAACTGAACCATACCATACAAAACACACACACACACACACACTCTCATCTGGCAGCGCTTCCTCACCCCCCCCCCCCCCACACTTACTCACTCTCATTTGGCCACACTTCCTCAACGCCCCCCCCCCCAACACACACACACAATCTCATCTGCCAGCGCTTCCTGAAACCCCTGCCCCCCCACACACACTCACTCATCTGGCTGTGGTTCCTGACCCCCCCCCCACACACACACACTCACTCTCATTTGGCCACACTTCCTCAACGCCCCCCCCCCCCCCAACACACACACACACTCTCTCTCTCTGTCTCATCTGGCAGCGCTTCCTGAAATCCCTGCCCCCCCCCACACTCACTCACTCATGTGGCAACCCCCCCACCCCACCACACACACACACACACACACACACTCAGTCTCTCATATCGCACCGCTTCCTGAACCCCCCCCCCCCCCACACACACACACTCTCGCTCATCTGGCAGCGCTTCCTGAAGCCCCACACACACACTCATGTGGAAACACTTGATAAACAGCCCCCCTCCACACACACTCATTCACTTATCTCGCAGCACTTCCAGACCCCCCCACACACCCCTCTTCTTCCAAGCTGAAACCCCCAACACACACACACACACCCCTCCAACACACACACATACACACACACACACTCTTTCTCACTCTCATCTGCCAGCGCTTCCTGAACCCCCCTCCCCCCCCCACACACACTCTCTCTCTCTAATCTCACAGCGCTTCCTGAAACCCCATACACACACACTCACTCTCTCTCTCTCATCTGCCAGCGCTTCCTGAACCCCCTGCCCTCCCCCCCCCCAAACACACACTCACTCACTCTGTCATCTGGCATCGCTTCCTGAACCCCCCCCCCCCACACACACACACTCTCTCACTCGCACCTGGTAGCGCTTCCTGAACCCCCCGCACCCTTCTTTTTCCAAACTGAACCCCCCCCCCCAACACATCCCCCCTCCCCCTCCTCCAGCAAAGCAATTGTTTGGGTGCAGAGGCGGGAATCTCAGACACCAGAGACAGAGGGGGGGGGCCTGACACCACAGAGACACAGGAAGGGAGGTATCTCTGTCACACACACACTCTCTCTCTCACATACAATGTCTTTCTGACTCTCACTCTCACACACTCTGTCTCACACTGTATCACATTCACTCTCTATGTGTCACACAGTCACTCACACACTCGCTTGGTCTCATACACTCACTCTCACAGAGAATCTGTGTCTCACACACACTCTCTCTCTTGCACACACACACACTCTCTCTCACACTGTGTCTCACATACGCACTTGCACATACTCTCATTCTCACACACACACTCTCTCACAGACACACTCACACCCAGACTCGCTCTCTCTCTCTCACACACACACACACACACACACACACACACACACACACACACACACACACACACACACACACACTTTCACTCTGTCTCTCACACAGTCATTCTCACATACACTCTCCCAAACATACACACTCCGAGGAAAACCTTGCTAGCGCCCGTTTCATTTGTGTCAGAAACGGGCCTTTTTTACTAGTATTCTTATAACCTGCTTGTTTGAATCGCTTTTGGTAAGTAATAAATTTTAGAAGAAAAACCTATCTCTCATTCTCTTTATTTATCCTTATCTAGCTCCCTACTTAGTTGGGTTTGGTCTAAAAGGTAAAGGAGTCAGAATAAAATAGCTTGCAGCCTAGCACTTCCTCGACCTTACTCACAGAGGTCAGTCCTCTGTGGTTAATGTCTTGGAAGTAGCTGAAAAATATACAATGCCCATCTTGTTTCGATAATACAGGATGTCCTGCCCCTTCGTGGGGACGTCCTTGGAGATGGGCGCCCTTAGAGATGGGCATCCCCGTTCGATTATGCCCCTCTCTGTCTTATATAGTATTGAAGTCAAATACATTACATCCAAAGAGCTCCCTGGACCTACCCAACAGTGGATGCAGAGCAGAGCTAGGACATTTCCCCATAAAACTCACCGTACAAATAAATGTCTGTCTCTAGTGTAATTTCAATAACAGACATAGTGGAAAGTAATACAAGTCACTTAGAACCTAGATCAAATCTATCATGCCAGCACTAACAAAACCAAGGATTTTACCTAGGATATTTAAGCACCCTAAATATTACAGTGAGGCCCTAAAATATCAATACATCTATTGGGAAAACTCAAGCCAAAAAGCCAGATTACTACAGAATGCTACATAGAAAATTCATACTAACAGAATACCTTGGTCATTCACACAGAACACACATGCCAAATACAGAACAGGTGACCACAAATATAAACAAATTAAACCAAAATCCCAAGAAACCAGACCTTTCATGTAGTACAACACCAGAGAAATAGAATTGCATGTCCTCCTATACTGTGCAAAATAGTAACATGGCACATGCCAGTGATGGTGTTAGAGGAGGATAACTAGGGCAACTGCCCTTGGCTCCCTGGCCAGAGAGAGCCCCAAGCCTGCCAGAACCTAAAGAAGGTGTAGCCTGTTAGTGGGCTTTGAGGTCCCTCCCAGATTTCTGCCCTGGGCTCCAGCCATGGCTAACACCAGATCTGGTAGGATGTACATTTCAAATCTAACATATTCTAATGACAAAATAGAAAATAATTTTTTTCTCTACCTTTTGTTGTCTGGTCTTTTTTTTTTTTAATCATGTTGGTCCCAGGTTCTGCTTTCTGCTTCCCTCTGTCTTCTCTTAATTTTCTTGCTAGGGTCTCCTGTCCATTTGACATTTCTTCTTTCTCTTCATGCCCACCATCCATCTTCCATCTCTGTGTCCTTATCTTTCCCCATGTTCCGCATCTTCCTTCTCTGTGCCCATATACTTCCCTGTCCAGCATCTCCCTGTGTCCATATCCCTGCATCCATCATCAGCATTCTTATCCCCTCCCCCTATCCAGCCCCTATGCCCTCCTCCCATGTCTAGCATCTCACCTATCTCTCCATATGGCCCCCTCCCGTGTCTGGCATTGCCCCGCTCTGTGTCTATATACTACCCCATGCAGCATCTCCCCTTTTTGTCCTTGTTACTGTGTTGTCCCCCATGCCTATCATCTCCTCTCTTTTTCTGTATACCTCCCTTTGTCCAGCTTCTCCCCTCTCTTCCTCCCCCACACCCAGAGGCAGCATAACATCTTTTCAGTTGGAGGGGCCAAACAAGCGAAACTCCTTAGTTGCCATATGCCCCCATCCCTCTTCCCTCCCACAGGTCCAGTACTTCTCTCCCTTCTAGTCAGTCAGCCTCCCCCTCTTACAAGTCTAGCACCTGTCTCCCAGTCAACCAGTCCCCCTCCAGCCAACCAGTCTCCCCTTCCAGCTAGCCAGTCCCATTTCCACAGGTCCAGGACCTCTCAACCTTACCTCCAGCTCCCATCCAGGTACCCAGCCCCCTTTCCACAGGTCCAGCACCTCTCTCCCTTCCCTCTAGCTCCCTTCCCATGAGCTCAGCACCTCTCCTTTCCAGCTAGCCAGCCCCCTGTCCACAGGTCCAGCACCTCTCTCCCTTCCCTCCAGCTCCAGCACTTTTGCTTTCCAGCTAGTTAGCTAGCCAGCCCCCTTATATGGGTCCTGCACCTCCTTCCCTCCCTTCCCTCCCTTCCATCCAGTCCTCTTCCCATGGGCCCACCACCTCTCTCCCTTCCTTTCAGCCAGCCAGCCCCCTCCCCAACAGGTCTAGCACTTCTTTTCCAGCTAGCCAGCCAGCCAGCCAGCCCCTCTCTCCCTTCCTTCCAGCGCCCCCGCCCCAGGGGTCCAGCACTTTTCTCTCTTTCCTCCAGTGCCCCCAATCCAGCATTTTTCTCCCTTCCCTCCAGTGCTCCCTTAGTCCAGCACTTTTCTCTCTTCCCCTCTAGCAACCCCCCCCCCCCCCCCAACCGATCCAGCACTTTTCTCCCTTCCCTGCCTCCAGCCCCCGGTATGGCACCTCTGTACTTTTTTCCTCTCTGCTTCTGCTGTAGTGTTTGCAACTTACAGCATTGATGCTACCCAGCAGCGATTCACACACACACAGGCTCGCAGTAGCTCCAGAGTTCCCTCTGCTGCGTCCCGTCCTAAATAGGAAGTTGCATCAGAGAGGGCATGACGAGGCAGAGAGAATGCCGGAGCCGGCCTGTGTGTGCGTGAATCGCTGCTGGGTAGTGCCAGTGCTGTCAGTTGGAAGCACTGCAGTAGAAGCAGGGAGGAAAAAAGAGAAGTGCCAGATCCGTGAGATGGGATGGAAGTGGAGGGAAGGGATTGATGGTCAGTGTGCACCATCCCTGGGTGGGCCTCGGCCTTAAGTGGGTGGGCCTGGGCCCACCCAGGCCCACTTGTGGCTGTTAGTGATACAGTAATTTTGCACATATTGCAGTGGTATCGATTTTCTCTCCCTAGAAAGCTCACAATCTAAGTTTTGTATTGTTATTTGACAGCCAAGGCCTGAGACTTTGGTTCAGGCTCCAAAATGGTATAAAAACTTACAGGCCTTTAGCCATAATTTGAACTCTGAAGTTCCAGCAAGCTCCTGAGCTATTGGGACACACCATGCAGCAAAATGAGGAAGGAGCTAGGGTGCAAAAACCTAAAAAACAGGATACAGATGGCTCTTCAAGCCAGGTGTAGGGTCTTGCTTAAGGTTGTGGTTAAGCAAGCTAAGGATGAGAACATGTTCTCAGGATAGAGCTACTAATTAGCATAAGCCAATCAGTGCTAACCATGACATAATCTACTGTAGATCCAATCAGGTGAGCTTACTGTAATATAACTGATATCCTGAGTAAACCTATAAAAGTTAGCGTACTTCATACTTCAAGGGAAAGAGGAGTCATAGCTCATTCTCTCTTCAGGGGAAACCGGTGCAGCTGAATAGAATTTGCAAATTACCCAATTGCTTTCCCCTGAATGTCTTTGAGTGATAAAATATATCACATAAGACTAAAACCCAGATTGCACCTGTTTGCAACTGGGGTATTATATTCCTACAACCAATTGATTGTACATACCACTTGTATATTGTTCGGTGTTTTTGGTAAGTAAATAAATTTATAATCCTTAGAACTATTAACAGGCTTATTTTCAAAAGAGAAAGATGCCCATATTTCGACCCAAATTGGGAGATGGGCGACCGTTTCCCGTGGGCGCCCAAATCGGTATAATCGAAACCCGATTTTTGACGTCCTCAACTGCAGTCTGTCACAGAGACGAACAAAGATCACGGGGGCGTGTCGGAGGCGTGGCAAAGGTGGGACTGGGGCGTGGTTATCGGCCGAGGAGAGATGGGCGTCTTTAGCTGATAATCAAAACAAGAAGGGCGTTTTTGACGAGAATTTGGTCCGCTTTATTTGGACCCTTTTTTTCAGGTCCAAGTCCCCAAAAAGTGCCCCAACTGACCAGATGACCACCGGAAGGAATCGGGGATCACCTCCCCTGACTCCTCCAGTGGTCACTAACCCCCTCCCACCAAAAAAACCCCACTTTACAAACTTTTTTTGCCAGCCTCAAATGCCATACCCACCTCCATGACAGCAGAATGTGTTCTATCCTCTGACAGCCTTTCCCTGGTTCTGATGTGGGTCTCAGGTGAGTGTGACACCTTTTCTGTTAAGGGCACTGCAGAGTCACATCAGCAATGTATTGTGGTGGGTGTAGGGTATTGGGCTCCGTGATTCCACTAGCTTGTGTTAAATGCTTACGATGTTGGTAGTTGGTAGGCTCTACTCCCATGGTGCTTTTCCCTCTGCTTACTGGGTCAGAGTGTGCCCTGTTTTGTTTCCGGTAGTCCATGAGGTAGTGGCCATTTGTGTAAGACACTTTTAGATTCCTTTCATGAGTTAGCCACGTTACAGCACTTAGTTCTTATCTTGAATGTTGCTGAAAGAGGGCATTGTGCACCATTCTGCCAGCTCGGACCTACTGCTAATCTCAGTACCAGGGAGACTCGTTGCCAGTGGGGCACAACCTCTGATCTGCAGTTAACTGTGAGTAAAGGTGCTTATTCAAATAAAGGACGTTTTCAGCGAGATTAGTCTTCAGGTGTGAACTGCTGTGCCAAGGTTATACACCAGCAACAAGTCCTGTCCCTGGAGCACTGTTAGTGGGTACTGCAGTGCATTTCAGGCAGGCAGACCCAGGTCCATCCCCCCCCCCCCCACACACACACACTTGTGGTGGTAAATGGGAGGCCTCTAAAACCCACTGTACCCATATGTAGTTGCCCCCTTCACCCCTAAGAGCTATGGTAGTGTTGTACATTTGTCCCTCCCACGACCAAATGGCTTGGATTGGGACGTTTCTGAGCTGGGCATTTTTAGTTTCCATTATCGCAAAAAAACAGAAAACGCCCATCTCAGAAGGGACCAAATCCATGGCATTTGGTCCATCTAAACCGTATTTTCGAAACGAAAGATGGACGCCCATCTTTTTCAATAATACGGTCTGTCCCGCCTCTTCACATACCCATTTTCGGACATAGACACCCATGGAGATGGGCGTTCGCGTTCGATTATGCCCCTCAATGTCTCTCCTTCTCTTTACTAATATCTATTAATGATCCCTTGGTTTGGTTAAAGAGTAAGTGAACTATTCTATTTAGAGATGGAGTCAGTTTTGAGGTGTGTTTAGCCTTCTAGAGGTTCTCCCTGGTAAGTGGGAAGCCGAATGGCAGTACCAGACAGAACCTGGGGAAACATAAACCCTCATAAAATTCAGTTTGTACCCAAGGCAAATACCAACTGTACCTGATTGTACACCGGTTTGACATCTTTCAGGCTTGCAAGTGGTATATAAAAGAAACTACCCCCCCCCCCCCTGTTTATAAAGCCTCACAGCAATGCCAACACAGGCCATTCGAAGTGAATAGGCTGTGTCGGGATTATTGCACCGGCAGCCACTAGCGCACCTTTGTAAACAGGGGGTAAATAAATTTAAAATTAATCTTGTTTATCTGAATGGCATGTTGAATTATCTTTGATGAAACTAATAAACAAAAATTAAAATAAAATAAAAATTAAAAAGTGAAAGCAATGGAAGCATCCTTAAGAGAAAGGCCCCTCAAACCTGCTGTAAAAAAAATATATCAATATAGCCGCTACATAGATTGCTTTTTAGTAGGGCTGCATTTTGATTAAAATTTTAATTACAAATAATTGTGCAATTAAAGGTATGTTATTCCCCCCTTCCCCACTGCAGCTCGTTGTGACTGTAGGCAAGTCACTTAGGGCCCCTTTTACAAAATGGCAGTAAGCCCAATGCAGGCTTACCGCTCGCTAAAAAGGAACTACTTTCAGGCTACCACAACAGTCTGGCGGTAATTCCCACCCCCAGCACGCCATCATATCCATTGTTACAAAAATATATTTATTTTTGTAGCGTCGGTGTATACCCAGCGGTAATCATGCAGTGCGCGGCACTGCCCGGTTACCACTGGGTTAGCGTGGGAGACCTTTCTGCCACCTGAATAGTGCCTGCTAGAGTCTATCTGTTAATGCTGTGGTACAAAGTTTTTAAAACTAAGGGGAAAAGACTGTGGAGATTAGTTGATAAGATTTGCTTTTTTATATTTTTATTTTGCCTATCACTAACCTACAATTCCTCCTTTAAACCCCAATCTTTAAGTTCCCAAAGCACAAAGCAAAATAGTGTTCACTTACCAGAGAAATGTCCTCTTCTCTCAGAACTTCTCAGAAAGAAAGTTCAGTGGGACCTTTCCTCTTTATATAGTTTTGAATCTAAGGGGCCTTTTTTTTTAAAAGGATGTTTGAAGCTAACTCAGCAACCTATGCAAATATTCTACTTCCCCACACCTTAGTTAGCACCTAATTGAGGTCGCTGGACTTGCTACCTCTCCAGCAGCCAAAGAACAGAAAATTACTGCCTTTTAGAACAAGAGTTTTTGGCTGTTAAGTTTCTACCTCTAGAAAAGGTTTCAGTTTAAAACTATGGGGAAAATGCCTATTTCTAGAGAAAATTTCAGTTTAATACTATGGGAAAAGGGTTGTACACTATCCAGTTTATTTTGGAAAGAGAAAGACGCCCATATTTCGACCTAAATTGGGAGATGGGCGTCTTTCTCCTGTGGGCATCCAAATCGGTATAATCGAAAGCCGATTTTGGGCGTCTTCAACTGTAATCTGTCGCGGAAATGGGCAAAGTTGGCGGGGGCGTGTCGGAGGCGTGATGAAGGCAGGACTGGGGCGTGTTTATCGGCCAAGGAGAGATGGGCGTCCTCGGCCGATAATCGAAAAAAGAAAGGCGTTTTTAGCTCGAATTTGGGTCACTTTTTTTGGACCCTTTTTTTTCACGAACAAGTCCAAAAAAGGGCCCTAAATGACCAGACGACCACCGGAGGGAATCGGGGATGACCACCCCTGACTCCCCCAGTGGTCACTAACCCCCTCCCACCCCAAAATAACAACTTTAGCAACTTTTTTTTCCAGCCTGTATGCCAGCCTCAAATGTCATACCTAGCTCCATCACAGCAGTATGCAGGTCCCTGGAGCAGTTGTAGGTGGGTGCAGTGGACTTCAGCCAGGTGGACCCAGGCCCACCCCCCCCCCACCTGTCACACTTGTGGTGGTAAATGGGAGTGCTCCAAACCGCCCCCAAAACCCACTGTACCCACATCTAGGTGCCCTCTTCAGCCATAAGGGCTATGGTAATGGTGTAGAGTTGTGGGCAGTGGGTTTTGGGGGGATTTGGGGGGGCTCAGCACCCAAAGGAAAGGAGCTATGGACTTCAGAGGTAGTTAACTGTTTATTTTAAATTGTTACAAGTGCCCTCTAGGGTGCCCGGTTGGTGTCCTGGCATGTGAGGGGGACCAGTGCACTACGAATCCTGGCCCCTCCCACGAACCAATGCCTTGGATTTGGTCGTTTTTGAGCTGGGCGCCTTCGGTTTCCATTATCGCTGAAAAACGAAACAACCCAGCTCAAATCCGCAAAAATCCGATGCATTTGCCGGGCACAAACCGTATTATCGGAAAAAAGATGGACGCCCATTTTGTTCATAAATACAGTTTGTCCCGTCCCTTCACATACCCGTTCTTGGAGATAGACGCCCATGGAGATGGGCGTTCGCATTCAATTATGCCCCTCCATGGCAACTAGTTAATAATGCTTGCTTTTCTCTCTCTCTCTCTCTCTCTCTTTTTTTTATTCCCCCCTTAATACTAAACTATGTCCTGCTTGCTTTTCCTTTTCCCTCTCTCTGTCTCTGTCTCTCTCTCTCTCTCTTTTTATTCCCCCTTAATACTAAACTAGATCCTGCAGTGCCTGCTAGAGTGTATCTGTTAATGCTTTTTTAAAGTTAAACGCTAACGTATTTGATTTCCTATGTATACTTACCTCAAAGCTAATATCAAATCCGATCATATTATGATCACTGTTATGAAGCGGCCCCAGCCCATTACCTCCCACACCAGATCATGCGCTCCACTAGGTCTAGAATGTTTCCTTCTCTCGTCGGCTCCTGTACCAGCTGCTCCATAAAGCAGTCCTTGATTTCATCAAGGAAGTTTACTTCCCTAGCGTGCCCCGATGTTACATTTACCCAGTCAATATCGGGGTAATTGAAATCACCCATTATTATTGTGTTGCTCAGTTTGTTTGCGTCCCTATCCCCTCTCCTTTCCCTTCCACCCCCATGGAGCAGCAACTCCCTGTCCCCTCCACTCTCTCCTTTCCTCTCATAGCCCAGCAGTTCTGTGTCCCCTCTCTCCAACCCTCACCCCCACCACCAAAAAAATAAATGCAGTTTCAACATTCATCAGGACAACGGCTCGGAGGGAAAGGTGGCCACAGAAAACTCAGCAGGAGATGCAGCTACACAAATCCCGACGCCCTGTTTCTTTTTGGGTTTGTTTGTTTGTATTTATTTATGTTTAAATATGTTTTATTGAAGAAACAAGAATACTACATCAAACAAAATATCTGAAGCTACAGCAGGTCTCTTCATCCAAATTTTACATTTTCTCCCCAACCTACACTTC
This sequence comes from Microcaecilia unicolor, assembly GCF_901765095.1. Lineage (NCBI taxonomy): Eukaryota > Metazoa > Chordata > Amphibia > Gymnophiona > Siphonopidae > Microcaecilia > Microcaecilia unicolor. The sequence continues at coordinate 140,138,712 of NC_044041.1, read as the reverse complement.
TTCCTCTACCTTAATCCCTCCTTCCCAGAATCATAATCCCTCCTTCCCTCCTCCCAATCTACCCTCACCCCCCTTCCCCCCCCCCCCCTTGGGACCTCTACCGCTAGACCTCCATGCTACAGATTCGCATTCTACATCATTTTTAAATGTTCAGTAAATGTCCTCTAGCCGCAGGTGTCAGCGTCCCCCAAAAGAGGCTCCATCGGTATTGAAATTTTCTTGCTTTTGCCGGTATTATTGTATTCAGTTCCATTCTTTCAATTCTCATCAAGTGGATCATCTGTCCTCTCCAATATTGTGTAGAAGGAGCTTTAGAAGAGAGCCAAGCTACCAAGATAGTTTTCTTCGCCAACATAACAGCACGCATTACAAAGTCTTTGCACCCTTTGGGCAATGGATGGGCTAAGCTGGGACTTCCAAACAGCAACCGCACATCATATTGCCAGCCCTATCTCGGGCCTTTGAGCCATCCGAGGATGTTGAGGAGGCTTACCCGATGCTGAACCCCGCTTGTATCCCGTCTATTGTTACAGCCTCGACCTCCCTGAAAATCTCCGTGCTCCAGTGGGGACATTCCTCTACTTTTGCAGGGCGTTGCAGATTCCGGAAGACCCTCCACCTTATTTCCAGGTATTATCAATGGACACGCATGACCCAGGATATTTTGCATTTTGTCTCCTCGTGTCCCACCTGTGCCTGGAATAAGTCCTCTGCGGGCAAACCTTGGGGAGCTCTGCAATCCTTACCTGTTCCTGCACATCCCTGGCAAAAGCTCTCGATGGACTTCATCACCGACCTCCCGTGCTCTCAAGGTCACACAGTCATCTGGGTCGTTATAGACCGGTTCTCACGCATGGCTCACTTTGTTCCCCTCAAGACGTTGCCATCGGCTACATCGCTGGCCACCCACTTCATTCAACATATCTTTCGTCTCCATAGTCTGCCTCTACAATCATCAGTGACCAAGGGCCTCAGTTTACTTCCAAGTTTTGGAGGGCTCTGTGTTCTGCATTCAGGGTTACTACTCATTTCTCAGCCTACCACCCCCAAACCAATGAGATGGTAGAAAGAACCAACCAAACCCTCAAGACCTTCCTATGGGCTTTCTCTAACAATCGTCAAGACAACTGGTCATCACTGCTCCCTTGGGCCGAGTTCGCCTACAATAACAGCCTCCACTCTGCCTCTAAGATATCTCCGTTCTTCACAGTCTTTGGTTGGCATCCGCGTATACCTCCCCCCTTTCCCAACGGATGATTCTGTGCCACAGCTTCTGCACACCCTTGCTAGCATTCAGGAGACCTGGAAGGAGGATCAACACCATCTACAATGGGCAGCAGCAAAATACAAACATTTTGCCAACCAAAAGAGACGAATGGCTCCTATCTTTCATCTGGGACAGAAGGTCTGGCTCAGCACCAGGTATTTAAGACTCCGCCTACCCTCATTTAAGTTTGCCCCTCGTTTTATTGGGCCATTTTCTATTCAGTCTTGTGTGGGGGAATTCACCTATCGTCTGCAACTACCTAGTAACCTCCGAATCTTCAATGCCTTCCATGTGTCATTGTTGAAACCCTTCGTGACTTCCAAATGGCATCCTGAACCAAAGAAAGACATCGCTCTGGACTCTGAACCTGATCCTGAATTTGAGGTGGAGGAGATTTTAGATTCAAAGTTTCGAAGGGGGCGACTCTTCTATTTAATTTCCTGGAAACACTATGGGCCGGAGGATAATTCCTGAGAACCCGCCAGCAATGTCCATGCACCAGACCTGGTCCACAGGTTTCATACCCGATATCCTTCGAAACCCAGGCTGGGACGGAGAGAGGGGTCTTCTGGGGAGGGTACTGTCACGTTCACATTCCTCTCCAGCCCCGCTCTGTCTCACGCTCCTCGGGGAGCATCAGACATCGGGCCCCGTGGCCGGCCTGCCATTCCTGCAGCTATCGGTCCTGCCCTGTTGCGCGCCCCTCGGGGAGCATCGGACGTCCGTCCCACCGTCATTGCAGCCACACGCCTCATCTTCGCCCCGGAGCACAGGTCCCACTCCAGGGGGGGGGCGTCCGGGTTCCAGCAGCAGAACGCTGGCGCCATCTTGGCAGCGCTGGCACCCCGGTGACTCCTCTTATGGGTGCGGGGTCTGGGAGCACGGGGGGTCTTGCTCTGCCTCCGGCTACCGGGATTGGTCTCCCGCTCCTTGGCTCCGCCCCCCTCCTACCGCTCACCATTCCACAGCCTCCCTCACCAGCTGATTCTGGTTGCTCCCAATGGTGGAGGCTATTTAGGAGCATCTACTCCTTCCCTCAGTGCTTCGGCTTCTACTTTGGTAGGTTATAGCTGTGGTGTGGTTTCGTTCCTATGCTATTCTCTTCTCAGACCTGACCTTTGCCTGAACACCGGATTATCCTCTGCCTGCTGCCTGACCTGACCTTTGCCCGAACACCGGATTATCCTCTGCCTGCTGCCTGACCTGACTACTGCCTGAACCCGGATCCTCTCTGCTGGCTGCCAGACCTGACTACTGCCTAACTCGAATACTTTCTGACTGCTGCCTGCCTCTGCTCCCTGCTTGAACCCAGAGTTCTCTCTACCTGCCACCTGTGGCGGACTGACCCCTGCCTGCATCCTGAAGTCCTGTCGGCTGCCTGCACCTGGGAGCTCAACCCTCAGGGAACGGCGGTCATCACAGGTGAAGCCTCGGGTTTGCTTGGCTGCCCAACAGAGCGTAGGTTTGAGTCTTGGTCTCTGTGCTCCGCCTGGGCACAAGGACTCACGAACGCGACACAGGATCGCTGATGTTTCCTGCTGAACTGCTATGGATTTACAGCCTGCCTCACTGACACAGACTACCCAATAATTACCATGGATTCTTTTGGATTCGTATTGGGTAAATGAAATCCTTTATTAGAGGAGCTAAATCTACAGTGATTAAGATATATACAATGGTTAGCACTTATACAATGATTAGCTCTATACACACAATGATTAGCTAAACAATCATTACATCACTGGTCTCTACATCTAAGCAATGCAAAGAGTTCTTAGACCAGGAAAAGAAGCAATACATACACTATACATACAACATCAATGGTCTCCATCATCCAGGCTCTTATCATCATCTGGGGGGGGGGGGGCGGTTCACAGCGAGAGCCAAGAGCTTTTTAGACCAGGAATAGATCCTCTGCACAGCACGTACATTACTCACAGATGAGCTCCCACTCTGCTGTGACAAGCCCTCCCTTTTTATTAGGCTCTGAGCTCATTACAGAATGCTTCTAAGGAAAATTACAGACTGCTTTTCTGTTTAGGTCTGCGGGAACGAGGTCACATGCCTTCCAAAGTCCAGGTGGCCAAGCTGAACTTCCAAAGATAAGAACCATCCACACCTCCACATACCAAATTAATTAGAGCTGTGTCTTATCTTCTGCATTCCAACTTGTTTTTTTGTATTTACAAGAAAAGTTACTTTCGGTCAAAGACAGAGTTGAAAAACAATCTTTAAAATTCACTTCCATTACACCTGCATCTTCCCCCACCACCGCTGCAGTGCTTGCAGCTTACATTTTCAGGCCATCTGCAATTCACACAGGCACTCCAGGGCCTTCCCAGTCTGCCGTGTCCGGCCCTCTCTAATGCAACTTCCTGTTGCGAGGGCAGGACACGGCAGAGGGAAATCCCCGCAGTGCCTGTGTGAATCGTGGACAGCCCAAAAGCACTGGTGTGGAGGGGGAAGAAGCAGGAAGCAGCAGATGCCGGACCTGTGTGAGGAGAATGTAGGGAGCAATGCGCCACAGCACCCCTGAGAGTTCGCTGTGGTGCACCAGGGTGCCGTGGAGCACAGTTTGAGAACTGCTCGACCAGTTTGTATCAATGGACTATATCCCTTCCTTACTAGGGTTACCATATGGTTCCAGTAAAAGGAGGACACATTGATCCAGGTTTTGCTTCCATTTTGAAAGCAATGGAAGTAAAACCCAGACTTGCTCAATCTGTCCTCCTTTTTCCAGAGCCATATGGTAACCCTATTCCTGACCAGCAGATGGAAGTAGAGAATCTGAACTTTTTCAGTGACATCACTGGTATAAGGACTGGTCCCTGCTGGAATCCTTCAGTATTTCTTTGCCCAATCAGTATAGAACTCGAACAAAATCTTCCCCCATAGGGAAAGCTCTGTAGAACATTGTTATTAATGACCATAATCACCCTGCTTTAAGAGAGGAAGGAGCAGAATGAAACTCTGACATAATCCCTCATACCGCAGTCTTCCAGGGTAGGTCCTGGACTGGTCTAGTAGGACTGAAGGAAAGGAAATTAACAGGTATGAATAAATTTCACTTTCCTTATTGTCCCACTAGACCAATATGCACCATTATTCTTGTATTTCTTTCATTATTTTAGCTGCTATGTAAATAAATTATTGTCTATTTTTATAATAACTTGGGGTGTTGTATCAGTATTTGTTAGTATAATTGGGCATGAAAATTTGGATCTATAAATAATGGGAATGTGGTTACCTTCCTAACAGTGAATTATCTAATACCAAAGTGTTGTTGTTTCATATTTTCCCAAATTAATACTAAGAGTCACGTTCTCCAATTACACCCAAAAGGGTGTAATTGGTGATCTACATATCCAGTTGTGGGGCATGCATAGATTGTAATCTACAATTACACCCTTTTTGGGTGTAATTGGAGAACGTGACTCTTAGTATTAATTTGGGAAAATATGAAGCAACAACACTTTGGTATTAGATAATTCACTGTTAGGAAACTAACCACATTCTCATTACTTATACTACTGCTACTATTTATCATTTCTATAGCGCTACAAGGCATACGCAGCGCTGTACACCATACACAAAAAGACAGTCCCTGCTCAAAGAGCTTACAATCTAGTTAAGACAGGTAAACAAACAGAACAATTAAGGGTCAGGGAATAAGGAGGTGAGGATAAGGACATGGCAAGTGAGTAGTGGTTAGGAGTCAAAAGCAGTGGTAAAGAGGTGGGCTTATAGATCCAAATTCTCATGCCCAATTATACTAACAAATACTGATACAACACCCCAAGTTATTATAAAAATAGACAATAATTTATTTACATAGCAGCTAAAATAATGAAAGAAATACAAGAATAATGACACAGATGGTCTTACCTTTATTCAGCCTAAAGCATATGAACCCCTACGATAGGCTGCAAGTCCAGCTATAACCCTAGCCCCAGAGTAACAACACAGGCAACTATACAACCTGGACAGAGATAGCAGCACACAACATCCAGCAGATGTCAAAGCGTTCCTCAGTCAAACAGGAAGGGCAGGGACAGCACATCAGATTTGATAGAAGCAAAAACAGCATAACCTTTTTCTCAGATATGAGCCTCATTTATCCAGACATTGCAGGCTGCAGCTGGGTTGGTGACATGCATTCCTGACCTTGTTGTCGATGCACAAACAACTTTGTCTCAGATGTTGTGACTTGAGGGGCCACAAAATTGTCTCACTGGCATCACGTTGAAGGGGCACCTTAACCATGAAGTCATTGCACTAGTAAACATTGGGCTTTTCTTAGGTGAGAACGAGCCTCAAAGTCTGCAACAGCATGATTGTGAATTCCCCTTGAGGTGACATAAGATGGTTGTTGTCCACCAGTAACCTTGGTTATATTTTGCAGTATCCTTGCAGATTGCACACAAGTCTGAGGCCTAACAAGCAACATGCCTTAGATGTAAAAGATGGTTAACCAAAGTCTATATTTCTATTATCAGGTTGGTAATGCTGGAAGGTGCCAAGTAGTGCCACATACATAGTACTCTCTGTAGGGGCCTTTTGCTCCCACAGTCCCCCCTCATTTCAAGGGGTTCAGCTCACAAATGGGCTGAGTGGATTGAAATACTAGCTTATAATAAATATCATCAACAATGTTTCATGTGCTGACGTAACAGCTAAGAATGATAAACTACATTCATACAGCTAGGCTTAATAAATAATGAACACAATGTAATTATGTTTCAAACAGTATCCTAAGGTAGTAATAAGTATACAAGCATGAAAATGCTTGTATATTTATTACTGTTAAAATAATACTTATCCTATATAATAAAACGCACCTCTAACGTTCTGAAGCTGACAGCGTGGACAAAAAGCTTGAAGCATTCGTGCTCCTGTATCCAACTCCTGATGACGTCTCGCAATACCAGATGCGTCACCAATGACTGTGCCCAATCACAGCACAGCAGCGACGTCACCACCAACATATTTAAAAAAAAAACACAGCAAACGGTGCAAAAAAATCTTCACATTCACAAGAGGAAAGAAAAAGGGAATTGCACTGATAGCTGCATGGCACCAGCAACTAGAAAACTGGCAGCCGCTTCACACCTCGAAGACACTGATAGGTGAACGGCGGAGGACAACGGCAGGCAACAACAGCGGGAGCTGCTTCAGCCTAGAGGAGCCGCCAAAAAAGAAGATGCACTGACAGATGCAGGGCAGCGGCAACAAAGAAAACGACCAGCTGCTTCAGCCCTAGACAGCACTGACAGGTGAACGGCCGCGGACAACGCAGGAGGCTGGGATGGGGACAGAGAGAAAAAAAAAAAGCAGATTCGTCTCTCACACACACACTGTGCCTCTCTCTCTCTCTCTCACACACACACAGCATGTGGCAAAAAAAAAGGTAAACCACAGAAAGCAACATCACACACACACACACTCTCTGGAGGCTGGGATGGGGATAGAGCAAGGAAAGAACTAGGGAGCTACAAGGAAAAGGATGATGCACTGATGATGAGGAGGAACCTGATGGGAAAAGGGGGGAATTGATGTGGAAAGGACTGCCCACACTCTGTCTCTCTCACACACACACACACACACACACACACACACACACACACACTCTTTCTCTCTCTCTCACACACACAAACACACACACACACACACACACACACACACTCTTCCTCTCACACACAAGCACGCACACCACGTGGCCAAAACAGGTAAACCACAAAAAGCAAAATCACACACACTCAGGGCCGTGCCAATGCAGTAAGCGGGGTAAGCAAGGCAGGGGGGCGCCTGCCTTTGAGGGGCACTGCTGCCCTGCGGTCCCTGCCTTCCACTCACTTGCAAAACCTTTTTACCTGAAGTTGCGATCGCCCCTGCCCTCCTTTTCATGGCAAACCGGAAATGAAAGCAAGGCAGCAGTATTCACTGAGGCAGACAAGCTCTTCAAGTTATTTGACAGAATGCAACCAAATTGCTATATATGCTGTGGTTTGGGGCTAACTCCTCACTCAGGGTGAGCTTCAGAGCTTGAACAGCATTCAAATTAAAGAGAACCTGAAATTTTAAAAGTGCTAAAAATAAGTTTTAAAAGTATTTGTATTAAATCTAATTGCAGAATTCAGGTGCTGAGAGTCTGTACTTGGTTGTCATATGCTCAGATTTGTTTAAATCATATGCAAATTAGTCCGTTTTTGGGAGGTTCTCATTTGCATATTTATGAATAAAAAATGATGGAAGTGTTTACAGCCTTAATATTAGGGCATGGCTCTGATCAAAAGTGTGAAGTTTGGTCCAAAAACGAAGGGTTTATCTAGTGTTTTTCACTAAAAATTCCCATTACAGTGTCTGTATGTTAATCTGCATTCAAATACAGCTCTCTGATTGGATGATCAGCTTCTGTTAGAAATCTGCCCGGAAGGGAACAGAAACAGCAACTGACTGTGGGTTTGGCCAAGAGAGACATGCAGCTGTGAGTTCCTGTGTTTGTTGACTGAAATTATAAAAGACTGTCAGATTATGTGGTAAATGAGAAAATATGAATGAAAAGAGGTTGATGGAGATTGAAGTTTGAGGTTTCTCTAGTGAAAAAGGATCTGAATATTTCAGGATTACTTGAAGTTTATGAAGAATAGAAAAGGGTGAATTTCAGTTTAAGAGTGTTTAAATCCTATAAGCTATATAAAGGCTAGGTAGATTTAAGTGACTGTAAGCAAGGAAACCTTAATATTTGATCTGAAATAAATATTTGATCTGAGATAGTTGATCAGAGACAAATGTTTGATCTGAATTATATCCTTTGGTGCAAAGGAGATTAGAAAAAGAATCTTTGGAAACTAAGAGGACTTTGCTCACATTTTGAATTAGCATTCCTATTTTGAGTTGGAAATCTTTGAAGTGTTATGAAAATACATTTTGCTTTAATGAAATTGCTAAACTTTAGAGTCAGAGACTTATCAATGAGGGATACATACAGTGCTATTTTTTCCTGAGGTCCGGCTTACTTGCCTGCCCCCTTCTGTTCCTGCTCTGCTAGACGGAGGGGGGGGGGTGCCAACTGTTAGTCTGCAGAGGGGCACCAGAGACCCTAGGCACGGCCCTGCACACACTCTTTCTGGAGGCTGGGATGGGGACAGAGGAAGGAAAGAATGGAAAACCGGATTGGGGGACAGCAGTGATTGATTGGGAGGACGGAGATGGGGACTTGGGCATTGGGAGAAAAGGGTGAGCAGGTAGTGAGCTAATGGCAGACAGGATGGGAAGCTATTTGGAAATGGATGATGCACTGAGGATGAGGAAACTAACAAAAAAAAAAAAAGAATAAAAGAGTAACACAAACTGCTTTGTAAATTCTTTACACTACATCCTAAAAACACAATAACAAAACAACCAACAATACAACAAAACAAAAATTAAAAAATGAAATTGCACATAAAAAAAGACAAATGTTCATTACAAATGCAATTATAATAAAAACCACTTTCAACACAATCATTGCAGAAAACAAATATCTTGCTAGCGCCCGTTTCATTAGTCTCAGAAACGGGCTTTTTTACTAGTTGTTATAATAATACATTGTTATAACACTTAAATATATGAATATACAATGAAGAAAAGCACAGCAAATTGCATGTGATAATATTGTTTTGAAATGTGGTTAAGTGACTTAAAAAGGCATCAGTGAATGTCCATGGAAGTCAAATGTCTTTGGGGCTCATTTACAAAAGAGAAAAACATCTAAAAAGTGGCATAAAGCAGCATTTGGACATTTTTCTCACAAAACGCCAAATCTGTATTTTTTAAACTTATTTTTCAGTTGTTTTTCTATGCTGTTTGTCTTCAATGCATCCAAATCTCAAGGGGGGCATGTCGGGGGCGTGTTAAAGTGTTCCTAAGACTTGAATGTTTTTCAGCCATAATGGAACAAAATAAAATCTTCCAGGATTAAAACTAAGACGTTTTGAGCTAGATCTGATTTTATAACGAATAAAGCACAAAAAGGTACCCTAAATGACCAGATGACCATTGGAGGGAATCAGGGATGACCTCCCCTTACTCCCCCAGTGGTCACTGACCCCTTCCCACTCCCTAAAAATGTGATTAAAAGCACTACTTATCAGCCTCTATGCCAACCTCAAATGTTATACTCAGGTCCATTACAGCAGCATGCAGGTCCCTGGAGTAGTCTTGTGGTGGGTGCAGTGCACTGCAGCAGGGCCGCAGAGAGGGGGGGACAGGGGGGACAAAATTCCCCGGGCCCGGCACCAACTCCATGGGTGCTCGCTATCTCGCCCCTTCCTCCCTCCGAGGTTCCGAGTTCCAGGGCCCGCCCGTCCTGACATCCTCCCTCCCTCCGAGTTCCAGGGCCCACCCTCTGTCCGTCCCTCCCTCCCTCCTAATTTTAAAAGCCTTCTTCTTACCTCATCGGGGACGGGGTTACGGCGACAGCAGCACGCAATGAAAAGCGTGCAGGCTCGCAATTCAGCCTTCCCTTGTCTGTCTCTGAGCTCTGGTCCCGCTCTCATTTCCTGTTTCCGCAAGGGCGGAACCAGAGCTCATAGACAGACAAGGGAAGGCTGAAGCGTGAGCCTGCACGCTTTTCACTGCATGCTGCTGTCACCATAACCCCGTCCCCGATGAGGTAAGAAGAAGGCTTTTGAAATTCCTTGCAGGAAAACCAGAGACCTACTGGAGACCATCTCATTAATACAAAACAGCTCAAATTCACTGTGACTCGAAGCAGGTGGCAGGTGAGTTTATGCTGATCCATTCTGCTGTTCCAATTACATTTTTTTTCTTTTCTCTCTGCTTGATGTATTCTCTCCACGGTTCTTTTGCATTTTTCTGCATTGATTCTGCAAATAACACTGCTTCCCACTTTACCCTACTGCTCCACTTGTCAGAATCTCCTACATTTTTTTTGCCCACTCAAAGGGAAGGGAAATGCAAATTTTGCACATGAAGGAGAAGCAGCCCCTGCACAATCAGCTGCAAACATCAGCCATGGCATGACTTGAGGTTACCAGTTGTAAAGTAGAAGGATATGATTTTACTTTTTAAAAAAATCTGAAACAGGAGCATAGTTGTGATATTTAAGACTGTTTAATTGCATCTGAAGTAATTGGACTGTCAACAAGACCCCCACATTAAAGAATAGAAAATTTGTTTAAGCGGCCAAAGAAAATTCTACAATTACATTGCCATCCTTTATTCCTGTACTGTTGTGCCATATTCCTGATGATTGACAAATGTTCTGCATTTGGTACTGCCACTGTTCATCCTAACACAGAAGATAGGGGACCATATTAAGATTTGTCCAAACAGGATAGAACGTGCTATAGAAGTGATCCAGTCCATCCCTTTGTCTATCTGCCTGGGACATGAAGACATCCATAAAATATGCGCAAAGTAGTCCTGACTTGGCTGTTATCTACCCTATTGAAAATGACTTTGATCCAATAAGGATGAGGTCATTCCCAATATGCTCAAAGCTGAAAAGCATTTTTTTTAAAAATCCATACATACGGAAAGCATGGTTTTCACTCCCTTCCTTGTCGTTTATCCTTCTGCAGGATCTCTCTTTTCTACACCCTTTCTAGCTTTCACCAAGGTGACATCACAGCCTCTAATATCTCCCATGTCCTTTCCCATTTTCCCTCCCATAATCGAAGCATTTTCGTGTAGCTCAGGGGCATTGATGTAGCTCCCTTAAGGACATCTTCTGTTTCAAGTCTATAGCTCAGAGGTGGACAACCTTTGGGAGTATTTTACTAAAGATAAGCTTGAGTTATCTGCAGCAGGGCACATTTTATTCCTATGGGCCCTGCTGCAGATAACTCAAGCTAATCTTTAGTAAAAGACCCCCTTTATACACAAAGGGCTGCATGTTTGTGTATAGTGTTTTGCAGTGGAGAGATTGTGTTTTGGCCTTACTGAGGTGGCACCAAAACATCAGAAAAGGTGTAGAGCCTAAATCGTGACACACTACCTCTTGAAGGATCTACATATGGTGCAGGGGCTCGGCCCGGTAGCGGACGGAGGGAAGCGGGGGGAGGGGAGCAGCAGTGACCTCGGGGGGGGGGGGGGGGCCCAGGGGCAGCCTTGTCCCGGACCCGGCCCAGTCTCTCGGCGGCCCTGCAGACAGGTAGACTCAGGCCCATACCTCCCCTACCTGACACTTGTGGTGGATACTGTGAGCCCTCTAAAACTCAACAGAAACCCACTGCACCCGCATATAGATGCCTCCTTCAGCCATAAGAGCTACTGCAATGGTGTATAGTTGGGGATAGTGGGTTTTAGGGGGGGCTCAGCAGACAAGATAAGGGAGCAACGGTGAGATATATACCTGGGAGCATTTATTTGAAGTCTACTGCAGCGCCCCCTAGGATGCCTCATTGCTCTTCTGGGATATCTTGGAGACCAGTCTAGTAAAAATACTGCCCCCTCCTACCAGGGCCACCGAGAGACTGGGCCAGGCCAGGCCGGGGGCAAGGCTGCCCCTGGGCCCCCCCCCCCGAGGTCACCTGGGGCCCCCCCCCCCGAGGTCACCGCTGCCGCCGCTTCCCCCTCCATCCGCCACCAGGCCAGGCCCCCTGCATTGAAATCACAGCGCCTCCCTTCGGGCCTCCTTCCCTCCTTGTGTCCCGCCCTCATGGAATTTACGTCAGACGAGGGCGGGACACAGAGAGGGAAGGAGGCCCGAAGGGAGGTGATCTGCTGCCCTGCTGCCTGCAGTGCTTTCACACGGAGGTGAGAGGCACTGTGATTTCAATGCAGGGGGCCTGGCCTGGTGGCAGACGGTCGACGACGGAGGGCAGGTGGGACTGCAGTGCCAGGCCCCCCTTGGAGACCCGGGCCCAGGAAATTTTGTCCCCCCTACCCCCCCCGCTCAGTGGCCCTGCCTCCTACATCCCAATGACTTGATTTTCTCTGTTTTTAATTTGGATATTTTTTTAATGGTCCAAGCACAAAACCTTGTTCGAAATAGTATTTTCGGGAAAAAAAAATACCTTCTTTCCTTTTTGCGACAATGACCTTCTTTCCTATTCAGATTTTGGACGTTTTGTGCAAAACTTCCAAAGTCAGACTTAGATGTCATATCGAAAATGCCCCTCTTTGTCTCTGCAAGGCCTCGTAATTTCATGGATGAAAAGTCACTTTGAAGTAAAACATGTTTGGAAATGAATAATGAACCACAGCGTTGGAGGTGATGCTTGACACACCACATCAAGTGTCTTTGATGTTCATAAAATGGTGGCTGTGGCTGTTTATGGCTGTGGCACAGTCCATATAAAGGTGTGCAACTAGGGTTACCATATTTTGTCCTCTGAAAAAGAGGACACATGTCACGCCCCCTGCCCTGCCCCTGCCCACCCATACCATGCCCTGCCCCGCCCACACCATGTCCCTTTCGGATCCTCATCCCACCCCCTGTCACATATTCCTCTTCCCTCCCCTCCCCCGGGTCACATATTTCCCTCCCCTGCCCCTCCATCACCTCCCCTCCCCCTTGTCACATATTCCCCTCCCCTTACTTACTATCTACTGCCCTGGTGGTCTAGTGACCTCTTCGGGGCAGGAAAGAGCCCCCTCTTTCCTGCCCGGAGTGCTGCCTGCCCTTGCCCTGCATCCTTCTCGGTTTCGGCTGGGGATTCAAAATGGCCGCCGAGAGTTGAAGCGGCCTCACGAGACCAACTCTCGGCGGCCATTTTGAATCCCCAGCCAAGACCAAGAAGGATGAAGGGCAAGGCAGCACTCCGGGCAGGAAAGAGGGGGCTCTCCTGCCCCGAAGAGATCACTAGACCACCAGGGTAGATAGTAAGTAAGTGAAGGGGAGGGGAGACCCACAGCGCTGCTCGCCTGCCCACCCGTTTGTCCAGAAATCCAGACAAACAGGCGGGCGGGACAAAACCCACCGGACGCCCCGGACATGTCCTCAAAAGAGGACATGTCTAGTGAAATCCAGACGAATGGTAACCCTAAGTGCAACACATGTAGAAATGATGAAACAAACAATGCTAATCCTGTTTAACTGTGGCATAAAACCAGTGGTGTGCTGGAGCCGGCTCACACCGGCTCGCAAGAGCCACTTGTTAAATTTATTGGCATCTTGCAAGCCGGTTGTTGACCAGTGCGAGCCAGCTTGCCTCTGCTCCCCCGCTGCCCCGGTCGTCCATCATCCGTCTGCCCTCTGCTCCCCGACAGACCTGGTTTCCTTCCTGCGCTGCTGCCCTGCCTTTAAAAATTTTATTTTCCCTCAAGGTGCGCCGGCGTTGAAGTGAAGGCAGCAGGCTCAGCTCAGTTCCAGCCTTCCGTTCCCTTCCCTCGCATCATGGCTCTGCCCTCGCACAAACAGGAAATACGTCCCACCTCCCTTTTCTCTCCAAATTACTTGAGCGTGCTGTTCACCACCGCTGCCTTGATTTTCTCTCCTCACATGCTATTCTTGACCCACTACAATCTGTTTTTCGCCCTCTCCACTCAACCGAAACTGCGCTTACTAAAGTCTCCAATGACCTATTACTGGCTAATTCCAGAGGTCTCTATTCCATCCTCATTCTTCTTGATCTTTCCGCTGCTTTTGACACTGTCGATCACAGCATACTCCTCGATACCCTGTCCTCACTTGGATTCCAGGGCTCTGTCCTTTCCTGGTTCTCTTCCTACCTCTCCCTCCGCACCTTCAGTGTTCTCTCTGGTGGATCCTCTTCTACTTCTATCCCTCTGCCTGTCGGCGTACCTCAGGGTTCTGTTCTTGGTCCCCTCCTCTTTTCTATCTACACTTCTTCCCTTGGTTCATTAATCTCATCCCATGGCTTTTCCTACCATCTCTATGCTGATGACTCCCAAATCTACCTTTCTACCCCTGATATCTCACCTTGCATCCAAACCAAAGTTTCAGCGTGCTTATCTGACATTGCTGTCTGGATGTCTCAACGCCACCTGTAATTAAACATGACCAAAATCGAGCTTCTCATTTTTCCCCCCAAACCCACCTCCCCACTCCTCCCGTTTTCTATTTCTGTTGATGGCTCTCTCATTCTCCCTGTCTCCTCAGCTCGAAACCTTGGGGTTATCTTTGACTCTTCTCTCTCCTTCTTTGCTCATATCCAGCAGATCGCCAAGACCTGTCGTTTCTTTCTTTACAACATCCGTAAAATCCGCCCCTTTCTTTCCGAGCACTCTACCAAAACCCTCATCCACACCCTTGTCACCTCTCGTTTAGACTACTGCAATCTGCTTCTTGCTGGCCTCCCACTTAGTCACCTCTCCCCTCTCCAATCGGTTCAAAACTCTGCTGCCCGTCTCATCTTCCGCCAGGGTCGCTTTACTCATACTACCCCTCTCCTCAAGTCGCTTCACTGGCTCCCTATCCGTTTTCGCATCCTGTTCAAACTTCTTCTACTAACCTATAAATGTACTCATTCTGCTGCTCCCCAGTATCTCTCCACACTCATCCTTCCCTAAACCTCTTCCCGTGCACTCCGCTCCATGGATAAATCCTTCTTATCTGTTCCCTTCTCCACTACGGCCAACTCCAGACTTCGCGCCTTCTGTCTCGCTGCACCCTACGCCTGGAATAAACTTCCTGAGCCCCTACGTCTTGCCCCATCCTTGGCCACCTTTAAAACTAGACTGAAAGCCCACCTCTTTAACATTGCTTTTGACTCGTAACCACTTGTAACCACTTGCCTCCACCTACCCTCCTCTCCTCCTTCCTGTACACATTAATTGATTTGATTACTTTATTTTTTGTCTATTAGATTGTAAGCTCTTTGAGCAGGGACTGTCTTTCATCTATGTTTGTGCAGCGCTGCGTACGCCTTGTAGCGCTATAGAAATGCTAAATAGTAGTAGTAGTAGCAGAGGGCAGATAGATGATGGCCGACCGGGGCAGCGGGGGGGGGGGGGGGGCTGGAAGATGGCAGATGGAGGAGAGGAGGGCAGGGGGGAGACGAGGGTTGCTGGACATGGGTGGATGGAGGGGATGGCAGGGGGAGAGGAGGGTTGCTGGACATGGGTGGATGGAGGGGAGGGTTGCTGGATATGGGTGAATGGAGGGGAGAGGAGGGTTGCTGGACATGGGTGGATGGAGGGGAGAGGAGGGTCGCTGGACATGGGTGGATGGAGGGCAGGGGAGAGGAGGGTTGCTGGGCATGGGTTGATGGAGGGCAGGGGAGAGGAGGGTTGCTGGACATGGGTTGATGCAGGGGATGGCAGGGGGAGAGGAGGGTTGCTGGGTGGGTGGATGGAGGGCAGGGGAGAGGAGAGGAGGATTGCTGGGCATGGGTGGGTGGATGCAGGGCAGGGGGAGAGGAAGGTTGCTGGACATGGGTGGATGGCAAGGGGAGAGGAGGGTCGCTGGACATGGGTGCATGGAGGGGAGAGGAGGGTTGCTGGACATGGGTGCATGGAGAGCAGGGGAGAGGAGAGTTGCTGCTGGACATTGGTGCATGGATGGCAGGACAGGGGGAGAGGAGGGTTGCTGGACATGGATGGAGGAGAGGGAAGGGAGAGAGAAGAAATGCTGGACATGGATGGAGGGGAGGGAAGAGTGAGGAATGAGATGAGAAGAGGGAAAAGGAAGAGAGGAGAATAACTGCACATGGATGGAGAAAATAGGCTGAAGCTGGATCCACTGGACAGTCAAGTCTGTGGAGGACCCTGCTTTTACTTACAGATGTAGGGCAAGAAATGAAGAAGAAAGGCAGAAAGTAAAGAAATAAATGGAAAGGAAGCCCTGGAAATGGAGTTAAGAGGACAGATAGCAGCAGAATCGGATACTGGGCCAGCATGATCAGAAAAACAAAGTCACCAGACAACAAAGGTAGAAAAAAATCATTTTATTTTCATTATAGTGTTTGAAATATGTCCACTTTGAGAATCAGGTGCTCAACATATGCAGCAATACTAGAAAAATTGAAACTTACATTCAAAATATCACAGATGCACATTTCCAAAAGCTGACATATTCCAGTTAATAAATTCTGAATAAAATACTTTTTTCTAAAAAAAAAAAAAAAAGTTTATTTTTATTTACTTATTTATGGCATTTTATCCCACATTAAACATGAATTAGATTGCCCCCCCCCCCCAAGGCTCTCTCCCCGGCTATAACCAGCTCTGCAATTTGGGGGGGGGGCGCAGAGGTGGACGGGGGGAGCACAGAGGTGGACCAGGGAGAGAGCCTGTTGTTAAACATTTACCAGCACACCACTGCATAAAACACACTACTCTGAGTGTATTGGAAAGTCCATGCCATGGAAAACCGCTAATACACATGCTTATAAGTTCACTGAAGGATAGTATACTATCCAGCTTATAATCAAAAGAGAAAAATGCCTATATTGCGACCCAAATTGGGAGATGGGCGTCTTTCTCCCATGGGCGCCCAAATCGGTATAATCGAAAGCCGATTTTGGGCGTTTCCAACTTCAATCCGAGGCGGAAACGGGTAAAGTTGACGGGGGGGGGGGGGTGTTGGAGACGTGGTGAAGGCGGAACTGGGGCGTGATTATCGGCCGAGGAGAGATGGGCGTCTTTAGCTGATAATCGAAAAAAAAGGCGTTTTTACCGCGATTTTGGGTCACTTTTTTTGGACCCTTTTTTTTCACGAACAGGTCCCAAAAAAGTGCCCCAACTGACCAGATGACCACTGGAGGGAATCGGGGATGACCTCCCCGGACTCCCCCAGTGGTCACTAACCCCCTCCCACCAAAACAACCCCACTTTAAAAACGTTTTTTCCAGCCTCTATGCCAGCCTCAAATGCCGTACCCACCTCCATGACAGCAGAATGTGTTCTATCCTCTAACAGCCTTTCCCTGGTTCTGATGTGGCTTTCGGGTGAGTGTGACACCTTTTCTGTTAAGGGCACTGCAGAATCACATCAGCAATGCATTGTGGTGGGTGTAGGGTATTGGGCTCCGTGATTCCACTAGCTTGTGGCAAATGCTCATGATGTTGATAGTTGGTAGGCTCTACTCCCATGGTGCTTTTCCCCCTGCTTACTGGGTCAGAGTGTGCCCTGTTTTGTTTCCGGTAGTCCATGAGGTAGTGACCATTTTTGTAAGCCAGTTTTAGATCCCTTTCACGTGTTAGCCATGTTACAGAACTTAGTTCTTACCTTGAATGTGGCTGAAAGAGGGCATTGTACACCATTCTGCCAGCTCGGACCTACTGCTAATCTCAGTACCAGGGAGACTTGTTGCCAGTGGGGCACAACCTCTGATCTGCAGTTAACTGTGAGTAAGCATGGTTATTCCAATAAAGGACGTTTTCGGAGAGATTAGTCTTCAGGTGTCAACTGGTGTGCCAATGTTATATAGCAGCAACAAGTCCTAGAGGCCTGCGTGTATGCAGGTCCCTGGAGCACTTTTAGTGGGTACCGCAGTGCACGTCAGCCAAGCGGACCCAGGCCCATCACCCCCCTACCTGTAACACTTGTGCCAGTAAATGGGAGGTCTGCAAAACCCACTGTACCCACATGTAGGTGCCCCCTTCACCCCTAAGAGCTATGGTAGTGTTGTACATTTGTGGGTAGTGGGTTTTGGGGGAGGGGGTTGGGTGCTCAGCACCCGTGGTAAGGGAGCTATGCATGTGGGAGCGTTGTCTGAAGTCCACCACACTGACCTCTAGGGTGCCCAGTTGGTGTCCTGGCATGTCAGGGGGGCGAGTGTACTACGAATCGTGGCCCCTCCCATGACCAAATGGCTCGGATTAGGACGTTTTTGAGCTGGGCTTTTTTAGTTTCCATTATCGCTAAAAAAAACAAACGCCCAGCTGAAAAACGTCCATTTTTTCGAAAATACGGTTTGTCCCACCTCTTCACGTACCCGTTTTCGGACATAGACGCCCATGGAGATAGGTGTTCGCATTTGATTATGCCCCTCCACATATATGGGCTCATTTTCAAAACACATAGGCTATTAAGTGCTTTGAAATAAACATTGCAATAACCAAAAACAACAATGGAAATGTATAACATCTGTCATAAATCTGTACAGGTGCAATAAAATATCAACAATGCATAAGTATTACAAGCAAAGCTATTAAGAATACCATGTAAGTGTAGGAAAAACATATTAATGATTTTAAAAACCTACAGAATAGAGAGTTGCACGGGGACAGAAATCTTACCCATCCCCGCCCGTCCCTGCTAGAATCTCACTCATCCCCACCCGTCCCCACTGGAATCTTACCCATCCCCACCCATCCCCGCAAAAATTTAACCCATCACAACCCGTCCCCACCCATCCCCGCAAGAATTTAACACATCCCCACCCATCCCCGCAAGAATTTAATGGCACATTAAAGAAAATTCTGAATTTGAGCCACATCACTGTAGGCAAGGAAGGAATGGAAGCTGAAACTTAGAACACTCTGGTGTGCACATGTAAGATTTGTCTCTGATTTCTGGCACTGTGTGCTGAGAGGTCACCACATGCACGCACCAGTAGGTCAGGTGCCAGACCTTAGGTCTGCGCATCAGCCCGGGAGCAAAAAGGATTAATTGTAACATAGTAAGTGACAGCAAATAAAGACCTGAACGGTCCATCCAGTCTGCCCAATAGTCACACTCATTATCAATTCATGATTAAATCAACGAGTGTGATATTATATACTTTCTTTCGTGTTTCTGGAACATAGACCATAGAAGTCTATCTGGCCCTATACTTATGTTCCAACTGCTGGAGTTCTCGTTGAAGCCCACTCCAGTCTATTCGTCTTCTCATTTGTGGGATACAGATCATAAAAATCTGACCAGCACTGTCTTTATGTTCCAGCCACTGAAGTTGCTGTTTAAGTCCTTTCTAGCCCATCCTAAACCAGACTGCCATATATTAGACACAGACCATACAAGTCTGCCCGGTATCGGCCCTAGTTAATCACAGCCAGAGTTGCCATCTAAGCGTCACTTGACACATCCACACACATGCAGCCATTTAAGGTTAGGATTTTTATAACTTCCATTTTCTAATTAGAGATCCTCTGTGTTCATCTCAAGTCTTTTTGAATTCCATCATCATTTGTGTCTCTACCACCTCCTTAACGGAAGACTTTCCACATTTGTGCTGTTAAAGCAAGGAGGAGGAGGAGGAGGAGACAGCACTCAAGGTACTCGGTAGATGAGAGGCTGATGCAGTGCAGCTTACACTTCCACAGGAACCCCGCAGAACTGCTTCCATCCCCGCGGGAGCCCCGCAGGACGTGCTTCCATCCCCGCGGGAATCCTGCAGAACTGCTTCCGTCCCTGCGGGAATCCCGCAGG
Source organism: Microcaecilia unicolor (assembly GCF_901765095.1). NCBI lineage: Eukaryota > Metazoa > Chordata > Amphibia > Gymnophiona > Siphonopidae > Microcaecilia > Microcaecilia unicolor. The sequence goes on along the minus strand of NC_044041.1, from coordinate 140,119,163 downwards.
TTCCGCGGGATTCCCGCAAACCCCGTTCCTGTGCAGCTCTCTACTACAGAAGCACTTCCAGTGGAGCCATGAGCCTGAGCGGATAATACTAAGCGCTGCTCCTCTTCCTCCCTTCTTTAAGCCTGCTAATATCGCAGTATCTTGATCTTTGTGGACAGTATTGAGAGTGGAAATATCCACTCACCTCTCTGCACTTACTCCAGCACCCTTTTGCCAGGAATGGCCACAAAAGTGCTGCACAAAGAGAAGGCTCTGGGACACCCATCTGAGGCCAAGACGCTGGCGACATTGAACCCTGTCCCACCCTCGTCTGATATAACTTCCGGTTTCTGCGAGGGCGGGACACAGGGAGGGAAGGCCAGAAGAGAGGCGATCTGCGAATGCCACTTAGAATGCAGAGTGCCCAGAGCCAAGGAGGCAGGCAGGTGAGACTGAGGACTGCAGCTCCGGCGGCCTGACCCCAGCACCGGGCCCCCCTTGGAGGCCCGGGCCCAGGGAATTTTGCCCCCCCCCCCCCCCCCCCCGGCGGCCCTGGGAAGGAGAATCATACACTGGTGTGAAGAGTATATTTAAGTTAAAATTTAATGCCAAGAAGTGCAGAGTGATGCATTTGGAGTGTAGAAACCCAAAAGAGAGATAACGAGTAGGAGGGGAGAGATTAGCAAGCTCGACTCGAGAGAGACCTTGGGGTGTTGATGTTGGAGGATATGAAGGTGAAGAAACAATGTGACAATGCGACGGCGTGGTTAGAAGGATGCTAGGCTGTATAGAGAGGGGTATAACCAGCAGAAGAAAGGAGGTGTTGATGCCCCTCTACAAGTCGTTGGTGAGGCCCCACTTGGAGTATTGTGTTCAGTTTTGGAGGCCTGACTAAAGACATAAAAAGACTGGAAGCGATGCAAAAAAAGCTATGAAAATGGTATGGGATTTGCGTTGCAAACCGTATGAGGAGAGACTTGCCGACCTGAACATGTATACCTTGGAGGAAAGGAGAAACAGGGGTGACATGAAACAGACTTTCAAATATTTGAAAGGTATTAATCGGCATACAAACCTTTTCCAGAGACGGGAAGGTGGTAGAACTAGAGGACATGAATTGAGGTTGAAGGGGGGCAGACTCAGGAGTAATGTCAGGAAGTATTTTTTCACGGAGAGGGTGGTGGATACGTGGAATGCCCTCCCGCGGGAGGTGATGGAGATGAAAACGGTAATGGAATTCAAACATGCGTGGGATAAACACAAAGGAATCCTGTTTAGAAGGAATGGATCTATGGAATTTTAGTGGACATTGGGTGGCGACGCCGGTATTTGGAGAATAAAACCGGTGCAGGGCGGACTTCTACGGTCTGTGCCCTGAGAAAGGCAGGGACAAATCAAACTCGGATATACATATAAAGTATTACATACCATGTAAAATGAGTTTATCTTGTTGGGCAGACTGGATGGACCGTGCAGGTCTTTTTCTGCCGTCATTTACTATGTTACTATGTAACAGGAGACCATAGTGTGATAGAGTATATGAAGGCAGAACAAATAAGTCAGTGTATTATTCATAGTGACATGCTATTCAATGAAACATATTCATGTGACTTAGGTGTTCAAGTGCTCATATTGAAGATTTACAGAAAGTACTTCTCTGCATACCTAAAAGGGGTGGGTAACAGGGTCTACCCCTAATAGTAAAAAATCAAACCACCTGAAATGCGGAACATATGACAGAATCTCAATGCTTGGTGTTGATGAAGTAGTGGGCATGTCTAGTAAATCTAATAATATCATATGGGTCTTAGCAACCTTAGACAGATGTATGTATAAAAAACCATGAGGAACAAGATGGCGACTTGAAGAGAACGCTACAAGGCGGCTCACCACTTGACTTCCTCTACTATTGAAATTTTTTACCTGACTCTATGCCAAAGCGGAGGGGAAAAAAGCGTGTTGGCCCCACAACACCTGTGAGACCATCGGAACCGATGGACCACATTGCAGTGCCTGGAAGTTCTGCGGGGTTGGGTTCCTCACTATCGGGGGGAGCGGTGGGAGGTGTCCCGCTCCCTATGCCTGAGGTTGAGATCTCATTTAGCCCCAATGAGTGGAGCCCTCCGATGATGCCGGCGGTAGAGCTGCAGCAGGGGTGGGAGGCCCCTTGTGTTGCCGACCAAGGGTTGTTCCCTCCAGCGGGGTCGGCTCGCAGCATGGATCTGCTGGATGTTGCCATTGGAGAGAGGATATCCGAAAAGGCCAGTGTTTTGGCAGACTCTGAACTAGTAGAGGTGAAGCAACCATCGGGGGAAAACTTAACTGAAGTTACTTCAATTTGTAAGTCTTTTCTGCCTATAAAACTACCCACTATTACCTTAGACTCTATATGGGAAGCTCTTATGAGTTTAAAAACTTCTATGAAATTGTTGCTGGTGACTCAAGCTTCAAAATTGCCAATGGAGAAAATTTCTATCTTGGAAGCAAGAACAATTAAAATTGAGAAAACAACAGAAATTAATAGTGATAACATTAAATCTCTTCAACAGATACAACTAAATTTGATTAAGGAAAATACTTTGTTACACTATAAAGCTGAAAATCTAGAGAATCAATTAAAGGCCAAAACATTAAGGGTGATTAATTTTCCAAAAATTATATTGGTTGCTCCTTTAATAATAATATCTATCTGAAATATTGAAGATTCCTGAACAGGCTTATCCGCCAATTTCCAAGATATACTATCTTCCACCATTTAAAAAGGATAAAAAATAAAATATTAATCAAGTTGAACAAGGAGCAGAAGCCTCATTTGATATATTGAATCTCACACAAATAATTCAAGAGGATGATAAGGATGTTACACTAGCAACTTTGATTGTGACTTTTATATTGGAACCGGATCGTGACTGGATTTTGAGACAATATTTCCTGATATTGTGAGAGCAACCAAAAAGAGACATCAATTATTTCTGAAATTCCATCCTAAGGTTTTACAATTGGGTGGTTTATTTTGGCTTAATTTTCCCTGCAAATGTGTATTGAAAATGAATTCAGTTAAGTATATTTTCTATGACCCAAAACATCTGATCTCGTTTTTGGAGTCGAGGGTTGCTGTTACTCCTAATTTACAACCTACTTATATTGCCAACATCTACTCCGTGATTATGTATTGTTATGGCACTTAATGTATCTCTTCTATTTTCCTTTTTTCTAGATTATTGGAATCAAATTTCATGGAATTGTACCTTGTTCCTTCTTTAAAGTGGTGGACTTGAGATTGGAGGGCAAGAAATATTACATATTTTTTGAATATTTGTCTATTTGGAAATTGTATTGCCAACACTCTTCAACTTTTCAAATCAAGTTTTTCTTGAATTATTGTAAATATTCATAAAAATAAAATAAAACATGAATGGTTATGAAATTATTATTATTATTAGCATTTGTATAGTGCTACCAGACGCACGCAGTGCTGAACACCTGATACAAAGAGATAGTCCCTGCTCAAAAGAGCTTACAATCTAAATAAAACAAATGCTTCCCAGCACTAACAACAGGAGCAGATTTCTGGACCCATTTCATCATGGGTTGCGCATGCTCGATTTTAATGAAACCAAACGTGCACGCGATGACAAGAAAGCAGGGCAGGCAATGTAAGAAGAGCAGCGATGGAGAAATGCTTCAGCTGGCGGGGGGTTGGGTACACCTCGCCAGTCAAACCGGGGGCCCTGGATCCATTTTGGGGAATCCAGGCCCCCGTGACCCCTCCCCATAGCTATGCCACTGCTCAGGATTTTGTAGACCTCAAATCATATCTCCCTCAGCCATCTCTTTTCCAAGCTGAAGAGCCCTAACCTCTTTAGCCTTTCCTCATATGAGAGGGAGTTCCATCCCCTTTATCATTTTGGTCACTCTTCTTTGAACCTTTTCTAATTCCACTATATCTTTTTTGAGATACAACAACCAGAACTGAACACAATACTCAAGGTGAGGTCACACCATGGAGCGATTCAGAGGCATTATAGTATTTTTCTCTGCTCGGATCTGTATGAAGAACCATCACTTCCCTTTCTGTCTTAAAAGGTGCGGGTACTGTTATACTCATAGCAAAAAGAAAAAAAAACTTGGAATTAAATCTTCTCAATCCCTACTGCAGAAGAATGAATTGACCCTTTTACGCTTACTCAGACCTGGTGTTCAAGCTGTAGCACTGTGCTTACCTTAAAATCTGCTGCGTACTTCTCTGCCTTGGGGTCAAAATAGTTAATACCTTTATTAGCATTTTAATGTACTGTGCATTGCCATACACATGAATTTGTGCGTCATTATTTCCATGTAAAACACTTTCTCTGTATTATGCAACCATAAATTGAACACAGATGCCTCGCTGACTGCATGCTTCTGTCTATGCTAGCTTTCTCCATTGGCCCTGAGTCAGCTATCCCTGGAGCAATCAATCAATAGTGAAGGATCAAAACAACAAAGCACATTTATATATCTATAAAAGCAATAAAAGCAAGAGAAAAAGGAAACCGATATGGTTCTCTAAGCAAGTGGCTGAGAAAATAAAGGCCAAAGAGTTGGCTTTCCAGAAATACAAAAAAACTCAAGAAAAGGAACACGAGGAGGAATACCGGATGAAACTGAAAGAAGCCAAGAGAGAGATACATCTGGCGAAAGCGCAAGCGGAAGAACAAATGGCTAGAAGTGTAAGAAGGGGTGGCAAAAATTTCTTCAGGTATTCTACTACTACTATTAAGCATTTCTATAGCGCTACAAGGCATACGCAGCGCTGCACAAACATAGAAGAAAGACAGTCCCTGCTCAAAGAGCTACAATCTAATAGACAAAAAATAAATAAAGTAAGCAAATCAAATCAATTAATGTGAACGGGAAGGAAGAGAGGAGGGAAGGTGGAGGCGAGTGGTTACAAGTGGTTACGAGTCAAAAGCAATGTTAAAGAGGTGGGCTTTCAGTCTAGATTTAAGGGTGGCCAAGGATGGGGCAAGACGTAGGGGCTCAGGAAGTTTATTCCAGGCGTAGGGTGCAGCGAGACAGAAGGTGCGAAGTCTGGAGTTGGCAGTAGTGGAGAAGGGAACAGATAAGAAGGATTTATCCATGGAGCGGAGTGCACGGGAAGGGGTGTAGGGAAGGACGAGTGTGGAGAGATACTGGGGAGCAGCAGAGTGAATACATTTATAGGTTAGTAGAAGAAGTTTGAACAGGATGCGAAAACGGATAGGGAGCCAGTGAAGGGTCTTGAGGAGAGGGGTAGTATGAGTAAAGCGACCCTGGCGGAAGATGAGACGGGCAGCAGAGTTTTGAACCGACTGGAGAGGGGAGAGGTGACTAAGTGGGAGGCCAGCAAGAAGCAGATTGCAGTAGTCTAAACGAGAGGTGACAAGGGTGTGGATGAGGGTTTTGGTAGAGTGCTCGGAAAGAAAGGGGCGGATTTTACGGATGTTGTAAAGAAGAAACGACAGGTCTTGGCAGTCTGCTGGATATGAGCAGAGAAGGAGAGAGAAGAGTCAAAGATGACCCCAAGGTTTCGAGCTGAGGAGACAGGGAGAATGAGAGAGCCATCAACAGAAATAGAAAATGGGGGGAGCGGGGAGGTGGGTTTGGGGGGGGAAATGAGAAGCTCGGTTTTGGTCATATTTAATTTCAGGTGGCGTTGAGACATCCAGGCAGCAATGTCAGACAAGCACGCTGAAACTTTGGTTTGGATGCAAGGTGAGATATCAGGGGTAGAAAGGTAGATTTGGGAGTCATCAGCATAGAGATGGTAGGAAAAGCCATGGGATGAGATTAATGAACCAAGGGAAGAAGTGTAGATAGAAAAGAGGAGGGGACCAAGAACAGAACCCTGAGGTACACCGACAGGCAGAGGGATAGAAGTAGAAGAGGATCCACCAGAGTGAACACTAAAGGTGCGGAGGGAGAGGTAGGAAGAGAACCAGGAAAGGACAGAGCCCTGGAATCCAACTGAGGACAGGGTATCGAGAAGTATGCTGTGATCGACAGTGTCAAAAGCAGCGGAAAGATCAAGAAGAATGAGGATGGAATATTGACCTCTGGATTTAGCCAGTAATAGGTATAGTAGTGAAAGGAGAATGACTAAAAAGGGAATTGTGAGACTAAAAGATACTGCGAACCGCTATGTGGATAATGATGAAGAAAAAGCAAATTTGCTAAACATAGTAACATAGTAGATGACAGCAGAAAAAGACCTGCACGGTCCATCCAGTCTGCCCAACATGTGCTACTTTTTGTGTATACCTTACCTTGATTTGTACCTGTCCTTTCAGGGCACAGACCGTATAAGTCTGCCCAGCACTATCCCCGCCTCCCAACCACCAGCCCCGCCTCCCACCACCGGTTCTGGCACAGACCGTATAAGTCTGCCCAGCACTATCCCCGCCTCCCAACCACCGGCTCTGGCACAGACCGTATAAGTCTGCCCAGCATCATCCCCGCCTCCCGCCACTGGCTCTGCCACCCAATCTCGGCTAAACTCCTTAGGATCCATTCCTTCTGAACAGGATTCCTTTATGTTTATCCCACGCATGTTTGAATTCCGTTACTGTTTTCGTTTCCACCACCTCCCGAAGGAGGGTATTCCAAGCATCCACTACTCTCTCCGTGAAAAAAATACTTCCTGACATTTTTCTTGAGTCTGCCCCCCTTCAATCTCATTTCATGTCCTTTTTCGTTCTACCGCCTTCCCCTCTCCGGAAAAGGTTCGTTTGCAGATTAATACCTTTCAAATATTGAATTTTAATTGCCAAACCTTAGACCATTCTTCTAGCTTCTGTAGGTTCTTTTTTATGTTTTCCACTCCCTCCGGGGTGTCCACTCTGTTACAAATCTTAGTATCATCTGCAAATAGGCAAACTTTACCTTCTAACCCTTCGGCAATATCACTCACATTGAACAGAATCGGCCCCAGTACCGATCCTTGAGGCACTCCACTACTCACCTTTCCCTCCTCCGAGCGAATTCCATTCACCACCATCCTCTGGCGTCTGTCCGTCAACCAGTTCCTAATCCAGTTCACCGGGTCCTATCTTCAGCCCATCCAGTTTATTTAAGAGCCTCTATGGGGAACCGTGTCAAAAGCTTTGCTGAAATCTAAGTAGATTACGTCCATAGATCGTAAGAAAATCCTGGAGAAGGACCGCGATGGACTGGAAAAAAGTACAAATGAGATTGAAGTGGATGGAGCACCGTTCACGGAAGAGAGTGTGTATGAACAACTTGAAAAGCTAAAGGTGGACAAAGCCATGGGACCAGATGGGATCCACCCTAGAATATTGAGGGAGCTCAGAGAGGTTCTGGCGGGTCCTCTTAAAGATTTGTTTAATATATCCTTGCAGACGGGAGAGGTTCCGAGGGATTAGAGAACGGCGGATGTGGTCCCTCTTCACAAAAGTGGTGATAGGGAAGAAGCTGGAAACTACAGGCCGGTAAGCCTCACTTCGGTTATTGGAAAAGTAATGGAAGCGATGCTGAAGGAAAGGATAGTGAATTTCCTGGAAGCCAATAAGTTGCAAGATCCGAGACAACATGGTTTTACCAAATGGAAATCGTGCCAAATGAATCTCATTGAGTTCTTTGATTGGGTGACAGGAGAATTGAATCAGGGATGAGCTATAGACGTAATCTACTTAGACTTCAGCAAAGCTTTTGACACGGTTCCCCACAGGAGGCTCTTAAATAAACTGGATGAGCTGAAGATAGGACCCGAAGTGGTGAACTGGATTAGGAACTGGTTGACGGACAGACGCCAGAGGGTGGTGGTGAATGGAATTCGCTCAGAGGAGGGAAAGGTGAGTAGTGGTGTGCCTCAGGGATCGGTGCTGGGACTGATTCTGTTCAATATATTTGTGAGTGACATTGCCAAAGGGTTAGAAAGTAAAGTTTGCCTATTTGCGGATGATACTAAGATCTGTAACAGAGTGGACACCCTGGAGGGAGTGGAAAACATGAAAAAGGACCTACGGAAGCTAGAAGAATGGTCTAAGGTTTGGCAATTAAAATTCAATGTGGACTTCCGGTGGAGCTGGGCGGGAAGATAGCCGCCGTTTAGACAGCTCCGCCACACCGTACGAGGGACTCGCATCTCCCCACCTGCTAGACCCCCCCGCAACAACCCAGCGCTGCCCGAAGGCCCTGAGGGCAAGAAGATACCTGCAGGGCTCTCCCGACGCGCCCCATAGAGCCGCAGTTGAAGGCAATTGAACCGCGTGTGCCGCGATCCAAAATGGCGGCCGGAGGAACACCGGAACGGGCAGAAGAGGGGCAGCAGCATGGGTAAGCAGCGGGCGGCGGTATCATCTGGAGTTGGGTTTAAGAGCGATTGAAGGGGTGATAGAAACAGGAGATACCTAGCAATAACACCTCCCTTCTTCCCCTCCCCCGCCTCGATGAAAGTGTTAGTCCGGTCTGCAACAATCCCCATAATCGGGGGGAAAGGTGAACTTAAGCCCACAATAGTGAAGAAAATAGATGCTGCACTGGTGGCTTAGGTAACCCAAGAAAGTCTGCCACAGCAGTTCCCTTGAACTTTACAACTAAGATAACAGTTACTAGAGGAGAGGAACTGTGCCAATACCAATATTACTGCTCAGACTTGCCAACATTAAATGCAACTAGGAGATTGTTACCCTGCTTACAGCAGCTAAACCACTATAGGAAGTGAAGTAGCAAAGCTCATAGGTAATGGGATATTCTGCTCACTCACCACTCCCAGATAAGGGTGTCCGCGCCACAAAACTGGCGCGCTCCGCCCAATAAAGGGTGAAACACGTGCTGTATGGAGCAATATCTGAGACCTAAGTCTGCTGGTACCACCCGAAACGGCACTAAGTACGATAAGGGGAAAAGCACCCCTCCACATACAGGGGCCCAAATGGCAGAAGGAAAGCTTGAAAAGCTTGGGGACTTCTCTGAAAAACAATTGGCTCAGATCACCATGGCAGTAAGTGTTGCACTTAACCCAAGATTTGATTTACTAGAACGCCAAATAAGCAGCATGGAAGCTACCATGGCAGATACAGTGAAGCGACTGGGAGAAGCAGAAAGCAGAATCTCAGTTTTGGAAGATACCAGGGCGCAGAGTGCCCAAGATGTCACCCGGATGATGGATCAACTTAAGGCACAACAAGATAAGATCGAAGACATGGAGAACAGAGCACGGAGATGCAACCTGCGAATTGTTGGCCTGCCAGAAGCAATCCCAGAGAAATCACTGGGGCACCTGCTGGAACAGTGGCTTAAAAAAGAGCTGGCTCTGTCAGATAGTTATGGAGAACTGTGCATAGAAAGGGCTCACAGGCTGGGCCGGTGGCAACAAGGGCAACAAAGATCTAGACTGGTGATAATCAAAGTGCATAACTACTTGCACAAAGAAGAAATTATGAGGGGCTTTCGATTGAAAAGGGACACTCTGAGATACGACGGAGCCCAGATAAAAATCTTTCAAGATTATTCGGCAGGAGTACAAGAACAAAGACGCCGATTTCACCTGCTCTGCACAACATTGGTCAACAGAAAAACAAGATTTTTGCTGCTTTATCCGGCTGTTTTGAAGATTCAGCACGAAAACAGATGGTGTTCCTTCCACTCAGTCCAGGAGGCCCAGCAGTTTATAGACGTTGAACTGCAGGCGCCAGATGCTGCACCACCTTGATTATAAGTCCAGAAGACTCTTGTTAAAGGTTTTTGCACCACTTTCAAGCACATGAGAAAGAGGCGATGGTGTGATCTGCTAAGGTTATATAATTCATTTGTTGGTGCAATGTTGATAAAGTACTAATATGTTATATGTTCCAGTAGCAAAAGTGGTGGTGGAGGGAGTTTGTATACTTGAGTGTCATCCTAGATCTGACTCGATTTCCAAAAGGGGGAAGAACTCCCATTAAAATGGGGGGGGGGGGGGGAGCTGAAGGGAAGGGGAGGGAAGGGGACCCTTGTAGCGGTAATATGTCACCTGGAAGGAGAGAAGCAATGGTTAGGGCAGAAAGGGAGGGGGGTTTAGGTAACGGAATGGGAAAGGGGGGGGGGGGAAGACGGAGATCTGAAAAGAATCAATGTCCAAGGGGGGGGGGGGTGCTCCAGATCTGTACGGAAAAGGTCTCACACAGGTCAGGCAAAAGAAAGAAATACATTGGTACTGCATGCCCATGATGATGGGAATGATAGGGAAAGAGCTATGTGTACAGCCACTGGGGAAGGGTTGGGTCCCAGGGGCTGAGCTTTTCGAGCTTACATACAGAGAGATAGTATACCCATGCGATTGCACACTGTAAATTAGTCACTTGGAATGTGGGGGGCATCACGTCTCCCATTAAAAGGAAAAAGATCCTGGCACATTTAAAACACCTCAATGCAGATATAGCGTGTCTACAGGAAACAAAACTGACGGCAGCAGAACATGAAAAGCTCAAACAGGGCTGGGTGGGCCAGGTGATCTATGCATCCCCAGATGGGCGGAGAGGGGGAGTGGCAGTCTGCATTCACCGTCGATTGGCCTGCAAGGTAGAAACAGTCCTTCAGGATCCCAAAGGGCGATTCCTCGGTTAAATTATGTCTACGCTCCCACCCCTCCTGACAACTCCTTCTTTCCCAGGCTGTTAAGGCGACTGCTTCCTTATGAAGGTAAACATTTGATCATAACAGGGGATATGAATATATCGATAGACCCTAAGATTGATTATTCAGGGGGGGGGAGGCAGAGGGGTGGAGGGTCGAAGGGGGTCACAGATGCTAAGAGAATTTGCCAATTCCCTCTCTGTGGTAGATGCATGGCGGAATTTGCACCCTGACTTAAGAGATTATACACATCGGTCCAGGGCACATGGGACATGGGGAAGATTAGACTATATATTTATTTCAGCAGCCTTGTTCCATTGTGTTCAGGACACCAAAATCGAGGAAGTTTTGATATCCGACCATAGCCCCGTCTGGTTGGAGCTGGAGGCCCCAGGTGGCTTCCAGCCGGCCAGGCGGTGGAGGTTTCCTGGCCACTTGGTAAAGGATAAATCCTTTCAAAAATTCCTAGTGAAAAAGTGGGAAGAATATGAATTGTTTAACAAAGAACACAAATCGAACCCCCAACTGTTTTGGTGCGCCGGAAAGGCGGTACTGCGGGGGGATCTGATAGCGTATGTAGCAAACAAACGGAAAAAGAATGCAGCTAGCCTTTTGCAGCTGAACAGGCAGCTGCGGAATGCTAGACGTCGATATACGGAGCGGCAAACCGCGGCTGTCAGGGAGGCCTATTTGTCTATACAGGCTGCTGTCAACTCCCTGTTGCACGAAAGAATGTTAAAGAATAGGATCTTTCAAAAATATAAGTTTCATCGATTTGGGAACAGAGCAGGGGGTATGCTAGCCCGGTTGGTTCGAAAACGGGGAGGAAGTAGAGCTATATCGGCCCTGAAGGAAAAGACGGGAGGCCTTACCAATGACCCAGATAGGATCCTTCAAATATTGCAAGATCATTTTAGTCACCTGTATAGTGCCGACCGGTCTGTCGAGGAGGCACATATGAGCGACTTTCTCAACAGGGCAAAAATGCCAAAACTAGGAGAGTTAGAGATAGCATGCTTAGAGGCCCCTATTCAGCTTAAGGAACTATCAGAAGCAATAAAAGGGCTAAAATCTTTCTCAGCTCCCGGGGTAGATGGGTATTCAGGAGAATTTTATAAACTGTTACAGCCCCAATTGCTATGCCCATTATATGAATATCACCAGGCAGTAATACAGGAAGGGAAATTCCCATTGCATGAAAACACTGCCTGCATATCACTATTGCTGAAGCCGGGAAAAAGTGGAGAGGAGTCAGAATCCTATAGGCCTATCTCACTAATTAATGTCGATATGAAACTTCTAGCAAAGATTTTGGCCACACGGCTTAACACATGTCTCCCTAGTGTGATTGAGCCCGCACAAGTGGGATTTATCCCCAGAAGGCACTCTGTATTACATATTCAGAGAGTCTTATTGGCAATGGCGCAGTGCCGGCATGAGGAGATCCCTGGGATCTTGGTGAGCCTCGATGCCACCAAGGCTTTTGACAGGGTTGGGTGAACTTTTCTGTTTTATATGCTAGATTGGATAGGAATCCCTTCCAGAGTGAGGCAAGCAATTGGGGCTCTATACACTGGTATGGAAGCATATGTTACAGCAAATGGGGGGCTCTCAACGAGGTTTCAGATAGGCAGGGGAACGCGTCAGGGCTGCCCCTTGTCCCCACTTTTGTTCGATCTTACACTAGAACCACTATTACGTCTTCTAAACTCAGATCCGGGAATCAGGGGGGTACGATTGGGGGAGCAGGAGGTCCAAGCTCTGGCCCATGCCGATGACGTCCTCCTGGTTCTGACCAACCCACAGGAGTCCTTCAAGGCTGCCCTGGCATTGATTAAGGAATACGGGCAGCTGTCAGGGTTCGGCCTTAACCTTTCTAAATCTTGCGCGATGCCCATGGATAGTGACACTAAATTATGCTGGCAAGGGGAGGCTCTACTCAGATGGGAGACAACAAAAATGAAATATTTAGGGATGTACATAGCTAGCGACGGGTCCTCCATGTACAGAGATAACATAGGCCCATTGATAGAGATGACTAGAAATAAGTTGTCCATGTGGAGGGAGCTACCACTTACAATCTGGGGTAGAATAGCGCTGTTCAATATGATGGTCGCCCCCAAGTGGTTATATGTCTTCCAACAATTACCACTGTTTTTGAAACGTAAAGACGAAAAGCTATTGCAGCACCTAATACAAACGTATCTTTGGCAAGGGAAGAAACCTAGAATACCTTATCACCAGATGACAGCCCCAAGGGAAGGGGGAGGCATGGGACTCCTAAACATCAAATTCTTGGCAATTGCAAGTTCCATGAGACACATAAATGACTGGTATCGGGGGGACGTCTGATTTCTCTATTACACCAGTGGAGACGTCAATGTTCCCAGCTATACACTTTAGCCACCTGCTCCACTCCGGGACTCCCCTGCCTACTGCGGCACTCCAGAGGCACCCTCTTTTGAAATCTCTCAGGGAAACGTGGCGGTGGGTGTGTAGACATTATCACTTCTCTGCCCGTACATCCCCATGGCTGTCAATATGCGACAATCCAGCATTTCCACCAGGTAAAGGGGTTAGCACATTTAACAGATGGGCACAAAAGGGAATAGTATACCTGGCACACAGTCACAGAACAGGGACGAATTCTCCCATACCTAGAGCTTCAGGCCCGGTACGGAATTCCCCCAACATGTCAATTTGCATACCGCCAGCTGAGCCACTATGTTGCTTCCCTAGTGTGGACAGACCTCACAGAGGACGTGGTGGAGGTTCTTTCAGAAGAGTTTACTCTGGGAGCACAGCTCCCAATACCATTAAGATTCCATCATCAAAAACTGAAGGACACGACAGCAGAACTAAATTTTCGGCAGCTTGCGCGGGAGTGGTCAAGGGATTTGGGCTGTACACTCACGGAAGAAGAGTATAGATTGTATTTGAAATCCATTTATAAGCAACGGCTTTCTATACCCCAGAGAGAGAGGCTATATAGATGGCTGTTGAGAACACACATATCTCCTCACAGAGCGCAAAGGGTGGGGTTCACTGCCGAAGGAACCTGCCCTAAATGTAACCAAGAGGCGGCCTCTCTGGGGCATATGTTCTGGAGTTGTCCCTTTGTGGAGCGGTTCTGGAGGCAGATTGTGACGGGAAGAGACCAATTATGGAATTTCACCCTTATTTGTGAACCCCTAATCTTATTTAATCACTTTAAGTTCACTGCAGAACCCCCAGAGGGCTTTAGGGCATTTGTCAAGATGGCTATATATTTTGGAATAACTGCAATTCTGCAATTTTGGAGGGCAAAAGAAACACCCCCTTTACAGATATGGCGCGCGCAGATGGTGCAACAAATGAGAATAGACCGGTGTGGGGTGACTGATTTGGAAAGCCCCGCGGGCCTTAGGTTCAGGGCACAATGGGAAATGCTTTGGATCACTCTTCCGGCCAAGGCACAAAGCCTACTGTTGAATTTTTAAGTCTTCCCCGGTACCCCATGGGCCCGGTCAATAAGTAGAGCGACTGTTGATAGCGGTATGGATGGTACAACACCCACTGATAGACAGTATGTAATGAGAGACACCATTGCATTTGATACTGACCACTGAGAGAACCGAATAACAATACAGTTGACCTTATAATGGCGCAAGGGGGGGGGAAGGGTAGAGGGAGGGATGGGTAGGGTAGGGTGGTAGGGAAGGGTACACCCCAAGGTTAACATAGTTAAATAACTCACACAAATCGAAGCCGAATAAAAGAGTTTGTTCTGGAATAATTTAGCCAGATGATTGTCAATTGTTGTTCTTGTTATATTTGCAACACTGGGATGCGATAAGACATAGGGAGTACCAAGGTACCCGGAGGGGAGAAAATACAAATATCATATTGTAATTTGATATGTTGATTAAGCCTGTTGGTTGACAATTGTTTGTATATATTTTTCTCGACAAAGAACTGTCTATTTGTCTGTCACAATTAATAAAAATGATTTAAACTAAAATTCAATGCAAAGAAATGCAAAGTGATGCACTTAGGTAATAGAAATCCACGGGAGACGTATGAGTTAGGTAGGGAGAGTCTGATAGGTACGGACGGGGAGAGGGACCTTGGGGTCATAGGCGCCCGGTATAAGAGGCTTGGAGAGGCTAAGCCTCCCCCCTGCTGCAGCAGAATGGATGAGCTGTGGAGTCCAGCTGCTCTGAGGGGATTAAATTGTTGATTTACCTCCATCCTCACAGCAGGAGCTGCAGTGAAAGCCCTCTAGCAGTTGTAGAAATTGGTTTATTGTTTGTTTACCTTACTGCTGGGGAAGCAGGGGGGGTTGGCTGGAGGTGTCCTGGGTTGCCATGGAGATATTTAAGGAGGATGACTTCCTGACCTGCACTGAGGACAGATGGCAGCAGAACGGATACTGGGCCAGCATGATCAGAAAAAGTCACCAGACAACAAAGGTAGAAAAGATAATTTTATTTTCATTATAGTGTTTGGAATATGTCCACTTTGAGAATCAGGTGCTCAACATTAAAAGTTTATATTTATTTACTTATTTATGGCATTTTATCCCACATTAAACATGAATTAGGGTGTTTTGTGGCTCTACATGAGAATTGTGATGATATGATCCCTTGTTTCATATTGTTGACGGTCTGCATTTTCCATATGGGTGGTATATTGGTGTATTAGGTTCTGCCCAGTGTAATATTTATGGTACAGTAAGGTTCTGAGTGTGTTTTTGCACAAAGTTGTGCATAGTGTTTTGCAGTTGAGCGATTGTGGTTAGAATATGCTTTGAGCAACCACTTTATTCTTTGACATATGATACATATCTAATACCTAAATTTAATAAAAGGTATTAATTGTGACTTTTATTTTTATTTATTCTGCGTGTTATCAGACAATTATGGATTTAAGCTCCACCCCTGGCCCCACCCCTAACCCCGCCCCCTTTAGCCTCCCCAAACAGTTGGGCCACCGACCGCCTATGCTTGGGGTGATAGTATCTGAGGATTTCAAGGCGACGAAACAGTGTGACAAGGCAGTGGCCATAGCTAGAAGGTTGTTAGGCTGTATAGAGAGAGGTGTGACCAGCAGAAGAAAGGGGGTGTTGATGCCCCTGTATAAATCGTTGGTGAGGCCCAGTGGTGTGCTGGAGCAGGCTCTCACAGGCTCTCGAGAGCCATTTGTTAAGTTTTTAAGAATTGTGGGAGCCGGTTCTCCATGGCTACTTTAACAAATGGATCCCAAAATGTGGGCTTGGGCTCCTCCTGAATTCTCTTTTACTTTGCTGGCGAGAGAAAGCCCCCTGTTAACAATTTACCAGCACACCCGGCCCCACCTAGAGTATTGTGTTCAGTTTTGGAGGCTGTATCTTAAATATTTTTAAAGGAAATCCACTGGGATAACTCCAATTAGAAAAGGAAAGTTCAGTAACCTCAAATTTAATCTTCTGTTGTAGTTCTCTAAATGTTCCAATTTTAAAGAAGTTTTCATTTTATCTTTTATCAAAGCATCTGTAACAGATTTTAACAATGTTATTTCAGTTTTTTGGGCAAATTGTTCAGTCTTAACAGTTTCTAAGGTTAACGTTAAAGAGTCAAGCTTATTTACCAGCAGTGCTGTATCTCGAGAAGTTTTGTGACCGTAATTGTTAGTTGTTGAATTGCTGCCCAAATAGAGTGTAGAGTCACCGCTTGGGGAGCCTTAGGCTCTGTGATCGAACCATCTGCGTCCTGGGGTAGAGTTCTGCCGTCTGAGGCCCTTTGGTTACCGACTTCCGGTCCCATCGAGTCCTCGTCGCTCATCCGAAGGGCTGCAGGGCAAAGCGGCGGATTAAGCTCTGGCGGGGATAGTGATGTCTCCGACCCAAGTGGAAACGCCGCTCCTTCGGCGGATCCAACAGCGGGGTTCCTCACGCCAGTATCCACAGGGGTGCTCGTGGCAAACTGTAGGAGCATTCGCTGGCCCGGAGGGAGTGATTGGGCCGACGGTAAGACACCCTTCACTGCACCTTTTCATTTTGTACGCGGCATTTTGTAAAAAGGTAATGTTGAACAGAGCTCAGCATTGGCTTCCACAGAGCCTCAAGCCCAAACCGCCATCTTGACTCCTCCCCACAATCCGAAGTATTTTGTGCCCAGCCTGACTCCTTTCACTTACCTGAGCATGCACTTCCAGCACCTCAGGAGAGGGGAAAGGAGACAGATTCAGAATATAAATTAAAGTTTGTGGCACCCTTGATTTTGGACATGTGTGGACGCCCCAATGTGAACAGCAGGATAGGGGGTCAGGACAAAAAAGAATTGATTGACACAGGGGCTGGAATCAGTTTTACAAGCAGGGTTTCTCCCACTTCAGACCAGGAAAATGTGCAAACATATAAAATCCAAGGAGTCAATGACAGTTACCAACTGTGTGGCTATCCCAGTTAAATGGGGTATCCCAGTGCAGATGCAGAGGGAACATGATAATGAAATTTTGGAAACCAATGCTGCCACTATAGTAAGCACAGAAAAGGAAATAATTGGAATTGATGCCTCAACCAGTTAAATTTGGTAGTGGATATGGCTAATCTTACCTTGTGGCAATGTATTGGATCTCCAAAAATGTCTACAGTTTTGGTGCACGAAGCAATTCCCATGCATTTGGCCACACAATGCACAAAAGCTGACCAACAGTATGATTTGAGTGTAGTTCCCACAGAGGTTACAGACATCCCTGTTTGGGCACAAGACAAACTAGAATGTGGCAGAATGTCCACAGAAATCCTGTTAGAAGGGGAGGATCCTCCGCCACAAAAGCAATATCCAGTACCTCATCAGGCAATAGAACCCGTAGCTAAGATTATACAGGTACTGGAAGAGAGGGGCATAATTAGACCAATCTCTTCTACATGCAACTCACCAGCATGGCCAAAAGTAAAACCAGGAGGCTCCTTTAGACTGATCATAGATTTCCGCGCCCTAAATCAAGTATCAAAATCTGTGGTACCGGTGGTAGCCTCATACCTGGAAATGATCTCGAAATTAAACCCCAACTGTAAATTTTTTTCTGTCCTAGACGTTTCAAATGGGTTTTGGAGCCTGCCCCTGGCCCCAGAATGCCAGTACAAAACAGCATTTCAGTGGCTAAATAAACAGTACGCATGTACTGTGTTACCTCAGGGTTATAAGGATTCTCCATCCATTTTCCACAAATACATGCAGGAAGCCCTAGCCCAGGTATCTTGTAGAGACAATATAATCCAATATGTTGATGACATTCTAATTCAATCTGAAACTGAATCTGACCACTGGGCCCATGTAAGAGAGATTTTAAAAGCTCTTTTGGAAGCTGGACTTAAAGTAAATCTGGCCAAAGCTCAGCTGTGTAAACCACAGATTTCCTTTTTAGGAGTCACTATTGGACAGGAAGGGAAATCCATAGATTCTCAGAGAATAGATCTCATACAGAAATTACCTCTTCCTACAGACCGGAAATCCCTCCAATCATTTCTAGGGCTTACAGGGTTCTGCCGTGATTTTATGCACAACTATGCTGAAGTGGCTGCTCCACTATACTCCCTGCTTAAACGTAAAGAATATGTTTAGGAGACAGAACACACAGAGGCAGTGACTAAACTCAAGCAGACTTTGACTTCTGCTCCTGTCCTTGCTCCCCCAGATCACAAGCAGAATTTTTTCCTATACCCAGTGGTTGGTGAGAACAGTATAGGAGCTGCCCTAACACAGCGCTTAGGAGGGACAGACCGGCCAATTGCTTTCTTTTCCAGAGTTCTCACTGCTCCAGAACTTAAAATGGGAACCTGTGAAAAACATGCTCTGGCTGCATATGCTGCTATGCAAAAGTTTACGTACATTATTAGGGCTCAAACCACTTACATATGTAGCCACCACACCCCCCTTAAATTCATTGTGGAGGGCAAGTTGGCTTGTAGTAGAATTAGGACGGAGGGAATAGTCCATTGGACCCTGATGTTGCAGGCACAGAATGTGAAGTTTGAATTACTAAACGAGCCTAAAGTGCAGGTTGCAGGGATCTTACTGGAGGGACAACCTCATGACTGTCAGTCTTCACCCAGTACCCCCAATCATTTGATATTTAAAGAACTGGTACTGGACAGAATATCCCCCTTTCTTCCTAAAATATATATTGACTTCCTAAAATATATATTGATGGCAGTAGCCAATGTGAGGGAGGAAGGAGACTAGCAGGTTTTGCAATTGTACAACTGGGCCCAGATAACCAAGTAATTCTGCAAAGGCAGTACTCCTGTGGGTCAGCCTCGGCACAATACTGTGAACTGGCTGCCTTGGTGGCCTGTTTGCAGCATTATCAAGACTCCCACCCTGAAATACAGATAATCTTAGATTCAGATTACGTATTCAGAAGTGCCATTGCATTGCTGCCATGATGGTTAAGCCACAACTTTAAATCCACAGATGGGTCCATGGTAAAACATTCAGCACTATGGGCTATGGCACAAGAACTCAGTGAAAAATTTCAGAAAGTTCATTTAGTGAAGGTGAAAGCACACAGAAAGAAAGACCCTTTAGTGAAAGGAAACACTTTAGCGGATTCACTAGCGAAGGAAGCATGTCATGTAGGCCCTATAAGGCCCTGGTATGAGCAGACCCGGATGGTAGCCACGGCCATACAGTCCACTGATTACGATCAGGTGGTACCACCAGATTATTTCAGTACACTGCAGGAGAATGACGCAGAGCTTTCCAATCTGTAGCAACTAGTGCGACACACCCCAGACAACACTTACCAGCATACACCCTTTCTCACACTCACTATACAGAAAGACATGCTGTATGTGAAAAAGGAGGAAGGATTGGTTATAGCCAGGGCCGGTCTTAGCAAGTGCGGGGCCCTATGCAGACCAATTTGGTGGGGCCCCATCCTAGCCCCGCCCCTATCCTAGCCCCGCCCCTGCCCATTGATAAGATTATTCAATTTTTAGAAAATTTTTTATTTATGAAATTTCAAATAAAGACAAATGAAGCTAAACTTGTACAGAAAAACTGATTGAAATAATAAGCACAATGCTATCATGAAACCCCCCCTCCCAAGAAATTATTCAGTTCAAGTCCACAATTAGTAGTTCAAATTCTCATAACCCTGGGGGGTCAGAGGTGCGGACACACAATCTCTCCACTGCAAAACACTATACACAAACTTGTGCAAAAACACAGTCAGAACCTTACCAAACCATAACAGCACTAATTCCAAGGACAGGACGAGCTACAACCTTATGCATGGAAAGGCAGAACTGTAATTACACCAGGCTCTATAACACCAATACACTACCTTGTGAAAAAAAAAAGGGCTGCAAATACTACACGCTAGCAGGATACTGTACCTTGATCACACATGAAAAACACATGACACAACAAATATGAAGGCAAAATACTGAATGAAAAGTTACCTCAAGAAGTCAGACTCAGCATGCAGCAATACTAGAAAAATTGAAACTTACATGCAAAATATCACAGATGCACATTTCTAAAAGCTGACATATTCCAATTAATAAATTCTGAATAAAATACTTTTTTTCTACCTTTGTTGTCTGATCATTTAGTTTTTCTATTCGCTTTGGTCCCAGTATCTTCTGTTTTATGCAGTGTCTTCTTTCCGTTTGATATTTTTTCTCTCACCGTGTCCACAATCCTCCTGTGTCCTTATGTGTTCTGTCTACCATCTGTAGCCCCCTGTCCCTATCCTTTCTCCAGTTTCAGCATCTGCCTTCAAAGTGTTCCGATCCAGCCCTTAAATTCAACAATTTGCCCTCCATCCACATCCAGCATTTCTCCTCTCTCCCCTCCACTCCATTTCCAGCAATTTCTCCTCTCTCTGGGCCCTGCTATCCCTTCCAAGTCCATCCTTGGCCCTCTCTGCCCTTCCCTCCTCCATCCACATCCAGCAATTCTCCTCTCTCCCCTCCCCTCCATTTCCAGCAATTTCTCCTCTCTCTGGGCCCTGCTATCCCATCCAAGTCCATCCTTGGCCCTCTCTGCCCTTCCCTCCTCCATCCACATCCAGCAATTCTCCTCTCTCCCCTCCCCTCCATTTCCAGCAATTTCTCCTCTCTCTGGGCCCTGCCATCCCATCCAAGTCCATCCTTGGCCCTCTCTCCCCTTCCCTCCTCCATCCACATCCAGCAATTCTCCTCTCTCCCCTCCCCTCCATTTCCAGCAATTTCTCCTCTCCCTGGGCCCTGCCATCCCATCCAAGTCCATCCTTGGCCCTCTCTACCCTTCCCTCCTCCATCCACATCCAGCAATTCTCCTCTCTCCCCTCCCCTCCATTTCCAGCAATTTCTCCTCTCTCTGGGCCCTGCCATCCCATCCAAGTCCATCCTTGGCCCTCTCTGCCCTTCCCTCCTCCATCCACATCCAGCAATTATCCCCTCTCCTCCATTTCCAGCAATTTCTCCTCTCCCTGAGCACTGCCATCCCATCCAAGTCCATCCTTGGCCCTCTCTGCCCTTCCCTCCTCCATCCACATCCAGCAATTCTCCTCTCTCCCCTCCCCTCCATTTCCAGCAATTTCTCCTCTCCCTGGGCCCTGCCCTCCCATCTGTTCCTCTCTCCCCTGCCCCCCTCCATTCACCCATGTATCCAGCAATTCCCCTCTCTCCCTGGGCCCTGCCATCCCATCCAAGTCCATCATTGGCCCTCTCTGCCCTTCCCTCCTCCATCCACATCCAGTAATTGTCCCCTCTCCCTTCCCCTCCATTTCCAGCAATTTCTCCTCTCCCTGGGCCCTGCCCTCCCATCTGTTCCTCTCTCCCCTGCCCCCCTCCATTCACCCATGTATCCAGCAATTCCCCTCTCTCCCTAAGCCCTGCCATCCCATCCATGTCTCTCTTTCCCCTGTCCTCCCTCTTCTCTCCCCCACGATGCACGATCGATCATCGATCCCTTTCCTTTTTTGCTTTTAAATTTACCTCCAGTCCGGCAGCGTCAGTGAAAGCGCTCCCAGCCAGTAAAAGCGCTTCTCTTCACTGTGTCCCGCCTTCTTCTGACGTCATGATGTCAGAAGAAGGCGGGACACAGCGAAGAGAAGCGCCTTTACTGGCTGGGAGCGCTTTCACTGACGCTGACGGACTGGAAGTAAATTTAAAAGCAAAAAAGGAAAGGGATCGATGATCGATCGTGGGGGAGAGAAGAGGGCGGGCAGTTCGGACGAGCGGCGGCGATCCACGGGCGGAACTAGGTCAAGGGTGACTGAGGCGCGCCGCGCGGGGCCCCCCTAAGCGCGGGGCCCTATGCGGCCGCCTCGGCCTAAGACCGGCCCTGGTTATAGCTATCCCCAGAGCTCAAGGGAAAGATTGGATGCATTGGGTTCATGGAGCAGGTCCCATGGGGCACCCTAAAACTGAAGAGATGTTGGCAATTCTGAATATGTTGGTCTGGTGGCCAGAAATGAAACATGACATACAGGATCATGTGGTCTCCTGTGTGATTTGTGCTTCATTTGGGAGACAACCTAAAAAGAAAAGGGGACAGCTACTACTACTACTACTATTTAGCATTTCTATAGCGCTACAAAGCATACGCAGCGCTGCACAAACATAGAAGAAAGACAGTCCATGCTCAAAGAGCTTACAATCTAATAAAAAAATAAAGTAAGCAAATCAAATCAATTAATGTGAACGGGAAGGAAGAGAGGAGGGTAGGTGGAGGCGAGTGGTTACAAGTGGTTACGAGTCAAAAGCAATGTTAAAGAGGTGGGCTTTCAGTCTAGATTTAAAGGTGGCCAAGGATGGGGCAAGACGTAGGGCTCAGGAAGTTTATTCCAGGCGTAGGGTGCAGCGAGACAAAAGGCGCGAAGTCTGGAGTTGGCAGTAGTGGAGAAGGGAACAGATAAGAAGGATTTATCCATGGAGCGGAGTGCACGGGAAGGGGTGTAGGGATGGACGAGTGTGGAGAGATACTGGGGAGCAGCAGAGTGAGTACATTTATAGGTTAGTAGAAGAAGTTTGAACAGGATGCGAAAACAGATAGGGAGCCAGTGAAGGGTCTTGAGGAGAGGGTTAGTATGAGTAAAGCGACCCTGGCGGAAGATGAGACGGGCAGCAGAGTTTTGAACCGACTGGAGAGGGGAGAGGTGACTAAGTGGGAGGCCAGCAAGAAGCAGATTGCAGTAGTCTAAACGAGAGGTGACAAGGGTGTGGATGAGGGTTTTGGTAGAGTGCTCGGAAAGAAAGGGGCGGATTTTACGGATGTTGTAAAGAAAGAAACGACAGGTCTTGGCAATCTGCTGGATATGAGCAGAGAAGGAGAGAGAAGAGTCAAAGATGACCCCAAGGTTTCGAGCTGAGGAGACAGGGAGAATGAGAGAGCCATCAACAGAAATAGAAAACGGGGGGAGCGGGGAGGTGGGTTTGGGGGGGAAAATGAGAAGCTCGGTTTTGGTCATATTTAATTTCAGGTGGCGTTGAGACATCCAGACAGCAATGTCAGAAAAGCACGCTGAAACTTTGGTTTGGATGCAAGGTGAGATATCAGGGGTAGAATGGTAGATTTGGGAGTCATCAGCATAGAGATGGTAGGAAAAGCCATGGGATGAGATTAATGAACCAAGGGAAGAAGTGTAGATAGAAAAGAGGAGGGGACCAAGAACAGAACCCTGAGGTACGCCGACAGGCAGAGGGATAGAAGTAGAAGAGGATCCACCAGAGTGAACACTAAAGGTGCGGAGGGAGAAGTAGGAAGAGAACCAGGAAAGGACAGAGCCCTGGAATCCAAGTGAGGACAGGGTATCGAGAAGTATGCTGTGATCGACAGTGTCAAAAGCAGCGGAAAGATCAAGAAGAATGAGGATGGAATATTGACCTCTGGATTAAGCCAGTAATAGGTCATTGGAGACTTTAATAAGCGCAGTTTCGGTTGAGTGGAGAGGGCGAAAACCAGATTGTAGTGGGTCAAGAATAGCATGTGAGGAAAGAAAATCAAGGCAGCGGCGGTGAACAGCACGCTCAAGTAATTTGGAGAGAAAAGGAAGGAGGGAGATGGGTCGGTAATTAGAGGGACAAGTAGGGTCGAGAGAAGGCTTCTTAAGGAGAGGTGTGACCACAGCATGTTTAAAGGCAGCAGGGACAGTCGCAGTGGAAAGTGAGAGGTTGAGAATGTGACAGATAAAAGGAATAAGAGCAGGAGAGATGGCATTAAGAAGGTGGGTGGGAATGGGATCAGAGGAACAGGTGGTACATTTTGAGGAAGAAAGGAGAAGTGTAGTTTCCTCAATAGTAACTTCAGGAAAGGAGGAAAGGGAATGAGGGGAAGGAGAGAGAGGGGAACGGACTAGTGGAGGGAGAGGTGGTGAGGTAGAGAAAGCAAGGTTTATCTTTTGAACCTTGTTGTGAAAGAATTCAGCAAGGGTCTGAGGAGATAATGAAGGGGGAGTTGGGGGAGGGGGCACCTTGAGGAGAGAGTTCAATGTGGTGAAGAGAAGTCGAGGATTAGAGCCAAGAGAGTTGGTCAGTTGGATATAATAATCCTGTTTGGCACGTAAAAGAGCAGATTGGAAGGCGGTCAGCATGAACTTAAAGTGTAAGAAATCAGCAAGGGCCCGAGATTTCCGCCAAAGGCGTTCGGCGGAGCGGGTACAGGAACGTAGGTAGCGGATATTAGAAGTCAGCCAAGGTTGGGGTTTTGTACGCCTTACAGGGCGGGTCATCAAAGGTGCAAGAGTGTCTAAGGCAGAGGATAGAGTATTGTTGTAAGAAGAAACAGCCTCATTGACAGACGTGGATGGTGCCACAGTAGAGAGGAGGTTTGAAACATGGGAGGATAGAGATGAAGGGTCTGATGAGAGCGCCACCATGGGGCCCATTTGAAAGACTACAGATAGATCATGTGGGCCCTCTCCCTTTAACAGCTAGGAAAAACAGATTTTTACTCACAGAGTAGTCGAATCCTTTTCCCACTGGGTAGAAGCTTTTCCTGTATCAGATCAAACTGCCATAACCACAGCTGAGGTCCTAACTATGCAATTTTTTACACGTTGGGGAATTCATAACTATTGAATCTGATAATAGTCCTGCTTTTGTTTCTCAGCTAGTCAAGGAATTGTTTGATTTTCTAGGCATAGAACAGCAATTGCACATTTCGTACCATCCCCAAGCAGCGGGGCAGGTAGAACGTATGAATCAAACAATCAAAGCACATCTCAGCCCTATGCTGAATCTGACAGGGAAAAATTGGGATCAGGCCCTCCCTTTGGTCCTTATGCGTATCAGAGCCAATGTCTGTAAGTCCACAGGTTTTGCCCCCTATGAAGCCTTAATGGGAAGGCAAATGCCTCGATGAGAAAACCTGTTACACCCTTTTCTCCCGGAGGATCAGACTGTAGTTCTTGCAAATGAGTGCATGAAATCCCTGCAAGAACACCTAAAAGAAATCCAGACCACTGTGCTGGCAAACACAGAAAAGTCTAGGGATTATCTGCAGGAGGTGCAGGCCAAAGATTCTGATTTACGACCACTCAAAGTGGGGAGTAAGGTCATTGTCAGGTCTCTCGGGGGAAATGTGAGCCCTTGGGCCGCTGTCATGGAGGTGGCAGCAGCAGGCAAAACCACCCAACAGGAGACAGGCAACCCTAAGACGGGCTGAAGTAGACAGGACTGGAGTGGCTGGGCTGGAGCTGAAGAGGCAAGCAACAAGGAATCCAGGAACAACGTCCTACAGCAGAGTTCAGGCTTGAGAAGCAGGATACAGGAGCTACATACAAGCTAAGCTCAAGGGAATGGGAATGACAGATACGCTTGCCAGAGGAAGGGTTAGACTGGAGCTACAGTAGCTAACAGATAGAAAGGAGAGAAATGGCTGCAGCATCAGCCGCTAACCAACCTCAGACAGGGAGCAGAGCCACTGCACAGGGATAACAGAAAGGCTAGAAGCCCACAGAGAATAATACACACAGAAAGGCTGGAAACTCCCAGGCCGCAGTAATACAGCCAGAAGGCCTGGAAGCCCACAGATAAAGGGATATACACAGATAGACTGGAGGCCCTCAGAACAATGGGCACAGAAGGGCTGAAAGCCCACAGAACAATAGACACAGAAGGGCTGAAAACCCACAGAGCAATAATACCCAGAGCAGGAAAGCAAGAAGCCCACAGGTAAGTAATAGACTAGGCAGAAAGCCTACGAGCAATAATACCCTGAGCCAGAAGGCAAGGCCCACAGGTGATAGTAACTAGCAAAGCAGAAGGGCTGGAAGCCCACAAGAAAAGACAAGGAAAGCTAACTGTGCAAACAGCACACTAACCTTGGGACCTAAGGCACTGCGTAGGCATTGGCAATGCAAAGGCACTGAAGACCAGAACACCAGTTCCTTAAGAAGGCCCTGACAGATGAGGTCACCCCTTCAGGCCACAGGCAAGGAGCATACAGAAGCCCAGAGAGACCTAACCCACACAGGTGTAGTCTATTGAGGTAATTAGTGTCAGGCTGGAAGCAGCCAGCCCACCCAGCCTGAGACAGAGCTACCTCAGGAACAGCCCACTGAAGTACAGAGAGGCCCAATACAAGTGTAGAGTACTGAGGCAATCAGCGCCATGCTGGAAGTGGCCAGCACCCAGAGACAGAAACAGAGCCAACTCAGAAGTAGACAGAAACCAGCACAGACACTGATTCCCAGAAATAGGGTAAGTCTGAGGGTGGTCATGACCACAGACGTGACAGTCATGCTCCTAAACCCTAGACCAAACCTCCCCTTTGGCACAGCAAAGTGGGATGGATCATACCTGGTTACAGATACATTAGGCCCAAGCCTATATCAGATCCTAAGGCCGGACAACCAGCGAAGTTGGAAACACATCACTCAGTTGAAACCTTGTGGATAATTAGTGGTTACCAGTTTTTGTTCTCAGATTCCACCTGAATACAGCACAGACGACTGATTCCTGAATACAGCACAGACGACTGATTCCTGAAAACAGCACAGACGACTGACTCTGGAATACAGCACAGAAGGCTGCCCCCGAACAAAAGATGTTGAAGAGTGGTAACTATAGTAGCCACTCATAATGTATAGTATCTGTATAGTTGATACAAGCATTCAATAGTGATAATAATACTTAGTAAACAATAGTAAACATTATTTCTGTTGAGGTGTTATATAAGTAAGTTTATAAGTAAGTACGTTAGTTAGTATACTTTAATCAGTGTGCTTCTAGTATGGCACGTTTTCTGTTTAGTGTGGTATGTGTTCTCCTTTATCCAAGTCTCATAACAGGAACTATCGTCCGAATATGCACAATTCGTTGGACCAATTCCACAGATGGGGTTTATCGCTATCAAGAAATACCCCCACCATTCCCTGAAGGAAAAGACCTGGTTATCCTGAGTCTATCCGTTCGCGGCAGCAATTCCCATATGCTGCCCTGCTGCCGGCACCTGCCTCTTCCCTTTACTGCAGCCACCTCTCTGATGTAAATTTCTGTTCTGCCAGAGGCCCAGGCAGTCGTAGTAAAGGGGTGGGTACCGGCAGCAGTGCAGCATATGGGAATCGCTGCCGGGTTTGGAACGTGACGAACCAGGTAAACGCCACAAATGGGGGGGGGGGGGGGTGGCATCTCGGCCTGGGTGAGGGTGACACCTTAGCTCTGCCTCAGGCAGCATCTTGCCTTGGGTCGGCTCTGGTAGGGGCTGTTGCTTATTAGCCAAGACTGAAACACAGCCACAGAACACAATATCAAAAAGCACTAAGGTGAGGAAGTATCCAGTGTGAAGGCCATGATAAGTAACCTCCCAGAATATGAGGTTACACTTCACCTGGTCACACCTGCCAACTGTCCTCAAACAGTTAACTGGCCACACACTATCTTCAGGGACATCTGGGATTGACCTGTTTCCTGGTCACCCATACAGGCTAACATTTCAGGTAGCTGTAAGGTTAGGCCTCCTGTTCTCTTGCTACCTTCAACCTAGAAAGGAAACATAACTGCCCTGATATGAATGTGGCAAAACTTAACAGTACTCCCAGAGAGCTGGATGCTCAATTATGATAAGCCACAAAGAACAGCTGACAGTGCAGGCCCTACTAGTGCACTACCTTAGCATACTACCCACATTCTAACAGATGATGTACAGGGATGAAGCACATTATCTAGTGTTCATCCTAAAATGCTACCTCAAATGTGTGCCAGTGGACAACTATAACAATAAACAGTACACAACATGAAGACCAATACTCACGTGTAGGAGTGGCAGGCACCAAGAACCTCAGCAACCCTAGCACACAGCTGCATTGAGACAGACACAAAGGTATGAATAGAGTAGGATATTTTAAAAACGTACCACCATTTTATTGTGCCACACCTCAATCTACACATCAAAATCCCAAATACCACCACAGCTGCCTTTCTGGACACGATGACAGCACTAGGATTTACACAGGTGATCAATTCTCCAACCCACGAAAAGGGTCATATACTAGACCTGGTATTCTACAAAGGGGTGGATATCCCAGAATTCTGGGATAACAGTATTGAAATAACACCCCTATCATGGTCAGACCATTTTCTAATTAAATTCTCCCTAAGTGACCACCTGAAACAAATGGCACCTCCCAGAGTTTGGAAGGAGATCAGAGACAAAAATAACTGACCGCTGAGAATTTCCTAGAGGCCTTGGACTATCCACATGTAGATGAAAAGACAACAGTGTCAGAACAAGTTCACATCTGGAATACACACTTAGCCAAGACCTTAGAGAAAACAGCACCACTAAAAAAGGTCTTATGCCCCACTCACAAACGCTCACCTTGGTTTTCTCCAGAAGTTTGGATCCTTAAACGCGAAGGACGAAAACTGGAAAGGAGATGGGTCAAATCTCACCTGGATGAAGACAGGCTAAACTGTAGGAAACACATGGCAAACTACCGCCAAACCTTAACAGCAACCAAAAAACAGTATTTCTCTCAACGCATTGCACAGGCTGCCAATTCAACCAAGCAGCTATTCAGTATAGTAAACAGCCTACTGCAACCACCACAACAAAACCAGCCTCCCCAGTCTAAACTGAACTGCAATGATTTTGCTGCATACTTTGCCAACAAAATTAGAAGTCTCCACCAGGATTTACAGGCAGTCCCACCC
This sequence comes from Microcaecilia unicolor, assembly GCF_901765095.1. NCBI lineage: Eukaryota > Metazoa > Chordata > Amphibia > Gymnophiona > Siphonopidae > Microcaecilia > Microcaecilia unicolor. Next base: position 140,090,476 of record NC_044041.1, on the reverse strand, counting down.
AGTGCCCAACCAGTCAACCAGGGGTGCACAAACTCGCCCCCTTCTAGCAGAGACAGATGGAACACTTTTAAGCTAATGACAGAGGAGAGCCTTGGCAAACTCCTAAGAGACCTTCAACCAATTACTTGCTCCCTCGATCCCTGCCCATCAAAGATAGTGTAGCAGGCAAGTATGGGCCTTATAGAAGGCGCCACTAAAATTGTGAATACCTCTCTTTCTAATGGGCAACTACCAAAAGCATTAAAAGGGGCAGTAGTTCGCCCTCTGTTGAAGAAAAACAACCTTGACCAGGACAAATTTGAAAGTTACAGGCCAGTATCCAACATCCTGTTTCTAGGGAAACTCATAGAACAAGCAGTCTGTGATCAACTTAATGACTGGCTAGAAAAGAGTAACTGGTTAGATCCCTGTCAATCTGGATTCAGACACGGTTATGGAACAGAAACAGTCCTCGTATCCCTGCTAGATGATCTTCACAGAAACTGATGTTCATACTGCTAGATTTCTCAGCAGCTTTTGACACTGTGGATCATGATATCTTGCTAGCACGACTGACAGAAACAGGTATCAATGGTACAGTACTTGCCTGGTTCAGATCCTATCTATCCGACAGGCAATAATCCATAATGTTTGGCAGCAACTGATCACCACCATGGACACTGACCTGCGGGGTACCACAAGGATCGATAATGTCATCTATTCTGTTTAATATCTACCTCAAGCCACTAGCTGAGCTGATTCGGTCAATGGACACTCAGTTCTACATCTATGCAGATGATGTGCAGCTACTCATATCCATTGAACCTGACTTACCTACAGCCTTGAATAAACTGATCACTTGTCTAACATCAATTCAAGAATGGGCTAAACACAACAAACTTTGCCTGAACCCAAGTAAAACCGAACTTCTCTGGGTCCCTAACACAAGTGGATACATACCTGACATCAAAATCCCTTTTGGGAAGTATGAACTGCCCCTCAAATTACAAGTCAGGAACCTTGGAATACAGTTAGATTCAACACTTACTCTGATTCCCCAAATCCAAGCAAACTTCAAGAGCTGCTTCTACTATTTGCGACAGCTACGCTGCCTCTCTCCTTACATCGAGAAGGTAAATCTTATCCCAGTTGTGCATGCCATGGTAACATCAAGACTGGATTACTGCAATGCACAATACAATGGTCTGACTACAAAGGACCTGCACCAGCTGCAGTTGATTCAGAATGCAGCAGCAAGACTCATAGAAGGTTGCAAGCGATGTGACCACATCACACCATTTTTGCAAAAACTTAATTGGTTACCAGTACAATACAGGGCTAAATTTAAAACTCTATGTCTGATCTTCAAGGCCCTGAAAGGAAATGGCCCCGAGTATCTGAAGAATTGGATGATCCTCCACACACCGCCAATGACACTAAGGTCCTCCCAAGGACTTTCACTAACTACACCATCTCCAAAAGACATTACATGATGTGATACCTGCAAGCGAGCCTTCTCTGGAGTAGCCCCCACACTCTGGAATGCATTGCCTGAAAGGCTGCGCTTAACACAAGGCTATCTGTACTTCAGGAAGCAGGTGAAAGCTTGGCTCTTCAACCAAGCCTTTAATGGAAGAAGTAACTAACTTGTTAGTCTCACTCACACACACAAGGATTGACTCGGGCTGCACATACTGCAGCGGGACATGTTTATCCACTCCTAGCCTAACTGAGATAATATTTAACCATCTCTCTGACCTCATGTGCAACTTTCTTCAAATCAGTCACCTTACTTTCAAATTTTTCATACTTTCTTACTCATCTATATGTTACAACTTTGCCTTACCCTTCACTACCAATTATAATGTTCTATTACGTATTGTGTTGTTATTGCAAGTAGTATACCATGCCATATTTTGTATTGTTACTTGAACATTTTTACAGCTGTAATTGCCTATTACTCATGTTTGATCTATTCTTACTGTACACCTTGAGTGGATTCCTTCAAAAAGGCAGTAAATAAATCCTAATATATAAATAAATAAATAAATAAATTGATTCAGTCATTATATCTAACTTGTAGTTAGGCCCTCCATTCCCAAAGTGTGGCCCACGTTGACATTAATTGCAGCCAAATATGTGACCAATTAAATCATACAAACCCAGGTAGTTTGAAACTGTAGAAGCTCAATATTTGCAGAAATCCTTCCAAACCTCAGCTCATTAGAGAAGACTGGTGTCCAAACACAGTGTCAATGGCTAATCAGTAGTCAGCCATCCATAATTGACCTTAACTCATTCCTTAATCCTCAGCTGCATGGATCACATCTCTTCATTAGCAGAGAAACTGTTGCTACATCCAGGCTACAAAATATTTTACCCTAATTTGTAGACACCTCACCTTCAGCCTTTCACGTCTGTCACACAGCTCACACAAACTCACCTGTGTACCTTTGTGGATCTCTTTGTTGATCATACAGAGTGTGGAAAGGATCGTGGCACTTTTTGTACAAACAGCACTGGCACACTATTTATCAGTTCCTTACACACACACAATATATATATATATATATATATATATATATAGTGAAGAGGAGGAGGAGGGGGTGGATAAAATGGAAGTGGAAGAAGTGAGGAGGGTCAAGAGAAAAGGGAGACAGAACAGAGCCTTGCCCTTGCTACTTCCACAGAGAGAGAAAAGAAAAGGGTTTCTCCCCACAGGAAAATGGAGGGGGGAGAAAGACTACACTACCCAGCCGCCCCGGGGAAAACCCTGGTACAGAAACTATTTCCCCTAGCAGCCTCCAGGGGAGAACCTGGACAAGGCTAGGGAGTTGTCCCCAGAGAGTAATCAGGAAAAGGGGGAACAGCTGAAAAGTGGGTGGGAAGAGGAACCCATGGAGTGGCAAGAGGTCGAGGAGAGAGTGAGAGAGGAGAGCCTGGAGGAACCAATGGACATAGCAGCATGGGCTCAATCATTGGGGAGAAAGCTGAGAAAGCAGGTGACCTCTTGGTATGGCAGCTGGGCTGAAAAGGGGAAGAGGAAGGGTCATGCGGGAGGAGGGTCAGTGATATTGAAGGTGTGACCCAGAAAGGGTGGGACCCTTGCATCTCCCCAGAGAGAGTTCAGGCTGTTTTTTTGAACTGTGGATTACTGAACTATTCAGAGTAAAAAGTGTGTCATTTTGAGGAGGGATTATTGTTTCCCCCGGTGTGAACTGCTCACAGCGAAAGGAAGCTGTTTGTTTTGGAACTGTTTGCCAGTGCACCAGGAGAAGACAGGTAGCAGTGATTTCTTTTTTTTTGTGTTTGACTGCAGTCTGCAGATGCTCTTCCCCTAGGGGGGGAGGGGAGCACTGAGCTGTATGACTGGTTAAGGCAGAACAAATTGAGTTTTGGAAGCAGTGGGGGGATTTATGTTGTTTTTACCCTGTTGTGCTTATGCCCCTGAGAAGGGAAAACAGTGGGGCTGTGTTTTGGATTCCTGTTTTGTTTGGAACTGCTGAACTGTGACCCCCAAGGAAATAAAAACTTGCTGATTTTCTTTTGGAGTTTGATTACCTGAAGTCAGGCCCTGTGGATTACAATGGGGGCTATGAGGCTGGCCATGAATACTGGTCCCTAGCTGGAGTCTCCAAGGCAGAGCGGCACGGATCTTTCACAAGTGGTGGCAGTGGTGGGATAGTGCAGCGGACGTCCACGCAGAAGGGAAGGAGGACCACAAGGGATCCAGAAGACCGTCGAGGGGGCCAACTCTGAGACCCATGCAGACACGGGAGCAGGGGTGGAGGTGAGAAGGGGGTGGCCCACGGGTGGCCAGGTGTCAAGGTGCTGCACTTGGAGAGTCTGTTTGTGTGCCCCTTTGTAGGTGATGGCAGTAGCAGCAGTGATGGATCCAAAGGAGATTTTCACCTGGATGACCCTGCAATTCCAGAAGCAGCATGAGTTAGCGGCAAAGATGATTGGGGATTCCCTGGCGGCTAATCAAGCCCAGCAGCAGCCGGTACTGAACCTGTTCCAGGAGTTCCTGCAGAGGGAAGCCCACGCCCAGGGAGCTGTGAGTGGGGCAAGAGACCGGGACTTGACTTTGAACGGGACATGCATGGTAGGACCTTATCACGTGAACTGGCTCACCTGGGGTAAACTGGCAGAAAAAGACAATGTGGATGATTTTTTGTGTGCTTTTGAAAGGGTGGCGGTGGCAGCTAAGTGGCCTCAGGAACAATGGGCCATTTGGTTAGCTCCCTCCCTGTCAGGGGAGACCCTTGCTGCTTTCCGTGGTCTATCGCCCGCAGATGCTGGGGATTACAGAAAAGTGAAAGAGGCCATTAGAGATAGGTATGGGCTTAGTGCTCAGGCCTATCGAAGACAGTTTAGGGCCCTAGTATGGGGTAAAGGGGAGTCTCCTAAGGCTCTCGCCAATAAATTGATGGATCTGGCAAAGAAGTGGCTAGAGCCAGAAAGACGCACTGTGGGAGATATCCTACAATAACTGGTGCTGGAACAATTCCTGCAAGCCTTACCCGGGGAAGTAAGGGTGCTGGTGGTGCGACGGGGCTGTGGTACCCTAGAGGAAGCGGTGGGGAGCCTAGAGTGCTGTATGGAAGCCCAGCATTGGAGTAAGGTGGGGAGAGACCACAGGGGAGGGGAAGCTAGTGGCAGCTCTCCAGAGGTACTGGGGCTTCCATTCATGACCCCAAAGGGGGGTCTGTGGGGGCTTGGGCCTGCTTTTTCCAGTTCTAAGAGCCAACCTCCTGGAAGGGACATGAAGGGGGCAGGAATGTCTAAGGAGCGCTTCTGCTATCAGTGTGGAGGGAGAGGGCATTTCCAAAGTAAGTGTCCTGGTTGAGCTGGGTGGATCTCCCGGGTCTCCCCTAGTGCCCAATCTAGATATACCCAGGAGGTGGAGGTGGAAGGCATCTGGGTGAAGGCTCTGCTAGACACGGGCAGATCAATCGATGATTTCAAGGACCCTGTGGGAGGAGATAAGGAGAACCGGGAAGCAGGACGAGGGGACTTATGACGGGCAGGTGGTGATCCAGTGCATTCATGGGGCCAGCACCAAGTACGGTCTGCACCGGGTGAGCATTAGGGGCCCCACAGGGAAGATAAAGCGAGTAGTTGCGGTCTTGCCCAGACTGCCCCGAGTTGATTTTGGGCAGGGATTGGCCACCGTTCACAGAGTGTATGGAGAATAAGAGGGTTATGGTGACAACCCGAGCGCAGGCATGGGAGCGCTAGGCAACCGATCCCAGTTTGGACCAAATTTTCCCTTTCCAGGATGAGGTGGTGGGTGAGCCAGGGAAGACTCGCAAGGCGAGGGCGGACAGAAGGGCAGAGAAAAGGGAATAAAGAGAGGCCTTTGACCAGGGCGAGAGGGGAGCTTATCTACTCCAAGAGGTGGGCCGACTAAAAGATCAGTTTCCTCACTTCCCTAGGGAGCAGGAGTCCAACCCTACTCTGGAATATGCTTGGGAAGGAGCCCGTAGCGAGGAGCAGGGCAGTGCCAATGCAGTAAGCTGGGTAAGCAAGGCAGGGGGGCGCTGCTGCCCTGCGGTCCCTGCCTTCCATTCACTTGCAAAACCTTTTTACCTGAAGTTGCGATCGTCCCTGCCCTCCTTTTCATGGCAAACCAGCAGTGAAAGCAAGGCAGCAGTATTCATTGAGGCAGACAGGCTCTTCAAGTTATTTGAGAGAATGCAACCAAATTGCTATATATGCTGTGGTTTGGGGCTAACTCCTCACTCAGGGTGAGCTTCAGAGCTTGAACAGCATTCAAATTAAAGAGAACCTGAAATTTTAAAAGTGCTAAAAATAAGTTTTAAAAGTATTTGTATTAAATCTAATTGCAGAATTCAGGTGCTGAGAGTCTGTACTTGGTTGTCATATGCTCAGATTTGTTTAAATCATATGCAAATTAGTCCGTTTTTGGGAGGTTCTCATTTGCATATTTATGAATAAAAAATGATGGAAGTGTTTACAGCCTTAATGTTAGGGCATGGCTCTGATCAAAAGTGTGAAGTTTGGTCCAAAAATGAAGGGTTTATCTAGTGTTTTTCACTAAAAATTCCCATTACAGTGTCTGTATGTTAATCTGCATTCAAATACAGCTCTCTGATTGGATGATCAGCTTCTGTTAGAAATCTGCCCGGAAGGGAACAGAGACAGCAACTGACTGTGGGTTTGGCCAAGAGAGACATGCAGCTGTGAGTTCCTGTGTTTGTTGACTGAAATTATAAAAGACTGTCAGATTATGTGGTAAATGAGAAAATATGAATGAAAAGAGGTTGATGGAGATTGAAGTTTGAGGTTTCTCTAGTGAAAAAGGATCTGAATATTTCAGGATTACTTGAAGTTTATGAAGAATAGAAAAGGGTGAATTTCAGTTTAAGAGTGTTTAAATCCTATAAGCTATATAAAGGCTAGGTAGATTTAAGTGACTGTAAGCAAGGAAACCTTAAAACCTCTGAAATAAATATTTGATCTGAGATAGTTGATCAGAGACAAATGTTTGATCTGAATTATATCCTTTGGTGCAAAGGAGATTAGAAAAAGAATCTTTGGAAACTAAGAGGACTTTGCTCACATTTTGAATTAGCATTCCTATTTTGAGTTGGAAATCTTTGAAGTGTTATGAAAATACATTTTGCTTTAATGAAATTGCTAAACTTTAGAGTCAGAGACTTATCAATGAGGGATACATACAGTGCTATTTTTTCCTGAGGTCCGGCTTACTTGCCTGCTCCCTTCTGTTCCTGCTCTGCTAGACAGAGGGGGGGGGGGGGGGCGCCAACTGATAGTCTTCAGGGGGGCACCAGAGACCCTAGGCACGGCCCTGGGGAGGAGGGTAGCCAGGTCCCGAGGTTTGTAGTAGAGGAAGGGGTGCTGTATAGGGTGAGGCCCACCTGGGAGAATCGTTCAGGCTCGAGCGTTCAGGCCCTTAGTAATTCGCCTGGTCCACGATCATCCCCTGGGAGGGCATGAGGGGACACAAGCCACATTGGGGCAGGTACTGGAGTGATTCTACTGGCCCGGGGTGTACAAGGAGGTGGAAGGGTACTGTAAGTCCTGTCCGAGTTGCCAGAAGGTAGCCAATCGCCTCCCCCCCCGGGCTCCCTTATGTCCTTTGCCTCGAGTGGGTCTTCACATAACGCGTATTGCCATGGACATAATTGGCCCAGTTACTAAATCAAAAAGGGGATACAAGTATGTACTGGTGGTGATGGATGTCGCTACGTGCTTCCCTTGGGCCATTCCCCTAAGGAACATATCGGCTAAGGTGATATCGGCCGAAATAATCAAACTTTTTTGTGAGGTGGGGTTTCCCAGGGAGGTGATGACAGACCGGGGCTCTAACTTCATGTCCCGAACATTACAGCAGGTGTGGGAGGCATTTCAGATACACCATGTGAGAACTTCAGCCTACCATCCACAAACAAATGGGATGGTTGAAAGGTTTAACAGGACCCTTAATGGGATGCTGAAGAGAGGCTAGGGATCGAGTTAGAGAACTGGAATCAGCTGCTCCCCTTTGTGCTGTATGCCTGCCGGGAATCCGTTCAGGCCTCCTTGGGGGTGGCGCCCTTTGAGCTCATGTTCGGGAGACCTCCAAGGGTAATTCTGGATATCCTAACGGAACAGTGGGTGGCCCCGGAGATGGAGGAGGAATCGGTAGGGTCCTTCCTGCAGGATTTGAGGGAGACTCGAACGAGTAAGGGAATATTCCCAAGAACAGCTTAGGCAGAGTCAGGAGAGGCAAAGGGAATATTATGACCGGGGGACCCAGGATAGGGAGTTTCGAGAGGGGGATAAAGTCCTCATATTAGTATCAGAGGCCCCGCATAAGTTTGAGAGTAGGTGGAGGGGACCCTGGGTGGTGCGTAGGAGACTGGGGCTTCTGACATATGAAGTAACCCGGGGCTCTGGAAAGGTACTACTACTACTACTACTACTGTTTAGCATTTCTATAGCGCTACAAGGCATACGCAGCGCTGCACAAACATAGAAGAAAGACAGTCCCTGCTCAAAGAGCTTACAATCTAATAGACAAAAAATAAATAAAGTAAGCAAATCAAATCAATTAATGTGAACGGGAAGGAAGAGAGGAGGGTAGGTGGAGGCGAGTGGTTACAAGTGGTTATGAGTCAAAAGCAATGTTAAAGAGGTGTGCTTTCTGTCTAGATTTAAAGGTGGCCAAGGATGGGGCAAGACGTAGGGGCTCAGGAAGTTTATTCCAGGCGTAGGGTGCAGCGAGACAGAAGGCGCGAAGTCTGTGTTATGATTGGGGTCTGAACCCCTCTCAAACTTACCTCTTTCCTGGGGGTCAGCTTCTTAGCTGGCTTCTGTTTCTTTTCTCTGTCCTTTCTGAGCTGGCTCTGTCTCTCTGTGCTGGCAGCTTCCAGCAGCATGGCTCTAATTGTTTCACTACACTGCACCTGTGGGTATGTTGCCTGAGTTGCTCTACCTCTCTTTGGGTGTACTGGCTTCAAGTGTTTCACAGTTTTGCATTGGTGTGGGTTGGGCCTCTCTGGGTCAGTGTGCTTTTGCCTAGGTCTAGGGAGTGTGACATCATCAGGGAGGGCCTTGATAAGGAAGTGGTCTTGTTTCCTTCAGGGCCTTTGCAACAGTGGTGTTTGCTTTAGGTAGGGTGGTGCAGTGTGCACTTCTGACGTTGTGTCTAGTTTCCCTGCTTGCTTTTGCTAAGGTCCAGGTTAGTGTTAGTGCAGTGTGCACTGGTGTTTGTGTGTTTGGTCCCCCTGCTTTTCCCTCTTGGTTTTGGAAGCATTGCTGTGTGTAGGGCTTTGGAAGCTCTGTTGTTGATAGAAGTACTTCAGGGTTTGGTGTTGTTAGGAACACTGCAGAGTTTGCTGTTAGAAGTACTTCTGGGATTGTGCTATTGGGAGCATTGCAGTCTTTGCTGTTGGTGTTTGGTGCTTTAGAAGCACTTTTGGCTTATGTGTTAGCTTCCCTCCTTGTGGCTCCCCTGTCTTCCCTTTTAGTGCTAGGAGCTCTTCTGGTTGCTTGCCAGAGTAGTGCTTAGGAAGCACCTTGTTAGTTGTATCTAGCTTGCTAGAGCAGTGCTTAGGTAGCTGGTTTAGTTTTGTGTTTAGCTTATTAGTGTAAAGCTCTGCTTGTAGCTTGGTGTAGTAGCACCTGTGTTAGCTTTGTATTTAGTACCCTGCTCTGTTAGTTTAGGGCTTAGGAAGTCCCTTTCTTGAGCAGGGCTTAGGAGCTCCTGTTTAGTATAGGGCTTAGGAAGTCCTTTTGTCAGTTTACTGTTAGGAACACTCCTGCTGGTTTAGGGCTTGGGAGCAAGTAGATCAGTTTAGGTTTAGGAGCACTTCTGTTTCCAGTCCTGGTCCCTATGTCATCCGGTATCCAGTAAGTCCTGTCGGCTACTCGAACCCAGGAGCTCAACTCTTGGGGGGTTTAGTAGCTAAGTACAGGTGAAGCTGTTGGACCAGTCCAGTGTGCTCCAGTCCCGTGTTCCGGTCCTGTGTCCTCCAGTCCGGGGGACCAGTCCAGGGTGTTCCAGTCTGGTGTGCTCCAGTCCAGTGTGTTCCGGTCCGGTGTGTGTTCCAGTCCGGGGGATTGCAGTCCAGTGTTCCAGTTCTGTGTCCTCCAGTCCGGGGGATTCCAGTCCATGTGTTCCGGCTCGCTGGGCGGTGCCTGCAGTCCCTGCCGGTGCCGGTGTGCTTGCCCAGCGTTGGTTGGTGGGTTTTGCCTGCTGCTGTCGCTCCTCGTCAGCAGCCCAAGGGCTCACGTTTGCTCCAGAGCCCGGCCCCGCGGGCTCTGAACCTGAGAACCTGACAGATTGCAAAGGCCATGAGCCCGGCAAGAACCCCCGCCCAGCTGACCCAGCTGGGGTCCAGCTCCGTCATTGTTCTTGATCCTTCTATGACTCTTCGTCAGTATCGTGGGAAACTTTTGTCTCATCCTGTTTTGAAGAAGACCCCTGAAGCGGCAGCTGAGAGAAAACGTGTCCGGTGGCTTGGAATCGCTGAAAACCCAGTTTCAGATATGGACCCTTTCATCACGCTCTCAGAATATCGCCGCAGCCTTGTCTTGAATCCAGCTTTGTGGGATACTCCTGAAGCTGTTGCTGAGAGGAGACGTCTTGGGAATTCCATGCTCTGGGCCCAGCAGGGGTCCAGTCCCATTCAAGCAGAGTGCCCAGACAAGCCTCTGAATCCAGTCCGAGCAGCGTGTCCAGCCAAGCTTCAGAGTCCAGTCCGTGGGACGCTGCTGGCCGAGCCTCCGATTCCAGTCCGAGAGGGGCTTCTCACCGAGCCTCCGGTGCCAGTCCAGATGGCGCCTCCACGCAAGCCTCGGAGTCCAGTTCAAGTGGCGCTTCAAACCAAGCCTCCTAGTACAAGTTTGGATCCCAGTTCCAACCCCATTTTTGATCTGGATCCGTTTCTGACACTCCAGGATTACCGGGTTGCACTTTTGTCTGATCCAGCCTTGAAGGATACCCCTGAAGCTGCCGCAGAGAGAAAGCGTGTCTCCTGGCTTGGGTTTGAAGAAAACCCAGTTTCTGCTATTGATCCCTCTACCAAGCTGTTCTTTTACCGCTTCCAACTCCTCTCGGATCCAGCCCTGCGGGAGACTCCTGAAGCCCAAGCTGAAAGAAGGTGGCTTCCTGATTTTTCCCGCCAAACTTTTGAGTCCAGCCTGAAGGGCTTTGCCAGTCAAGATGCTGAGTCTGGAGCGAGTTGTAGTTCCAGTCAAGATGCTGAGTCTGGATCGAGTTGGAGTTCCAGTCAAGATGCTGAGTCTGGATCGAATTGCAGTTCCAGTCAAGATGCTGAGTCTGGATCGAGTTGTAGTTCCAGTCAAGATGCTGAGTCTGGATCGAGTTGGAGTTCCAGTCAAGATGCGGAGTCTGGATTGAGTTGTAGTTCCAGACAAGATGCTGAGTCTGGATTGAGTTGTAGTTCCAGTCAAGATGCTGAGTCTGGATCGAGTTGCAGTTCCAGTCAAGATGCTGAGTCTGGATCGAGTTGCAGTTCCAGTCAAGATGCTGAGTCTGGATCGAGTTGTAGTTCCAGTCAAGATGCTGAGTCTGGATCGAGTTGTAGTTCCAGTCAAGATGCGGAGTCTGGATCGAGTGGTAGTTCCAGTCAAGATGCTGAGTCTGGATTGAGTTGTAGTTCCAGTCAAGATGCTGAGTCTGGATCGAGTTGCAGTTCCAGTCAAGATGCTGAGTCTGGATTGAGTTGCAGTTCCAGTCAAGATGCTGAGTCTGGATTGAGTTGTAGTTCCAGTCAAGATGCTGAGTCTGGATTGAGTTGTAGTTCCAGTCAAGATGCTGAGTCTGGAGTGAGTTGCAGCATTGGCAGTCAAGATGCTGAGTCTGGATTGAGTTGTAGTTCCAGTCAAGATGCTGAGGCTGGATCGAGTTGTAGTTCAGGTCAAGATGCTGAGTCTGGAGTGAGTTGCAGCATTGGCAGTCAAGATGCTGAGTCTGGATCGAGTTGTAGTTCCAGTCAAGATGCTGAGGCTGGATCGAGTTGTAGTTCCAGTCAAGATGCTGAGTCTGGAGCGAGTTGTAGTTCCAGTCAAGATGCTGAGTCTGGATCGAGTTGCAGTCCCAGCCGGGATGCTGAGTCTACACCGAGTGATGAGTCCATGATGAGTGCTGAGTCTGCACTGAGTGTAGAGGCCAGCCGAGATACTGAGTTCACGATGAGTGCTGAGTCTGCACCGAGTGCAGAGTTCAGCCGAGATGCCAAATCAGAATTGAGTTACAGTCCCGGGCAAGATGCAGAGTCCGGGTCAAGTTACAGTCCCGGCCAAGATGTTGAGTCCGGTGAGAGTTGGAGTTCCAGTTCCAGGCAAGATGCTGAGTCCGGGTCAAGTTGCAGTCCCAGCCAAGATGCTGAGTCCGGGTCAAGTTGGATTTCCAGTCCCAGGCAAGATGCTGGGTCAAGTTGCAGTCCCGGTCAAGAGGCTGAGTCCGGGTCAAGTTGCAGTTCCGGCCAAGATGCTGAGTCCGGAGCGAGTTCCAGTGCCAGCCGAGATGCTGAGTCTATGCTGAGTACCAAGTCCAGCCAAGATGCTGAGTCCGAGTTGAGTGGCAGTTCCGGCCAAGATGCTGAGGCCGGACCAGGTTGCAGTCTCAGGCAAGATGCTGAGTCTACTCCGAGTTCCCATTTCAGCCAAGATGTTGAACTCCTTCTGAGTTCCAGCTCCAGCCAAGGGGCAAGGACTAGTCTGAAGTCCAGTTCAAGTTCCTGTCTGGCTTCAGATTCCAGGATGGGTGTGGGCTCTAGCCCAGTTCTGGCTGCTACAGTGGAGTGCCAGGAAGTCAAGGAAGTTGTGGACTCCTTCAGGAGATGGTTCCTGTTGAATAGAACTCCGCTTGTTGCATCCAAGACTCTGATCCTGCCTAGCAGCCGTTCTAAAGAGCCTCGTGGCGGCCAAAGCCATTCTGGTTTCCTAGTTCCAGATGTACTTGTCACGTCCTGCCCAGTCGCCCAGATTTATGTTGTGAAACCCATTGGGAGATTTCATCACAGCTACCCATGGAGACCTAAATTGTCTTTTGAGACCTGGAGCTCCCGTGGGGACACGGGAGCCTTGAGGGGGAGGTGCTGTTATGATTGGGGTCTGAACCCCTCTCAAACTTACCTCTTTCCTGGGGGTCAGCTTCTTAGCTGGCTTCTGTTTCTTTTCTCTGTCCTTTCTGAGCTGGCTCTGTCTCTCTGTGCTGGCAGCTTCCAGCAGCATGGCTCTAATTGTTTCACTACACTGCACCTGTGGGTATGTTGCCTGAGTTGCTCTACCTCTCTTTGGGTGTACTGGCTTCAAGTGTTTCACAGTTTTGCATTGGTGTGGGTTGGGCCTCTCTGGGTCAGTGTGCTTTTGCCTAGGTCTAGGGAGTGTGACATCATCAGGGAGGGCCTTGATAAGGAAGTGGTCTTGTTTCCTTCAGGGCCTTTGCAACAGTGGTGTTTGCTTTAGGTAGGGTGGTGCAGTGTGCACTTCTGACGTTGTGTCTAGTTTCCCTGCTTGCTTTTGCTAAGGTCCAGGTTAGTGTTAGTGCAGTGTGCACTGGTGTTTGTGTGTTTGGTCCCCCTGCTTTTCCCTCTTGGTTTTGGAAGCATTGCTGTGTGTAGGGCTTTGGAAGCTCTGTTGTTGATAGAAGTACTTCAGGGTTTGGTGTTGTTAGGAACACTGCAGAGTTTGCTGTTAGAAGTACTTCTGGGATTGTGCTATTGGGAGCATTGCAGTCTTTGCTGTTGGTGTTTGGTGCTTTAGAAGCACTTTTGGCTTATGTGTTAGCTTCCCTCCTTGTGGCTCCCCTGTCTTCCCTTTTAGTGCTAGGAGCTCTTCTGGTTGCTTGCCAGAGTAGTGCTTAGGAAGCACCTTGTTAGTTGTATCTAGCTTGCTAGAGCAGTGCTTAGGTAGCTGGTTTAGTTTTGTGTTTAGCTTATTAGTGTAAAGCTCTGCTTGTAGCTTGGTGTAGTAGCACCTGTGTTAGCTTTGTATTTAGTACCCTGCTCTGTTAGTTTAGGGCTTAGGAAGTCCCTTTCTTGAGCAGGGCTTAGGAGCTCCTGTTTAGTATAGGGCTTAGGAAGTCCTTTTGTCAGTTTACTGTTAGGAACACTCCTGCTGGTTTAGGGCTTGGGAGCAAGTAGATCAGTTTAGGTTTAGGAGCACTTCTGTTTCCAGTCCTGGTCCCTATGTCATCCGGTATCCAGTAAGTCCTGTCGGCTACTCGAACCCAGGAGCTCAACTCTTGGGGGGTTTAGTAGCTAAGTACAGGTGAAGCTGTTGGACCAGTCCAGTGTGCTCCAGTCCCGTGTTCCGGTCCTGTGTCCTCCAGTCCGGGGGACCAGTCCAGGGTGTTCCAGTCTGGTGTGCTCCAGTCCAGTGTGTTCCGGTCCGGTGTGTGTTCCAGTCCGGGGGATTGCAGTCCAGTGTTCCAGTTCTGTGTCCTCCAGTCCGGGGGATTCCAGTCCATGTGTTCCGGCTCGCTGGGCGGTGCCTGCAGTCCCTGCCGGTGCCGGTGTGCTTGCCCAGCGTTGGTTGGTGGGTTTTGCCTGCTGCTGTCGCTCCTCGTCAGCAGCCCAAGGGCTCACGTTTGCTCCAGAGCCCGGCCCCGCGGGCTCTGAACCTGAGAACCTGACAGTCTGGAGTTGACAGTAGTGGAGAAGGGAACAGATAAGAAGGATTTATCCATGGAGCGGAGTGCACGGGAAGGGGTGTAGGGAAGGACGAGTGTGGAGAGATACTGGGGAGCAGCAGAGTGAATACATTTATAGGTTAGTAGAAGAAGTTTGAACAGGATGCGAAAACGGATAGGGAGCCAGTGAAGGGTCTTGAGGAGAGGGGTAGCATGAGTAAAGCGACCCTGGCGGAAGATGAGACGGGCAGCAGAGTTTTGAACCGACTGGAGAGGGGAGAGGTGACTAAGTGGGAGGCCAGCAAGAAGCAGATTGCAGTAGTCTAAACGAGAGTTGACAAGGGTGTGGATGAGGGTTTTGGTAGAGTGCTCGGAAAGAAAGGGGCGGATTTTACGGATGTTGTAAAGAAAGAAACGACAGGTCTTGGCGGTCTGCTGGATATGAGCAGAGAAGGAGAGAGAAGAGTCAAAGAAGACCCCAAGGTTTCGAGCTGAGGAGACAGGGAGAATGAGAGAGCCATCAACAGAAATAGAAAACGGGGGGAGCGGGGAGGTGGGTTTGGGGGGGAAAATGAGAAGCTCGGTTTTGGTCATATTTAATTTCAGGTGGCGTTGAGACATCCAGGCAGCAATGTCAGACAAGCACGCTGAAACTTTGGTTTGGATGCAAGGTGAGATATCAGGGGTAGAAAGGTAGATTTGGGAGTCATCAGCATAGAGATGGTAGGAAAAGCCATGGGATGAGATTAATGAACCAAGGGAAGAAGTGTAGATAGAAAAGAGGAGGGGACCAAGAACAGAACCCTGAGGTACGCCGACAGGCAGAGGGATAGAAGTAGAAGAGGATCCACCAGAGTGAACACTAAAGGTGCGGAGGGAGAGGTAGGAAGAGAACCAGGAAAGGACAGAGCCCTGGAATCCAGACTTTTCATGTTAATCTAATGAAGCCATGGATTGAGAGGGAAGGGTTTCAGGCTCTGGCTAAAGAGGAGGCGGACGATGATCTGGGTCCCCAGATAAGTGAGAATTTTAGGACTGGGGTACCGGACATCAACGCCCACTTAGGTTTTCCCAGAAAAGGGAAATGCAAAAGCTCCTGAGTGAATTTAAAGATGTTCTCACACCCTGTCCTGGGCAAACTCATGTGCTGCAGCATGAAATTGTAACAGAGGAGGGGAAGGTGGTTAGGCAGAGGCCTTATAGGCTGTCCCTCAAAAAAGGCAGGAGGTCATGAGGCAGGTTCAGTAGAGGTTGGGATTTGGGGTGATCGAGGAGTCCAATAGTCCCTGGTCAGGCCTGGTGGTGCTGGTGCCTAAGCAAGATGGGTCATGGAGGTTTTGCATCGATTTCCGGCAGTTAAATACCATCGCGAGGACCGATGCTTACCCCATGCCCCATATTGATGAATTATTAGATAGGCTGGGTACAGCCCAGTTCCTCACCACCTTAGACTTGACCAAGGGGTATTGGCAAATCCCCCTGTCCGAAGAGGCCCGCCCTAAGACGGCCTTCAGTACGCCCCAGGGACTTTACCAATTTACACGGTTACCTTTTGGGTTAAACTCTGCGTCAACTAGCTGCCAACGCTTTCTGGATAGGGTGCTGCGACCACATCAAAACTATGCTGTAGCCTACATGGACGATGTGGTCATTCACAGCAGGGACTGGAATACCCATGTGGGCCGGGTCCGAGCCATGCTTAGTTCCTTCCGAAAGGCTAGGCTAACGCTTAACCCAGAGAAATGCCACTTTGCCCAGAGGAGGGTGAAATACCTGGGGTATCTGGTAGGTCAGGGTGAGGTGAGGCCGCTTATTGACAAAGTCCAGGGTGTCCAGGAGTTTCCCCAGCCAAATACGAAGAAACAGCTGAGGGGGTTCTTGGGGCTCATTGGGTATTACCGCCGGTTCATTCCCCATTTTTCCACCCTAACAGATATGCTGAGGGGGAATAATCCCCATCAATTAAAGGAGGGCGATAGAAACCCTGAAAAAGGCCTTGTGTCAGGAACCCGTGTTGAAGGCCGTAGACTTTGGGAAGGGGTTTGTCTTGCAGACTGATGCTTCCGGGGTAGGACTGGGAGCGGTGTTGTCCCAGGAACATGAGGGGGAAGAGCATCCAGTGCTCAACGATTGAAAAGGAGTGTTTGGCCATTAGATGGGCAGTCTAGGCCTGTCAGGTGTATTTGGAGGGGAGGGAGTTTAAGCTGGTAACCGATCATGCTCCCCTAAAATGGCTTAATCAGATGAAAAATAACAACGCCCGCCTAATGCGCTGGTATTTGGCTCTGCAGCCGTTCCGCTATTCGATGGAGCATCAGCCAGGCAGTGCCCTGAGCAATGTGGATGCTTTATTTCGGATGGGGGAGGAGGGTACAGAGCCTAGGGACCAGGGGTGGGGTAGTCTCTTCATGGGGGGGGGGGGGTATGTGAAGAGGAGGAGGAGGGGTGGATAAAATGGAAGTGGAAGAGGAAGAAGTGAGGAGGGTCAAGAGAAAAGGGAGACAGAACAGAGCCTTGCCCTTGCTACTTCCACAGAGAGAGAGAAAAGAAAAGGGTTTCTCTCCACAGGAAAATGGAGGGGGGGGGGGGGGGAGAAAGACTACACTACCCAGCAGCCCCGGGGAAAACCCTGGTACAGAAACTATTTCCCCCAGTAGCCTCCAGGGGAGAACCTGGACAAGGCTAGGGAGTTGTCCCCAGAGAGTAATCAGGAAAAGGGGGAACAGCTTGAGGCAGCCATGGAAATAATTATATATATAAGAAATCATATTAAGTGTTAAGTCTGTTAAAATCTGGGGTTTAAAAGTGGTGTTTGAATTCCTATTTCAAAATCAGCTTTTTACCTTGCAAGCAGAGCAAAGGAATGCCAGATGGTTCATATTATTTGAAAGTCTTGGCCGAGCTAAGGTTAGGAAAGGTCAGTGAGAAATGAAACTCTGTCCCTTGTGAATTGCCAATGCTAGCTGGCACAGCTGTAAACTATTATGAATGAACAAAGCATGAGCCAGACATGCCGTAGTTTTAAAAGAATTAGTTTAATGCTAGTTAGATTCTAAATAATTCTAGATATTCCTGATATTTAGAATATGTCTTATAAGAAATACTGATTCTGTGTAAATTAATAAGGTTTGTGTCTGTGTAGAATATCTGTTAAATTCTGTATTACTCTTTGTCTGCTGTTTAAGACTGCAGTGAGGAGATCAACATGTGGTTTGACTTAGCCATAGTTCTGGCTGGTTCAATGTATAAGCTGAGAGGTGAAAAAGGTCAGAACTAGTCAGCTCTCTTCTCCTTGATTAATTATAGCTAAGTGTAGGACTGGCCTCCTGGAAGTAATAACCTGATATGTATGCTATTAAGTAAGATTGGCTTTTGACCTCTTTAATGAATGCCAGAGTTTAGTTAGCAGTTAGTACTAGGAATATGAGAAATCAATCATAATAACATGTAAGAGACTGGAGACCAAATGTCTGGCTTGAGGGGCCCCAGGTCAGAGGTCAGTTTAGGATGTCTGGAACCTATGTAACTGATATTTCAAAAGTAATGATTGGTTGAGGCAAGGTAGCCAATCTAATTCCTTAACCAATTGGAGAGTAAGGGGGCTGGGCTAGGCTAGGCTGGATAGAACAGTATTTAAGTAGGAGCAGAAGCAGTTTACGTCAGAAAGAACTCAGAAGGAGCTCAGAAGAAAGAGAAGGACAGAAGGAACAGACAGAAGAAGGCAGAAGACAGCAGAAGAAGAGAGCTGAGACAAAGACACAGAGAGCTGAGAGAAAGAGAAGAGAGCTAGAACTGATGTCTTGCTTTGTTTGCTGGCAAATAAAGAAGATTTTTCTCTCATACTGGTGTGTGCTGTCTGACTCCTGAAGCATCACAAATTCATGCATCCATTCCTGCAACAATTCTTGGTGGCAGCGGTGGGATGAATCCTGCATTAATCCCAGCACCCAACTGACTGGAGAACATTCGCCGGGTATGTATTCTGTATTTTGTATTGTAATTCTAGCTAGAAAATTGTAAATCAGCCCCTCAAGAAGGAGGGAAGGAGAATCTGATCAATTCTCAGCGAAGGCCCTAGTACCTTCTAGTCGCGGGGACTAGAAGCGAAAACGCTTGAGCTTATCTGTATTTGAGAAATCTGAAATTGTTGGGTGGGATTTTCTGTACTGAATGAATGTGTGATGCCTGAATGTTAATGAGTGCGGACTTCTTATAGCTGCATTTCCAATTAACGCGAGTTCAATTGGTCAGCAACGGAAGGAAGCGATTGCTGTCTGTCTACCTAGTGTCTCGAGAGTGCAGACCCCTTACTGCATTCTCAAAAATTCCCCCCCTCTTTGTGTGTTGTAACTGTAAGCATTATGGGTGGGACATCATCTAGACAAATTGCTACCCCCCTAGATTGTATGCTTAAAAACTTTAAAAAAGGCTTTTTAATTAATGACTATGGACAGACTTTAAGCTCAAGTACTTTAAGAACCTTGTGTGAAGTTGAGTGGCCATCTATGGGAGTGGGGTGGCCCCCTAGTGGCAGTTTAGATATTGAAGTAATCCGGAAGGTCTACAGCATAGTAGTAGGAGAATCAGAATATTCTGAACAACTCCCCTATATAGATTCCTGGGACAGCCTTGTGACTGACCCTCCCTCGTGGTTGAAAACTTATATGGGATCCCCAGTAAAATTCATGTTAGGCCGTGTTCAAAGAAAGATTAGAAAATCTAAACTAGAAGAGGGAAAGAGCCCCAGGAAGCCTACCACCCAATCGGTGGCTTCCGCCCCTACCCTGTCTGAGAAACCCATACTCTCTGATGACCCCTCAGACCTTGAGCCACCACCTTATGGCCCATTGTTGGGGTTCCGTGCTACCCCTAGAGATCCACGTCGCCCAGCCCAAGCTTCTCCAGCACAGGCTTCTCCAGATAGTTCCTCCCCCACTGTGCGAACCCCACCACATCCTAGGTTGGACTTTTCACCTGGCCTCTACCCTTCTGTGCCAAATCCTCTCCTGTTAACCTCTGAAGACCCGTTTTGGGTTCCACTCCCTGACTCCTCAACTCCTGACAGCCCAGCCTCTCCCTCTAATACCCCTACCCACTCATCAGGGGCCCGGCATCCCTTTCAATGGACTGACTCACCTGTGACCACCTCTCAGTCTATGAGTACCCCTCCCCATCCCTCAGGGGTTCAACCTACCTCCACTGAATGGGTTAGACCCGCTGCAATCACCTTTGAGCATGATAGGAGGGTAGCTCCTAGCTCTACCTCAGGTTCCATTCCCACCTCCTCGAGAGTTCTGCCCCTCCGCCAGGTAACTACCACTCGACCAGATCCTAATAATCAGGGTCAGGTTATACAGGCACAGGCCTATCAGTATGTACCCTTCACAACCACCGATCTCCTGAATTGGAAGACGCATTACCCCTCTTATACTGAAAAGCCTCAGGCAGTGGTGGACCTAGTGGCTAGCATTATGGCCACCCATAACCCAACCTGGACTGATTGTCAACAACTTCTCCTGACCCTCTTCACAACTGAGGAGAGGCGGAAGATTTTGCAAAATGCTGAGGCCATCACGCGAGAGCGTGTCCCCGGGGGGACACAAGACCCAGAGGGATGGGTTAGAGCTCGGTTTCCTCGCGCAGCTCCAGCTTGGGATCCAAATGATGGGCAGCACTATGAACTGTTGTCTGGCTATTGCCGGGACTTACTGGAAGGTATGAGGAAAGGTATAAAGAGGCCCATTAATCTGGCAAAGGTCTCTGAAATTCTCCAAGGGGCAACTGAATCCCCTGGGGCCTTTTTAGAGCGACTAATTGAAGCCTACAGAACATACACCCCATTTGACCCTGAAGCCCAAGAAAACCAGAGAATGGTGAATAGTGCATTGGTGGCCCACAGTATGCCAGATATCCGGAAGAAGTTGCAGCGTCAGGAGGGATTCGCAGGGATGAATACCACCCAGCTAATTGAGATCGCAACCAAGGTTTTCATTAATAGAGATCAGGAGGTGCGCCGAGAGGCTGACCGGAAGATGCAGAAGAAGGCCGACCTTTTAGCGGCAGCCATTACTAATTCCACCCTTAACCGAGGTCGACCTCTAGCTAATGGGAAGCCAAAGTGGGACCCCGGACCACCAGTCAGGCCCCGAGATTCCTTCAATCAATCCCGGCCAAGGGGGGAGAATCCCAGACCAAGATTGGAGAGGGACCAGTGTGCCTATTGTAAGGAAAGAGGGCACTGGAAAGATGAATGCCCCCAGAGGCGCCAGGGACTGAGAAGGGGACCAGGAGATCGAGGAAGCCGAGGCCGAGTTCGAGAGGGAAGATATGAGCCTCCTGAATCTGACATCATCGGGATAGCCGAGATGGCAGAATGGGACGAATAGGACAGACCGGGTTCCTACAAACTGGGCTCCCAGGAACCTATGGTCAAGCTAACTATAGGGAGCCGCTCAATTCCATTCATGATTGATACAGGAGCTGAACATTCTGTTGTGACGGAGCGATTAGCGCCTGTGTCTGGAAAAACTGTCCGAGTGGTGGGAGCCACGGGGGTGCAGAACCGGAGGCCTTTCCTGACAACCCGTAGATGCCAATTAGGCTCACACATAGTCACTCATGAATTCCTGTATATGCCAGACTGTCCAATCCCTTTGTTAGGTCGAGACCTGCTGTCCAAGCTTAGGGCCCAAATTTCCTTTGACTCTGATGGCCAGACTTCAGTCTCCTTTCGGCCCCCAGCATCCAGCTCTAAGGGTATATTGAGTTTCTGCTGCCCTCTTGAAGAAGAATGGCGGCTGCATCAGTCACAGGGCCAAGTTGACCTACCCCTGGCAGACAGCTTTCAGGTCAGTGGGGTATGGGCAGAAGATAATCCCCCAGGGTTGGCCCGAAATATTCCTCCTGTACATGTAGATTTACTTCCAAGTGCCCGGCCAATCCATCTTCGTCAATACCCAATTCCCAGAAAGGCTCTGGAAGGGATTCAAGCACATTTGAATCGTCTGTTATCCTATGGAATTATTCGTCCTTGTCAGTCTCCATGGAATACGCCACTATTGCCAGTTCAGAAGCCAGGGACTGAGGACTACCGGCCAGTCCAAGACTTACGAGTGGTTAACAAATCCACTATCTCATTACACCCTGTAGTGCCTAATCCATATGTCCTGCTAGGATTGATACCTTCTGGAGCTACCCATTTCACAACACTAGACCTAAAAGATGCCTTCTTTTGTATTCGGGTGGCCCCAGCCAGTCAGTTGCTTTTTGCCTTTCAATGGGAAAACCCAGTAACAGGAAGGAGCTTCAGTATACATGGACCCGCCTGCCACAGGGGTTCAAGAATTCCCCCACCATTTTTGGGACAGCCCTAGGGCAAGACCTTAAGACTTTTAAATCTGAGCCTTCCAGGCGAGTTTTACTCCAGTATGTAGATGACCTCCTGATTGCAGCAGTGACCCAGGAAGAGTGTTTTGAGGCTACCAGAGAATTGCTGGAGCTACTCTTGGATGCAGGCTATAAGGTCTCACGCTCAAAGGCCCAACTCTGTCAGTCAGAAGTGAAGTATCTGGGCTTTTGTATTTCCCAGGGAAGTCGGAGACTGGATGCTAGTAGGAAGCAAGCGGTAGCTGCAATTCCCCAACCCAAGTCCAGAAGGGAAGTTAGGGAATTTCTGGGAGCAGCTGGATTTTGCAGAATTTGGATTCCAAATTTTGCATTGATGGCGAAACCCCTTTACCAGGCCACAAAGGGGGGTGAAAAGGAACCATTTGAATGGGGACCTACTGCTCAACAATCCTTCATTGCCATAAAGAAAGTCCTACTCCAAGCCCCTGCGTTAGGCCTTCCTGATGTGGAGAAACCTTTCTCATTGTATGTCCACGAGCGACAGGGGGTTGCTCTGGGTGTGCTGACCCAGATGATGGGATCTTGGCAGAGGCCTGTTGCATACCTGTCTAAACAGCTGGATGGAGTGGCTAAAGGATGGCCAGCCTGTATGAGGGCCATTGCAGCAACAGCCTTACTGGTCCAGGAAGCTGATAAGTTGACCTTGGGGCAAGAACTGGTTGTTAAAGTCCCCCATGCAGTTCTCACCCTCATGGAGTATAAGGGCAACCACTGGTTTACAAATAACCGCATGGTTAAGTACCAAGCTAGCTTGTGTGAGAATCCACGGATACACCTGGAAACAGTGGCTACATTCAATCCTGCTACTCTTTTGCCAGCATCTGAGGGACCACCGGATCATGACTGTATCCAAACTATGGATGAAGTGTACTCCAGTCGACCAGATCTTAAAGATGTGCCGTGGAGGGACCCAGATGTAATTTATTTTACAGATGGAAGCAGTTATGTGGAGAACTCCAAGCGACTGGCAGGCTATGCTGTGGTGACAGAGGACAAGGTGATAGAAGCGAGAGCCCTGCCCCAAGGAACTTCAGCCCAGAAAGCAGAACTTGTGGCCCTCATACGAGCTCTGGAGTTAGCAGCAGGACTGGTAACCAACATTTATACTGATTCCAAGTATGCCTTCACAACCCTACATGCTCATGGAGCTTTGTATAAGGAAAAGGGACTCATAAATGCTGCAGGCCAACCTGTTAAGTATGGACCTGAAATACTTCAGCTGTTAGAGGCTGTGTGGGCCCCTAAGAAGGTAGCTGTTATTCACTGCAGGGGACACCAAAGAATAGATACTCCAGTGGCCCGAGGGAACCGCCATGCTGATCGGGTGGCCAAGGAAGCTGCTCGAGGACCCCCAGCAAGTACTGTGACCCCCCTGTTCCAAATCCGACTGCAAGAATGGACACCTATATATACCCAAGTGGAAGAGAAATGGGCTCAAGAAGAAGGTGCAGTAAGGAGACCTGATGGCTGGTTACATCTCCCTGATACCAGAGTTCTGGTGCCACGCCACCTAGCTTGGCCTGTAGTGTCTCAAGCTCATGACCTATCACACTTAGGGAAAACAGCACTAGCCCGCCTACTCAATCGAGTAGTGGTGCTGGAAGGATTGGATAGTCTGGTTGCCACTGCCTCTGCCCGATGTACTCTCTGTGCCCAGAATAATGCTCGTCAGGGACCCCGTATTCCACCAGGAGTTCAGTCTAGAGGACTAACACCCTTTGAGTCCCTAGTTATAGACTTCACAGAAATGCCCAGGAGCGGTAGGTTCCGATACCTCTTAGTCATGGTCTGTACCTTTTCTGGGTGGGTGGAAGCATATCCTACAGTCACTGAGAAAGCCACAGAAGTAGCTCGAGCTCTCCTTAGGGATGTCATCCCCAGGTATGGACTGCCCCTTGCCATAGGTTCAGATAATGGTCCCGCCTTTGTTGAAGCTACACTTCAGGCCCTGTCCCGCGCATTGCGCATTACCTGGAAATTGCATTGTGCCTATCGTCCCCAGAGTTCAGGGCAGGTTGAGCGGGCAAACAGAACCTTGAAAAATAGCCTAGCAAAGATTTGTCAGGAAACCCAATTGAAATGGCCACAGGCATTGCCACTAGCCCTCTTTCGCCTCCGATGCACCCCAACTAAAGGAACAGCCCTTTCTCCCTTTGAAATTGTGTATGGGAAGCCCCCAGCCATTTTACAGGGAATTAAGGGAGACATAGGGATTTTAGGGTCTGCCCAGGTGCAGGAGCAGGTAGCCCTCTTGGGAAAGATAATTTCTGAGCTTCAGTCTTATGTGAGAGAAATAAACCCTGTCCCCTTCCAGGCTCAGGTACATTCCTTCCTGCCAGGGGATAGAGTTTGGGTGAAAGACTGGAGGCTCCAGCCTTTGGGGCCCCGATGGAAAGGACCTTTTACTGTTTTGCTTTCTACCCCTGCAGCTGTGAAGGTCGCAGGGATTACTCCATGGGTCCATTGGTCTCGAATTAAGTCTGCTGACCAGACTGAGCCCAGCACGGATCAGACGGAGCCTAGACAGTGGAGAGCAGAAAGTGATCCAGCGGAGCCATTGAAGTTGCGCCTGACCCGAACCAAAGAATCTACTAGCTGAAAAGAAGGGTCAACTGCATACTGCAGGAGCGGCTGAACTTCGGCTTCACACTGGGACTCTTTCTTGCCCTGATTCTGGCTTTCTTGGAATTTGA
Organism: Microcaecilia unicolor; assembly: GCF_901765095.1. Lineage (NCBI taxonomy): Eukaryota > Metazoa > Chordata > Amphibia > Gymnophiona > Siphonopidae > Microcaecilia > Microcaecilia unicolor. The sequence continues at coordinate 140,066,266 of NC_044041.1, read as the reverse complement.
AAGCTTGATCCTTATCAGTTGAGGGTTTATCCCAACTGGTATAAGAACTCAAAGACTGAGAACACTATATGAGAGTAATCTGTGATTAGCACAGACTGTTGAAATATTATTGCTTAATTAGTTTGCTGTATTTGTTTTAGATTAGGAAGAAAGAAAATGTTAGTAGTTTGGATGCTTTTGTTGTTTTCTACTCCTTGCCTCCTTGTTCCTAATACCCCAACTCGCTCCAACCTTTGGTTACACTCTGTCCAGGAATTAATTAGCCAGGCAAAGATTACTTCCCCTTGTATTGTGTGTTCCCGATTTTCTCCTTATACCACAGATGTCCCAGCTGTACCTGTCCCTGTGCAGCTCCCAGCTCTTATACCTCCCTATTTTTCGAGTTCAGGCCCTTGGAGCCAGGATTATACTTGGTGGTCCTTTTATAATGCTACTTCCCCCTCTGACTCTTCTCTAAGGCCAGTTTTTACGTCTCCCTATCCAGCTTCTGGAGTGTTTTGTTTAACAAGAAGCATCTCAACTGTTCTTCCCATTCCCTGTAACTATACTAATGTTCTCCCAGAGAAGGAGGAACCTGTGTGGGTAGTTTCTCCAGGTACTCCTATGTGCCCTATTACCATACCTGTAGATTATGACCCAGGTGATTATCTGGCTCCTAAGCGTACCACTGAGAAAACTATAGTGTCCCATCCCATTTTCTACTTTCATAAGTCCCCGGGGTATGAAGGGGTTGCATCATATGAGCGGTCTGTTACAATTGGGGATTGGCACCTATGGTGTACAAAGTCTCCATTTCTTCTTCGTTCCCCCTGGGATAGGGGCTCGCATTATGGGCATCCTAATCTCCATCCTGTGCCTACATTTATTGGGAACTTTCCTCACCCTCTCCTTGGTCATTACTGGCTCTGTGATAATGTCCTCCACATGATTCTTCCCCCCACATATGATTTTTGTGTATTGGTAACCTTGAATTATTTTCCTAAAGTTATTCCTCTTAAGCCACTATCCCCGCACCGCTCTAAGCGAGAGGCTTTGTCCTTACCCTCCTCCGTTGCCACAGAGGATGAGGCGATTGAATTAGCCCTCCAGTATATTAATTCTACTTATCCTCTGACTAAAAAGAGACTTGTAGCCCTTTCTGCCACGGCCTGGATTCCAATTGGAGGCCCGGTAGCGGGTATTACTGAACTAGGTATGGCTACTCGGAGACTTCAGTCCCTACTCCATGTTTTAGTTCATGAGCTGAACGTGGTAGTCAATGCATTGCAGGATCAAATTAATGAATTAAGTATAGTTTCTCGGTATAATCGTATGGGCCTTGACTACCTCTTTGCAGCTCAGGGTGGCCTCTGCACAGTGCTAAATTCTTCAGAGTGCTGTACTATTGTCATAAATAGGACGCATGTAGTTAGGCATGCTATGGATAAAGTCCTACAGTTGGCCAGCCTTAATGTGGAGGATTACCGAGGAGGATTAGATCTTACCTCCTGGTGGTGGTCATTGACCTCCTGGATACGTCCCTTGTTCATTTCCCTAATAGTCTTAGTTTTAGCAGGGTTGTTGTTTTGTTTCCTGGCCTCATGTGCTTCGGCAGTATGCCGTCGAACCTTAACAAGTAGGGTAATGGTGATTCACAAGTCTATTCCTAGTTAGGATCACTATAATCTCCAGAGTTTGAGTTGTGAGACTTATCTCTGCATAAGCTGATTTTAGTCTCAAAGGGGGGAATGAGGCAGCCATGGAAATAATTATATATATAAGAAATCATATTAAGTGTTAAGTCTGTTAAAATCTGGGGTTTAAAAGTGGTGTTTGAATTCCTATTTCAAAATCAGCTTTTTACCTTGCAAGCAGAGCAAAGGAATGCCAGATGGTTCATATTATTTGAAAGTCTTGGCCGAGCTAAGGTTAGGAAAGGTCAGTGAGAAATGAAACTCTGTCCCTTGTGAATTGCCAATGCTAGCTGGCACAGCTGTAAACTATTATGAATGAACAAAGCATGAGCCAGACATGCCGTAGTTTTAAAAGAATTAGTTTAATGCTAGTTAGATTCTAAATAATTCTAGATATTCCTGATATTTAGAATATGTCTTATAAGAAATACTGATTCTGTGTAAATTAATAAGGTTTGTGTCTGTGTAGAATATCTGTTAAATTCTGTATTACTCTTTGTCTGCTGTTTAAGACTGCAGTGAGGAGATCAACATGTGGTTTGACTTAGCCATAGTTCTGGCTGGTTCAATGTATAAGCTGAGAGGTGAAAAAGGTCAGAACTAGTCAGCTCTCTTCTCCTTGATTAATTATAGCTAAGTGTAGGACTGGCCTCCTGGAAGTAATAACCTGATATGTATGCTATTAAGTAAGATTGGCTTTTGACCTCTTTAATGAATGCCAGAGTTTAGTTAGCAGTTAGTACTAGGAATATGAGAAATCAATCATAATAACATGTAAGAGACTGGAGACCAAATGTCTGGCTTGAGGGGCCCCAGGTCAGAGGTCAGTTTAGGATGTCTGGAACCTATGTAACTGATATTTCAAAAGTAATGATTGGTTGAGGCAAGGTAGCCAATCTAATTCCTTAACCAATTGGAGAGTAAGGGGGCTGGGCTAGGCTAGGCTGGATAGAACAGTATTTAAGTAGGAGCAGAAGCAGTTTACGTCAGAAAGAACTCAGAAGGAGCTCAGAAGAAAGAGAAGGACAGAAGGAACAGACAGAAGAAGGAGAAGACAGCAGAAGAAGAGAGCTGAGACAAAGACACAGAGAGCTGAGAGAAAGAGAAGAGAGCTAGAACTGATGTCTTGCTTTGTTTGCTGGCAAATAAAGAAGATTTTTCTCTCATACTGGTGTGTGCTGTCTGACTCCTGAAGCATCACAAATTCATGCATCCATTCCTGCAACAAGCTGAAAAGTGGGTGGGAAGAGGAACCCATGGAGTGGCAAGAGGTCGAGGAGAGAGTGAGAGAGGAGAGCCTTGAGGAACCAATGGACATAGCAGCATGGGCTCAATCATTGGGGAGAAAGCTGAGAAAGCAGGTGACCTCTTGGTATGGCAGCTGGGCTGAAAAGGGGAAGGGTCATGCGGGAGGAGGGTCAGTGATATTGAAGGTGTGACCCAGAAAGGGTGAGACCCTTGCATCTCCCCAGAGAGAGTTCAGGCTGTTTTTTTGAACTGTGGATTACTGAACTATTCAGAGTAAAAAGTGTGTCGTTTTGAGGAGGGATTATTGTTTCCCCAGGTGTGAACTGCTCACAGCGAAAGAACTTGTTTTGGAACTGATTGCCAGTGCACCAGGAGAAGACAGGTAGCAGTGATTTCTTTTTTGTGTGTTTTGTTTGACTGCAGTCTGCAGATGCTCTTCCCCCAGGGGGGGAGGGGAGCACTGAGCTGTATGACTGGTTAAGGCAGAACAAATTGAGTTTTGGAAGCAGTGGGGGGATTTATGTTGTTTTTACCCTGCTGTGCTTATGCCCCTGAGAAGGGAAAACAGTGGGGCTGTGTTTTGGATTCCTGTTTTGTTTGGAACTGCTGAACTGTGACCCCCAAGGAAATAAAAACTTGCTGATTTTTTTTGGAGTTTGATTACCTGAAGTCAGGCCCTGTGGATTACAATGGGGGCTATGAGGCTGGCCATGAATACTGGTCCCTAGCTGGAGTCTCCAAGGCAGAGCGGCACGGATCTTTCACAATATATATATATATATATCTACTATAATAAAACTCACCCTCAACATTCTGAAGACAACGTTCTGAAGTCACTCACTGAAGGGTTCATGGATTCATGGTGGTGAAGCCACAACACTGACCATGTCTCTCAGCCCCGCCCTCGCATGACGGACCAATCAGAAAAAACACCCTCAACATTCTGAAACACAAAGGACCATCACAACACCGTTCCCAGGCAACACTAGGCAACGTAAGACAGACCAATCAGAGGAAACTACGTGACAATAAGGGAGGAGCATTCCCCAGCAGAATGGCTCATTATCTGTGCAGCACGGAGAGCACAGAACCACCGCTGGAACGAGAGAAGAATATTCCTGCTGTGGGTATATGAAAAAATAGACCCGGGGGGGGGGGGGGTGGGGAGACATTTTTAAATGCCTAATGCCAGTACTGAAGAGTGCCAGAGGGCCTATAGCACAGACTATATTTGGGATCGCTTGACATGGAGTCAGAGGAGCCGGAAAACAACGTGCCCGTCACCATCTGGGACGTGGGCGAACAGGACAAGCTGCGGCCCAGCTGGAAGGATTACCTGCGACCCAGCCAGCAGCAAACAGCGACCAAGGAAGGGGAGGAGTACTCCTTCCCTGCCTAGGAATCGCTGGAGACTGGCTGCCAAACTAACGAAACAACCGCACACCGACGCACCACCTCCATCAATCGAAAGGCATCCACTCTTTCTTCAACAGAAATGCAAACTAATAATACAAAACAAACAAAGAATACATGGTTTCTCAAGCGGCTGCAGGTAACTCCCCACCCCCTTCCTCTTCCCCTTTTGCCGAAGCGGCCAAGGACGTGCCCAACCATCCCCAGCCTCAGGCAAGCTGTCTCCCACCTCGGGGATTCCCCGAGCACCCAGAAAAAGACGGCGCTGATTCCTGCAGCGCATAAATGTTCCAGCATTCCCCTGCAGCCGGCCTGAAATGGACCAAACATACCGGATCACCCCCCGACGGCCCGAGACCGTGCTCTTCTCCCTTCCGCCAACTTAAAACAACCATCCCCATCCTCAGGCAAGCCGTCACCCACCTCCAGGATGCCCAGAACCCCAGCCCAATGGAAAAAGATGGCGCTGCTTCCAACACCACATTTCTCTTCCAGCATTCCCCTACAGCAGCCCTGAAACGGCCAAAAAATACCGACAAAGAACGTGCTCCTCTACCTTCCGCCCATCTAAAACAACACTGCTGCCTCAGCACAACACAAAAAAAAACAACACTCAACAAAGGCTGACCCCCCCTACAACCACATTTACATTTCACCAACAGAAAGACCCCCCTCCACAAACCTCCTTGACAGACAAAACCACACACACACAACAGAAACACACCCTCAAAGCCACACCAATCCAAACCACTTTGCCAGCACAGCACAGCACATCCCCCAACCCCCAAGCAAAAAACAAAACAAAACAAAAAAAAGACACACATCAACAACCTGCACACACACCGCACCCTCACACATACACACACACACACAAAATAACTCTATGACACATACACACACACAAAAAAAACCACATGCTAGCGCCCGTTTCATTGGTTTCGGAAACGGGCCTTTTTTACTAGTATGTATATATATATATATATATATATATATATATATATATATACATTCTAAAACAACCGTTGTTTATTTAACTATAAATCTTTATTCAAATATTGCACTTACACATTTACATTGTTATCCATTAAATCATCATAAAAAACACTTTATAAACCAATCACTCTTCAAACTCACTCCAGACACTCTAACCCGTCAATCTAACCTACATACATACCCTCTCAAGTGACACAAAATTTCATAATGTTGCTACCTGCGCATTATTCCATTACTCACAAATCGCCATCAAGGATAGCAATGGCCATATAACCAGTCATAACCATACTATAGAGCGTTATGCTTTTCAGCTACATATATTTAAATGTTCATATCAAAGTTCTTCCAGTTAGTGGCCAAATATTAGCCAAAAATGCACCCAGAACAGTCTAGGAGCTCATATCAAACCAACGTTCCACTCAATATAGTAAAGACTATATCCTCAATGTAGCTTCCTCGTCCCAGAAGACCCTGCAAGCTTTACTATTACCCGTGGCCGAATACCTCAAGCCTGCAGTTCAACGCTGAGCTCGGAGTGTAAATAATTGTCACAAATTGAATGCAGTGAAAAACAGGTTCAGGCTTTCTAAAGTAAACTAGGCCTCTAAAATCATAGCATCTCTCAGTCCTGATACTTCACTAAAGAAATCTAACAGTCTGCTTAACCTTGGCAGAGTTACAAGGTTGGCAAGGGTTGTGTATAGCTGGACATAGGCATGCTGAGAAACTATAAAAAATAATTGGGCCAGGTGCAGAAAAGCTAAATTTAGGGATGAGCGAAGTTTGGAGATAGGAGATCTGAGACTTGGTCATAATTGGATAAGAGATAAGCAAACTTGCTAAGGTTGAAACTTGGTCCTAATTGGATGAAAGATAAGAAAAGTTGGAACTTGGGCATAATTGGATATATGTGCCAATTATGACGAAAGTGCAGGTGGGAAAGTGAAATGTTCATAGGAATCTATGGGATGAAAAAAGTATAGAAGGTCTGCTATCTAAGCAGTGCTTTGGAGAGACAGAGAAGAAGCCAGCAACCTTTGAAGGCACATGTCATCAGTCGTGAAGTGCTGTACTACCATGTGAATGCCTGAACTGCTTGTACTGTCTTTGGGTAAGATCTCAATGCTAATAAACTATATTTCTTTATCTACTAAATACTGGGTTCCTTTCTAATTACATAGGTTTATACTGCCTTGACTGTGTAACCCTGTCATGAGCAGATACCAGGTTAGGGTGATTAAGTATCTAGAGGGGATATGCAGTTCTTTCCAGGATAGTACAGAGAGCCCATGGCTCCGCTGCTGCCCAAATGGAGATGGCAGACCTAATAAATAAATACAATAATGAAGGAGATATCTGAGCGCAACTGGCACTATTTCTGACCAAAGAACAAATCTTTTAATCGTTTAATCATAGAGGTATTGCCTCAAAAACCCCCAGCTACATAACAAAGAAAGCTCACGGGGGCTGGGCTGTTTCATCACTGGCAAACACCTCATATAAAAATTTTTTGATGTTTTTTACATATATCTAATCATTTTCATTCTCTAATTACTTTTCTTACGATATGAGGATATATATACTATGCAAAATTCTAGACTTAGAAGCTACTTAGCTACTTAGCTTTATAGAAGTCCAGTAGTTTCTTTTTTCTTTTTTATTTGACCTGGTCGTGCTCAGCATCAAATAAAAAAGAAAAAAGAAACTACCGGACTTCTATAAAGCTAAGTAGCTTCTAAGTCTAGAATTTTGCATAGTATATATATCCTCATATCGTAAGAAAAGTAATTAGAGAATGAAAATGATTAGATATATGTAAAAAACATCAAAAAATTTTTATATGAGGTGTTTGCCAGTGATGAAACAGCCCAGCCCCCGTGAGCTTTCTTTGTTATGTAGCCGGGGGTTTTTGAGGCAATACCTCTATGATTAAACGATTAAAAGATTTGTTCTTTGGTCAGAAATAGTGCCAGTTGCGCTCAGATATCTCCTTCATTATTGTATTTGTTATATAAACAGTAGAGGCAGGAGGAGATTGCCTTCCGAATTTATTAGAGACCTAATAAATAAACAGGAGACAATTAAACTAACCTTGCCTCCAAAGTCCTAGACCATGGAAGGGAAAGAAAACTAAAAGGATTTTAAGACCCAGTAACCAGACAGATGGTAAGTACAAGTTACCAGTTGTTTATTTAAACCCAATTTGGGGTATGGAAAAAAATGATGTTCTTAACCCATTAGGTTCTTTTGTAACATAAAAATACATTTATACATAAACTAATAGCATAATTTTTCTTACAGGTGCAGCGGTAGAACAACAGTGAAACCAACAGACAAGTATTAACTAAAGTATCTTACTTGTTCTCTCTCAATCTATACATTTCCTTTATATTGTGTCTCAAAAATCAATTATTTTGAATTACTTTGTCTTTTAGGTGTGAACACCCAGATTCAGTCTCTATAACAGGTAAGTCAGATTAAACTGTGACCTTTCAGTGTCCTTTTGCAGTGTCCTTTTGCATAGGAGTGAAGACTTATCTTTGGCCCTTCTTGGAGCTTCTTTGTTCTTCCCCCTTGTATGTTGGAGCTCAGGATCTTCTCTTTCAGTACAGGAACCTACTGCCTCACCCTTTAAATGAAATAAAAAAAAAAAAAACCTTCCTTCCTGACTAACAGCAGGAACAGCACTAGCTGGGATTCAGGGATAACTATGGCTTGCTAACTAACAAAATAAAGAATAATTATATAACCTTAAATAGTTTCTCTGTTCTTGTACTGAGTTCCCTAACTAAGGAAGGGCACTCTTCATTGGATCTTGCAGTCACACAGAGTCACACAAAGTCACACAGCTCTTAGCATCTTTGCCTCTCCAAATTCATGGAATCCTCCACTCTAGTGCACCAGCATGTGAACACACATACTGCAAGCCCAACCTTAAGCTTGGAGACCAGTTTTCCTAGTGGCTTAACTGGGATTAATCCACTTGCATAAATCTGTCTTACACAACCTTGCATAGGGTCTCTCTACCACAGTCTTAATTGCAAAACTTTTAAATAGCACACAAACAAAAAAACAGTTTAGTTCTTTCTTTCTCTTGTTCAAATCACCTTCAGCACATTTCACCTGCATCCAGCCAGTGTTTCAGCACTAAACACTGGCAGAGAAATTCCCTTTCAGATACTTAAACAGTACACAAAAAAAACCCCATCAGTTTTAGAACTTTCTTTCTCTGCTCAAACCCAACACTTTTCACTTTCAACTCTCTTCACCTGTATTCAGGAATTTAAAGCTCACAGAAAAACTTACTTTCACGCACTTTTCTGCCTAGAAATCCAGTCATGCACTCAGAGCTCTCCCAAACACATCTTTACTCTCCAGTGTCTTCAGCCCTTCCTCCACTTCCTAGCAAGCTATTGCCAAGGGACACTGGGTCTCTGAATCACCAGCTGACCTCTGCTGGCCAATAAGGTGTCAGAACACAGGGTGTTTGCCTCATGGACATGACACTAATTAACATTTTTTCACAATCTCCATTTTGGAAAATAACTTTCCATAGGAAATAATAGAAAAGCTATACTTTCAGACAAAACCCCATAAAATTTCTATACAATCAGATCAAAACATCCCACAATCATTGGTGCCATCAAACTACAGACACAGTGTAATTTTTATATGTTTAAACACACATTTAAATACATTTACAGATTTTTCTCCAACACACAGAGCATTGGGGCAAGCCGCAGACAGTGCAGCTCCATGCAGGAAGTCCAGAACTACTTCTGGAGTCACAGCACTGACCACCAACAATCTCTGGGAGCCCAGGTAAAAATAAAAAAATAAATATAACCCACTGGGTTACATCAAGCAGATCCAAATTGCTTCACTCGATAAACGATACTTTCTCCTTTTGTGTCCTTAAGCAGGAAAACTTCAATCCATATTTACATTGTCCATAAGAAAATCCTCCACTGTATATGCGTGCAGGTCTTTTTCAGCCATCATCTACTATGTTACTATATGTTACTATGTATTCCAATCAGCAGGCCATATCAACTAAATACCACTGTTCTTCTCAACTGAAGACTCTACTGGTTTTAACTTTGTAGCGATGCACTTTCTTCATCAGCAAGACCCTACACGCATGTGTTTTGCTCCTTCGAGCATCTTCAGGGGTCAAATTCGGCTATCACAGGCTGTTGGGTACTCGAAAACCAGTCACTCACAGGGTCGTCACACAAGAGTGTCTGGAGTGAGTTTGAAGAGTGATTGGTTTATAAAGTGTTTTTTTATGATGATTTAATGGATAACAATGTAAATGTGTAAGTGCAATATTTGAATAAAGATTTATAATTAAAAAAAACGGTTGTTTTAGAATGTGCATGTATGCTAATTACAACTAAATGAAGATATTGGACCTATTTTGGAATATTTGAGATATATATATATATATATATATATTTGTTACATTTGTATCCCACATTTTCCCACCTATTTGTAGGCTCAATGTGGCTTACATAGTACCGGAGAGGCGTTTGCGGATTCCGGTGTGAACAAATACAAAGTGATGTTGTGGTAAGATAAAGTTCATGTGGCACAGCCACATTAGGGAATTGTACAATGGAAGAGTTGTGTCACGTCCATTACATTCTTTAGTTTTGTTGTGTTGCTGAGATCGGGCATTTAAGTTGGATCAGAAGGGTATGCCTTTTTGAACAGGTTGGTTTTTAGTGTTTTACGGAATTTTAGATGGTCATGTGTCATTTTCAAGGCTTTTGGTAATGCGTTCCACAGTTGTGTGCTTAAGTAGGAGAAGCTGGATGTGTAAGTTGATTTGTATTTAAGACCTTTGCAGCTTGGGTAGTGCAGATTCAGATAGGTTCGTGATGATTCGGATGTGTTTCTTGTTAGTAAGTCGATCAAGTCTCTCATATATCCCGGGGCTTCACCATAGATAATTTTGTGAACCATGGTGCAAATTTTGAAAGCAATGCGTTCTTTGATTGGGAGCCAGTGTAATTTTTCTTGGAGGGGTTTTGCGTTGTCAAATCGCGTTTTACCAAATATAAGTCTAGCTGCCGTGTTTTGAGCGGTCTGAAGTTTCTTTAAGATTTGTTCTTTGCATCCTGCATAGAGTCCATTGCAGTAGTCTGCATGGCTTAGGTTGTATCAGGTTGCGAAAAGTTTTCCTTGGAAAGAATTGTTTCACGCGTTTACGTTTCCACATTTTCTTTGTAGTGGATGTCACTTGGCTCTCTAGTGTTAGATTGTGGTCCAAAGTCACACCGAGGATTTTTAGGCTGTCTGAGATTGGGAGGGTGTGATCTGGGGTGTCGATACTTGTGGGGTTGCCCGTGTTGTGTTGGGATGAGAGGATGAGACAGTGTGTTTTTTCTTTATTGAGTTTTGGTTGAAATGCATTTGCACATGAGACCATGATGTTCAGGCTGAGCTTGATTTTGTTGGTAATTTCTGTTAGGTTAGTTTTGTATGGGATGTAAATTGTGACATCGTCAGCATAGATGAAAGGGTTAAGGCCTTGGTTGGATAAAGTCTTGGCTAGTGGGGTCATCATTAGGTTGAAGAGGATCGGTGATAGTGGTGATCCTTGTGGTACTCCACGATCTGCTTTCCACAGAGGTGATGTGTTTGAGTTTGATATTACTTGATATGTTCTTGTGGTTAGGAAACCCTTGATCCAGCTAATTATATTTCCACCAATCCTGAACTTGTCTAGTAGTCTTATCAGTATATTGTGGTTTACCATGTCGAATGCACTAGACATGTCGAATTGGAGGAGAAGGATGTTTTTGCCCATTGCTATTTCCTGCTTGAACTTGGCTAGGAGAGTGAGTAGTACTGTTTCAGTGCTATGGAGGGGGTGAAAACCAGACTGTGATTTGCGTAATATTGAGTATTTGTTTATATATTCTGTGAGTTGTTTGGATACCATGCTTTCCATCAGTTTGACTGCTAACGGGATAGATGCTACTGATCGGTAATTGGTGATTTCATTTGATTTTTTCTTGGTATCTTTTGGTATCGGGGTGAGTAGGATATTGCCATTTTCCTTAGGGAAGAGACCTTGCTGAAGCATGTAGTTTAGGTGAGATGTGAGGTCTGCTATGAAGCGGTCAGGAGCGGATTTAATTAGGTAGCTGGGACAGGTATCTAATTTGCAATGAGTATTGGACAACCTGATAATTTCCTGGGTGTCGCGTTCCTTACCTGCGACTCTGCTGGAGGGGGCGCTGGGCAGGAGAATCGGTTCAACGCTGGTCGTCGCCAGCGCTCCAGGGGCATTCTGTCGGTCGTCTGAGTGGCTCCGGCACTTCGTTTTGCTGCGGTGGTGGCTGGGGAATACCGGCCATGTTGGCAGTGCCGGCATCCCCAAAGAAAGGGATCTTTTGCGGGCGCGGAGCTCAAGAACACGAAGGACACTCCCCTCAATGCCCGGATTGGCCACTTGCCTCTGACGCCGCCTCCCTCTACTGGCCAGCCAATCCGGGGCTGTTTGGTCATTGATGATGTTGCTCCGCCTCCTACCAGCTGTTCCCTGCCTTCCTTATGGGGAGGGCTATTTAGGAGCAGCACGTTCTGACACTCGCTGCTTCGGCTTCTACTTGTAGACTCCTGGGCGCTTGTTTCTCTTGTGTTTGCTGCTTGTCCTAACTTGACCCTTTGCCTGGACCTGGACTGTGCTTTTGCTTGCCACCTGCCTTGGAACCTTTGCCTGGACCTGGACTGTGCTTTTCTTGCTGCCTGCCTTGGAACCTTTGCCTGGACCTGGACTGTGCTTTTGCTTGCCGCCTGCCTTTGAACCTTTGCCTGGACCTGGACTGTGCTTTTGCTTGCCTTTGAACCTTTGCCTGGACCTGGACTGTGCTTTTGCTTGCCGCCTGCCTTTGAACCTTTGCCTGGACCTGGACTGTGTTTTTGCTTGCCGCCTGCCTTAAGCCTTGGCCTGGAACTGGACGGTGTCTTTTGCCTGCTGCCTATCCTGAGTTCAGACCGGACCTCCGCCGGGGTTTCCTGCCCTGCTTCCTCAGGTAAGACCAGGATTGTTCGGCCGCTGAACGCTGTTTGGCCCAGGGGCTCACAGCAGTGGCTAACAGAAAGCCGAAGCCATGAACTCGCCGGATAAGCCCGATTTGTCTGATCTGGCTCAGGCTCTTCAACAACAGCAGGCTCAGCTTAATAGACTATCGGGTGTCCTCCAGGATGTGTGTTCACAGATGTCGTTTCTCCAGACCTAGCGATCCTCCCCCGCTGGACCTATTAGAACCACTCCTTCCCTTCCTACTTTTCGCCTGCCAGAGCCTCCCCAATTTGACGGGACCCCTTCTGCCTGCCGGGGTTTCCTGAACCAATGTCAAATGCTTTTTGACATGCAACCTGCTTCTTTTCCTATGGATAATCTGAAGATCACCTACATCATCTCTTTACTCTCCGGACCAGCTCTGGCATGGGCTTCACCACTATGAGAGCAACAGGATCCACTCCTTTTTGACCTGGGAGAGTTTCTATGTTGTTTTCGTATGGTATTTGATGTTCTGGGGTGGCCCTCCTCTGCACTCTGCGGGGAGATGGGTCGTTTATTTCACATTAATCCTTGATCACTGCTCCTCTGACCGCTCTGACCAGGAAGGGTGCTGATGTTCGGAATTGGTCTCCCGCTGCTCAGGAGGCCTTCTCTACTTTAAAGACGGCTTTTGTGTCTGCTCCTGTACTCCGTAGTCAGAATGTGGTGAAACCTTTTATTGTTGAAGTGGATGCGACTGCGTTTGGGACTGGAGCTGTATTGTCTCAGTATGCTCCTTCTGGCAAAAGGCATCCTTGTTTTTTTTTTCTCTAAGAAGTTTTCTCCTGCGGAGTGTAATTATACTATTGGGGACCGAGAATTACTAGCGCTGAAACTCGCCTTTCAAGAATGGCGATATCTTCTAGAGGGGGGCTGCACATCCAATTACAGTCATCACTGACCACGAGAACCTTCTCTATTTGCAGGATGCTAAATGACTAAATCCACGGCAGGCTCGATGGTCACTTTTTTTTGCTCGCTTTAACTTTCATTTGGTTTTCCAACCTACAGAGAAGAATGTACAGGTGGATGCGCTCTCTCGAGCCTTCAATGTGCCCAAAGAACCTGATGAGGTCTGTTCTATGCTCAATCTGGCTTGTATTCCTTCTATGGTGGTGGCTTCCACTTCCCTTAAAACCTCTGTTCCTGCCCGGTTCAGACGCAAGGTTCTTCAGTGGGGTCATTCCTCTGCTTTTGCTCGACATTTTCGTTTCCGGAAAACTTATCTTATCTCTCGTTATTTTTGGTGGCCTCAGATGGCTCAGGACATTCTGCAATTTGTCTCTACTTGTCCCACCTGTGCTCGCACCAAGTCTCCTTCCGGTAAACAATGGGGTCATCTTCAACCTTTGCCTGTGCCCCAGCACCCTTGGCAGGAGGTTTCCATGGACTTTATTACAGATCTTCCTCCCTCCAAGGGCAACACCATCATATGGGTAGTGGTGGATCGTTTTTCCCACATGGCACATTTTGTTCCTATGCGGGCCCTACCTTCTGCTGCTGTCTTGGCATCCCATTTTGTCCAGCATATTTTTCGCTTACATGGGTTGCCTCAACGCATCCTTAGTGACAGAGGGTCACAGTTCACTTCCAGATTTTGGAGATCGTTGTGCTCGGCGTTTGGAGTCTCCACACATTTTTCGTCACATGGTCTAATGTTTGGCAATTAAAAAATTCAATGCGAAGAAATGCAAAGTGATGCACTTAGGGAATAGAAATCCACGGAAGACGTATGTGTTAGGCGGGGAGAGTCTGATAGGTACGGATGGGGAGAGGGATCTTGGGGTGATAGTATCTGAAGATTTGAAGGCGACAAAACAATGTGACAAGGCGGTGACTGTAGCTAGAAGGTTGTTAGGGTGTATAGAGAGAGGTGTGACCAGCAGAAGAAAGGGGGTGTTGATGCCCCTGTATAAGTCGTTGGTGAGGCCCCACCTGGAGTATTGTGTTCAGTTTTGGAGGCCGTATCTTGCTAAGGATGTAAAAAGAATTGAAGCGGTGCAAAGAAAAGCTACGAGAATGGTATGGGATTTGAGTTACAAGACGTATGAGGAGAGACTTGCTGAACTAAACAGGCAGAGCAGGTGGGAGAAGAGGGGTTGGTGGTTGGGAGGCGAGGATAGTGGAGGGCAGACTTATACGGTCTGTGCCAGAGCCAGTGATGGGAGGCGGGACTGGTGGTTGGGAGGCGGGAAATACTGCTGGGCAGACTTGTACGGTCTGTGCCCTGAAAAAGGCAGGTACAAATCAAGGTAAGGTATACACATATGAGTTTATCTTGTTGGGCAGACTGGATGGACCATGCAGGTCTTTTTCTTCCGCCATCTACTATGTTACTATATGTATACTCTGGAGGAAAGGAGAAACAGGGGTGATATGATACAGATGTTCAAATATTTGAAAGGTATTAATCCGCAAATGAACCTTTTCTGGAGATGCGAAGGCGGTGGAACGAGAGGACATGAAATGAGATTGAAGGGGGGCAGACTCAGGAGTAATGTCAGGAAGTATTTTTTCACGGAGAGAGTAGTGGATGCTTGGAATGGCTTCCCACGTGAGGTGGTGGAAATGAAAACGGTAATGGAATTCAAACATGCATGGGATAAGCAGAAAGGAATCCTGTGCAGAAGGAATGGATCCTCAGGAGCTTAGTCTAGATTGGGTGGCAGAGCCGGTGGTGGGAGGCAGGGCTGGTGGTTGGGAGGCAGGGATAGTGCTGGGCAGACTTATACGGTCTGTGCCAGAGCCGGTGGTGGGAGACGGGACTGGTGGTTGGGAGGCGAGGATAGTGCTGTGCAGACTTATACGGTCTGTGCCAGAGCCAGTGGTGGGAGGCAGGGATAGTGCTGGGTAGACTTATACGGTCTGTGCCAGAGCCGGTGGTTGGGAGGCGGGGCTGGTGGTTGGGAGGCGGGGATAGTGCTGGGCAGACTTATACGGTCTGTGCCCTGAAGAGCACAGGTACAAATCAAAGTAGGTACAAATCAAAGAGCACAGGTACAAATCGGGAGATGGCCGGCGATCTTGGAAAAGCGGCGAAATCGGTATAATCGAAAGCTGCTTTTTTTGACAGCATCGCCGTTTTCCCGTCGCCTCGCCGGCGAAAGTTCAAAGGGGCGTGTCGGTGGTGAAGCGAAGGCGGGACATGGGCGGGTATGGGTGTGGCTACCAGATAGCCAGCTTTTGCAGATAATGGAAAAAAAATACGGCGTTAAGCAGTATTACGCCGGGTTTACTTGGTCCTTTTATTTTCACGACCAAGCCTCAAAAAGGTGCCCAAGCTGACCACATGACCACCAGAAGGAAGCAGAGATGACCTCCCTGTACTCCCCCAGTGGTCACTAACCCCCTCCCACCAAAAACCCCCCACTTTAAACACTTTTTTTTTTCCAGCCTGTATGCCAGCCTCAAATGCCGTACCCACCTCCATGACAGCAGAATGTGTTCTGTCCTCCGACAGCCTTTTCCTGCTTGTGATGTGGCTCTGGGGTGAGTGTGACACGTTTTCTGTTATTTGCACTGCAGAGTCACATCAGCAATGCATTGTGGTGGGTGTAGGTATTGGTAGTTGGTAGGCTCTACTCCCCTGGTGCTTTCCCCCTGCTTACTGGGTCAGAGTGTGTCCTGTTTTGTTTCCTGTTGTAGTCCATGCGGTAGTGGCCATTTTTGTAAGCCAATTTTAGTTCCCTTTCCTGTGTTACCCATGTTAGAGAACGTAGTTCTTATCTTGAATGGTGCTGAAAGAGGGCATTGTACACCATTGTGCCAGCTCTGACCTACTTAGTACCAGGGGACTCTTTGCCAGTGGGGCACAACCTCTGATCTGCAGTTAACTGTGAGTAAACGTGCTTATTCAAATAAAGGACTTTTTCAAAGAGATTAGTCTTCAGGTGTCAACTGGTGTGCCAAAGTTATACGCAGCAATAAGTCCTAGATGCTGTATGCAGGTCCCTGGAGCAGTTTTAGTGGGTGCAGTACATTTGTGGGTAGTGGGTTTTGGGGGGGGGATTGGGGGGCTCAGCTCCCAAAGAAAGGGAGCTATGCATGTGGGAGCTTTTCTGAAGTACACCGCAGTGACCCCTAGGGAGCCCGGTTGGTGTCCTGGCATGTCAGGGGGGCCAGTGCACTAAAAATGCTGGCTCCTCCCATGGCCAAATGCCTTGGATTTGGCCTGGGTTTGAGATGGCCGACATAACTTTCCATTATCGCTAAAAAACGAAGCCGCCCATCTCAAACCCCGGCCAAATCCACGGCATGACAGGTTCTCAGGTTCAGAGCCCGCGGGGCCGGGCTCTGGAGCAAACGTGAGCCCTCGGGCTGCTGACGAGGAGCAACAGCAGCAGGCAAAACCCACCAACCAACACTGGGCAAGCACACCGACACCGGCAGGGACTGCAGGCACCGCCCAGCGAGCCGGAACACACGGACTGGAACACTGGACTGGAATTCCCTGGACTGGAGGACACAGGACTGGAACCCCCCGGACTGGAACACTGGACTGGAATCCCCCGGACTGGAACACCGGACTAGAGCACACCGGACTGGTCCACACAGCTTCACCTGCACTTAGCTACTAAGCCCCCCCAGGAGTTGAGCTCCTGGGTTCGAGTAGCCGGCAGGACTTACTGGATACCGGATGACACAGGGACCAGGACTGGAAACAGAAGTACTCCTAAACCTAAACTGATCTAACGTGCTCCCAAGCCCTAAACCAGCAGGAGTGTTCCTAACAGTAAACTGACAAAAGGACTTCCTAAGCCCTATACTAAACAGGAGCTCCTAAGCCCTGCTCAAGAAAGGGACTTCCTAAGCCCTAAACTAACAGAGCAGGGAACTAAACACAAAGCTAACACAGGTGCTACTAAGCACTGCTCTAGCAAGCTAGATACAAAACTAACAAGGTGCTTCCTACAGCACCAAAACCCAAACAGCAAAGACTGCAATGCTCCCAATAGCACAAACATCAGGAGTACTTCTAACAGCAAAATCTGTAGTGTTCCTAACAACACCAAACCCTGAAGTACTTCTAACAGTAACAGAGCTTCCAAAGCCTTACACACAGCAATGCTTCCAAAACCAAGAGGGAAAAGCAGGGGAACCATAAGGGAAAAGCAGGAAAGCTAAACACACAGTCACCAGTGCACACTGCACTAACACTAACCTGGCCCTTAGCAAAAGCAAGCAGGGAAACTAGACACAAAGTCAGAAGTGCACACTGCACCACCCTACCTAAAGCAAACACCACTGTTGCAAAGGCCCTGAAGGAAACAACACCACTTCCTTATCAAGGCCTTCCCTGATGATGTCATACTCCCTAGACCTAGGCAAAAGCACATTGACCCAGAGAGGCCCAACCCACACCAATGCAACACCGTGAAGCACTTGAAGCCAGTACACCCAAAGAGAGGTAGAGCAACTCAGACCACACCCACAGCTGCAGTGAAGTGAGACAATTAGCCCCATGCTGGCAGCAGCCGGCACAGAGAGAGAGAGAGCTAGCTCAAACAGGACAGAAAAACAGAACAGAAGCCAGCTAAAAAGCTGACCCCCAGGCAAAAGGTAAGGTTGAGAGGGGTTCTGACCACGATCATAACACGGCATTTGGCTGGCCGGAACCGTATTATCGAAACAAAAGATGGCCGGCCTTCTTTTTCGAAAATACGGGTCTGGCCAGCTGTTTGCGGCACCACAAAAATACATCGCCGGCCATGTATTTTGCCAGCGCCGTTCGATTATTCCCCTCTATGTAAGCCTATCATCCCCAGACTAATGGCATAGCGGAGCGGACTAACCAAACCCTTAAGACCTTTCTTCAGGCCTTTACTAACACCCGTCAGGATGATTGGGCGGATCTCCTGCCGTGGGTCGAGTTCGCCTACAACAACAGTTTTCATTCTGCTTTCCAAACTTTGCCCTTTTTTACTGTTTTGGGTGTCATCCATGCCTTCCTCCACCGATTCCTTTGGATCATGTTCCTTCACTGATTCATCCGACTCTTACCACTATTCAGGACATGTGGAGGGCTGTTCAATGTCATTTGCGGCAGGCTGCTGCAAGGTACAAACGGTTTGCTGACCGACATCGCTGGCCCGCTCCTGTTTTCCATCCTGGACAAAAGGTTTGGCTCAGCACCAAATACCTGAAACTTCGCCTTCCCTCCCTGAAGTTTGCTCCTCGTTTTATCGGTCCATTTGCGGTTCAAACCAGAGTGGGGACGGTGGGCTATCGCCTTCACATGCTCAATGCCTGGTAACCTTCACATGCACAATGCCTTCCACGTCTCTCAGCTCAAACCTTTCCTGGCCTCCCGGTGGCATCCTGAACCGAAGAGGATCATTGTTCCTGACTCTGAGCCTGACCCCGAGTTTGAGGTGCAAGAGATTCTAGATTCCAGACTCCAAAGGGGTAGGCTTTTTTACTTGATTTCCTGGAAAAACTTTGGTCCTGAGGATAATTCATGGGAGCCGGCTGGTATTGTCCACGCACCTGACTTAGTACAGGAGTTTCACTCTCGCTGCCCTTTAAAATCTGGGCCTAGACAGAGGAGGGGTCTTCCGGGGGGGGGGGTACCGTTGCGTTCCTCACTTGTTACTCTGTTGGAGGGGGCGCTGGGCAGAATCAGTTTGACGCTGGTCGTCACCAGCACTCCAGGGGCATTCTGTCGGCCGTCTGGGCGCCTCCGGCACTTTGTTTTGCTGCGGTGGTGGCTGGGGAACGCCGGCCATGTTGGCAGTGCCAGCGTCCCTGAAGAAAGGGATCTTTTCCGGGCACGGAACCCAAGAACACAGAGGACACTCTCCTCGATGCCCGGATTGGCCACTCGCGGCTGATGCCGCCTTCCTCTACTGGCCGGCCAATCCAGGGCTGTTTGGTCATTGACGATGTTGCTCCGCCTCCTACCAGCTGTTCCCTGCCTTCCTGATGGGGAGGGCTATTTAGGAGCAGCACGTTGTGACACTCGCTGCTTTGGCTTCTACTTGTAGACTCCTGGGCGCTTGTTTCTCTTGTGTTTGCTGCTTGTCCTAATTTGACCCTTTGCCTGGACCTGGACTGTGCTTTTGCTTGCCGCCTGCCTTGGAACCTTTGCCGGGACCTGGACTGTGCTTTTGCTTGCCACCTGCCTTGGAACCTTTGCCTGGACCTGGACTGTGTTTTTGCTTGCCGCCTGCCTTTGAACCTTTGCCTGGACCTTGACTGTGCTTTTGCTTGCCGCCTGCCTTTGAACCTTTGCCTGGACCTGGACTGTGCTTTTGCTTGCCGCCTGTCTTTGAACCTTTGCCTGGACCTTGACTGTGTTTTTGCTTGCCGCCTGCCTTAAGCCTTGGCCTGGAACTGGACGGTGTCTTTTGCCTGCTGCCTATCCTGAGTTCAGACCGGATGTGTAATACAGTGTGTGCTCTTTTCATGGCAGTTGGAAGACCTCAAAAAGAAGGGGAGGAGCTGCAGCAGCGAGAACAACCCATAAGAACAAAAGAGTAGCCATACTGGGTCAGACCATTGGCCCATCCAGCCCAGTATCCTGTTTTCCAAACTGTAGCCAAGCCAGGTCACAAGTACCTGGCAGAAACCCAAATCATAGCAACACTCCATACTACAAATCCCAGGGCAAGCAGTTGCTTCTCATGTCTGTCTCAATAGCAGACTACGGATTTTTCCTCCAGGAATTTGTCCAAACCTTTTTTAAACCTAGATACACTAACTGCTGTTACCACATCCTCCGGCAAAGAGTTCCAGAGCTTAACTATTCGTTGAGTGAAAAAATATTTCCTCCTATTAACGTTTTAAAAGTATTTCCATGTAACTTCCTTGAGTGTCCCATAGTCTTTCTACTTTTGGAATAAGTAAAAAATTTGATTTACATCTACTCGTTCTACATCTCAGGATTTTATAGACCTCAATCATATCTCCCCTTATCTGTCTCTTTTCCAAACTGAAGATCCCTAACCTCTTTAGCCTTTCCTCATACGAGAGGAGTTCCATCCCCTTTAACTGTCACTGCTTTGGCCGTGCCCCTGCAACTGAAGGGGTGGAACGCCGGATACTACTCGAATACTATGAATACTACTGACTACCAGAACAACCTCATGTTTTGTGCCTACTGATGGACTTATACTTATGGACTCTAACTCTGCTTTTGGCCTTTTAGCCATACTTTATTAATGCACTGGACCTTTTGTGCCTTACATATAATGAGCCTAGACTAAGACCAAAACCTGTGCAGTTTAGACTTTTACTAGTAGTATGTATTTGTTAACCAGCAGCTAGATAACAAATTGTAGTAGTCAGCAATTTAGGGCAGCTGGCTCTGCCAGCGCAGTCTCGTGATCCCTGCATAGAGGCTGTATTGTGTAAATGTGCTGGAACACTGAAATCAGTTACTGTTTTGCTGCAGTTTATACTAGAAGTTAGATTTTGCAGAAACCAGCTGGAACTTGTGCTGCTTATCAGTATATTGCCTTATATGGTATATGCAATGCCAAATAACTGTGGATAGACTAGAGACCAGTGTTGGAAATAGAGGGTTGTGTGCAAAGCCAAAGATAAGTTTCGTTTCCTGGGTTCTGTGTAAGATCCTCTGTCTGTAACTGCGCATGACTACTGATAAGAGTGTATAAGAACGAGTGTCAGGTGACGCTCAGGGAGCAGTATCCTGAGATTACTCAGTACTGTTCAATTGCTAGCAATAAAAGCTGTCCTGCCTTTGGAACCAAATTTGTCTTTTGTTTTCTGATTTTCGGACCCGTTTCATTGGCGACCACGAAGGGACAACAAAAGGGAAATGGATTATATTCTTTCCCCTCCCCCACTGCAGCCGGGTCGGCTCATTGACCCCCTCCCGAGAAGGTGATAAGTGGCCACCGCTGATTTCAGTGTTCACCTCCCGGCAGAGGGCCGATTGATTCCGGCTGGCTGGCAGTGGGGCTGTGAGGTTCCGGCAAGACACCTTTTTCTTTTTTCCTCTCTGGAGAGGAGCGTACGACGGCGCAGCCTGCGACCCCGGCGGACAGGCGAGTATACTCTACGTAGTGACCGGCCCAGTAAGGACCGAAGAAGAGGCGTGATCACCCTCTTTAGCCAGTGACTAATACGGACTATTGGTATACGACTAGGTCCCGAAACTCACTAGGCTCCGACGACGAAACCGAGCAGCGAACGGGAGGGTTTCTTGTGGCGTATGAAAATGTAGACTCAGGCTTCTCTGAACTGCAGATTCCATGACCTTGTGTACACGAGCTGCATGAGCTGTAGAATGGAATGTGTTTAGATAACGTGCTTGAGAACCAGATGAACTGTTCAGCAGCTGAGGAGTGCAGGTTTTTTGTTGTCTTAGGCTGCTATAGAGTAAAAGCAGTCCGGGGTTTGGGACCCACTCATAAGACCACAGCCGGTGGTGGGAGTGGGCTCGAGGAAATAATTACTCCGGGTGCATGTTAACAGAGTGATATGAGCCTTTGAACTTAACTGTTGCATCATGTTAGAAGTTATTATAAGATACTAGGAAAAAAAAAAAAATGCCCGTTTCTGAGTGCAATGAAACGGACGCTAGCAAGGGGCCCCCTCCCTCCGTCCCTCGGAGCTACTTGCGTTACTTGTTCGGGGTTCGCGTTTGCCTCGCATTTCGGCCCTCGAGTGTTATAGCTCCGCCCTCGACGTCATGACGTTTTGACGTGTTGTTTTTTTCATAGAGAGATAAGATTTTGTTTCTCTGAAACAGGAGAACTATGTATTCTATAGCAGACGGTGCAAGCTTTGTATATGCAGCACCAGGATTTCGTTGCTGGGGATAATGTTGTTTATCTTTCTTGAATCTGGTTGTTAAAAAGGGTATGACAATTCATGCTTTTCTTTAAGTCTTATGGGTATAGTATTACGGAGGTTAAATATAAAGCCTCCCTTCAGGAATGCAGCCTTGATGTTCCTCCAGCTGTTTTTGTCACGCTATGTTAACTTTCAACTTTGTGATTTACTGAAAGGTGCATGATGGCATTTTCAGCTCCATGCTGCACTTGGGTTCAAAGCACGGTGCATCTGTTGTAATTTACTGTGAGATTTATGGTATCGTGTTCATTTACTGACCATAGTCCCTAAAGAATGTAAAGAAAACCACAGAAGGTATCCCACACCCCAAAAGCTAAAACATTGGATTTTAAAACTCAGATTTGTAGCTTATGTCAAAGTTACCGAGAGAGCTTGTTGCAGCTTGTTTCCTCCCCACTTCTGCACAGATACATTCAGTTTAAACAAACCCTGCATATCAGCTGCCTGTAGCCATGAGCAGTTGCCTTTTATGCAAACCTTATGAGTCTCGTAGGCAGTGCAAATCACAGCTGCTTAATTGTATTGCACTAAATTTGTTTTCCTCCACTGCAGAGGAGGGATGCAAATTCCTAAGTTATTCATGAGACTTGCAGACTATTTCTTGCCTATGCTCTGTACATACCTCAGTAGGATTTGTACAATAAATGTTTGTCTGGTGAAATATCCCACGTGTATGTTCTGTACCCCAGGTAATTGAGATTTCAGAGAGATAAGGTTTCATGTGGATTTTCAGTGTTCAGTTGTTTGCTTATGACGTCACTCTTCTTTCTTTTATTGATGACTTGCTCCCTCTGCTGATCTTTGTGTGTATTACATGCACAAGTTGCTTTGGGAAAGAAAGAAAGGAAAAAAAAAAAAAAAAAAAAAAGAAGACAGTCCCTGCCCAGAGGAGCTTGCGGTCTAGACTAGGGCAGACAGACAAGACTCACAATTACAGACTTTTGTTTTAATAATGTGATTTATGCAAGGAACCGTTTGTCTACTAACCTACTTAATGTGTTTAATTCATCATGCTTGTGATAAATATATCTGTGTTACTTTACCTTGGGCAATTGTGACTCCAGAGATCTTGCCCCCTCCAGGGTAAAGGAATTTAGCTGAATGTTCAGATTAAGAAGTTGTTAATGTACCTTGAATGAGAATGCTTTGTGCTGCTATAGAACATTTCTAGGCACCTGCCTACGTGCTGACATTATCCTTGTTCTAACTTTTCTCCATAAATCATATGTCTCATGATTTTAGCTGGACGCTTAAACCAGGTTGTCCAGAGAGGTGAGGTGTACCATGAATCACATTGTGAAGAAGATGGAAGCAGGTTCCCAGTCATTGAAAGGTTACTGAGATGTTTGAAGCTTGTAAAAGATATACTGCCAATGTGCAAGTTGTGTGAATAGTGTGAATAACCACATGGCAGGAGTACATGATTATGTGCTATGAAAGTACACTTGTAAGTTCGATAGAAGGGTTGTGGAAGTGGATATATGTGGAAGTGTTTCAACAGGACTATACTGTTTGGGGATAGGCCACAGAATAGCAATTCATTTTATTCTGTATTACCTATCAAAAGAAGCATGAAATTTGAGTATAGAAGTAAGCTAATGGCATTTTGTTAAGGGTTTGACCAGATATTGAGTGAATTATTATCATTTATGCCCTGAGGCCTACATAGAGGCCCTGTATCGTTTGGAGTCCTCTTTCTTGTTTTTCAGGTTCATCAAATTGTCCTCTCACCTTAGTTGGCAGGCAGGACGTGACATCATTTGACTGTGATCACTGATGGCACCAGTCTGTGTTAAGGCCTGCTGTCCACCATTCCTGAAACAGACTTGGCCACCGCATTCTCCTCTGTTCTCAGGGTTGTTGCCTATTACTGCAATGAACTTTCTAGAATTGTAACCTTTATATCCCAAAACAACTCTGTTAATGTTGCACCAATGCTGGAAGGGGATTTTGGTTGAACTCATTTTGTTAGATAGACTGCTAAACTCTAGGCCAGCATTTAAACTGGTGGTCCATATAGGAATATTGCTATACATTCTCAATTGTAATGATTTCTTTTTGCTTACTTGGTATAGGCATCATCACTAACGCCTCTGAAGCCACTGATTGTTTCCTGTATGATATTGTTTCAAGATCGCATGTATTGTCTCATGTTGCAAACACAAGATCCTAAAGTTCATCCAGTCCCACACACACAGTATACCCTATGCAGCTCGACATAGCAACCCGCCAGAGATCTGATGATGTGCCAGATCAAATATGGACCGGTTGTCCAGTACGTTGGTGACCTGTTGATTGTGTAGTGTTCGCCTGAAGGTTCTTGACAGCGGGCTGCAAATGCCCCTGAAATCTGTCACCTGCTTGAAGCTGTGTGGAAGCCAAGAAAAGTCGCTGTGATGCACTGTAGGGCCCACACAGGGAAGACAGATTCCATAGCCCGGGGCAACCGACGTGCGGACGAGGCAGCCAAGAAAGCCTGTCAAGAACCCTACCCTCCTGAACCTGCTCCTCATCCATCTCCCTGAAGAAACCCCCGCATTTACAGAAACTCCCCCAACAGGGAGTCTTGAAATTTACCAGAAGTCAGGAACCCCCGAGTACAGGCCCGTCCAAGACTTAAGGAAGGTCAACAACCAGGTGGCCGACATAGTTGCTCTCGTACCGAACCCTTACTCCATTTTAGCCCAAGTGCCAGCCCAGACCAAGTGGTACAGTGTCATTGATCTGAAGGACGCCTTCTTCTCCATCCCCCTCGCCGCCGACAGCCAGAAATTGTTTGCCTTCACGTGGGAAGACTTACAGACTGGTAATAAGCAGCAGTTTACCTGGACACGACTCCCCCAGGGATTCAAGAACTCCCCCACCCTCTTCGGCGACCAACTCGCTCAGGACCTGAAGACGTATCAGGACGAGTATGGGCCGGTCGTTCAATACGTGGACGACCTGTTGGTGGCCCGTGAAACGTTCACCGAATGTGCTGAAGCTACCCTCTACCTCTTGAAGACCCTGGAAGCCCAGGGGTACCGAGCCAGCCAGAAAAAGGCCCAGATATGCGACATCGAAGTCGAGTATCTGGGGTTTCGCCTCCGAGAAAGAACCCGGAGTCTCGGTACCCCCTCGAACCCAAGCTATCCGCAACCAACCCACTCCTGCAAATAAGAAGGAACTGCGGGCACTCCTCGGAGCCGCTGGATATTGCCGCATTTGGATCATCAATTTTGCTATCCTGACCCACAGTTTGTATGCCAAACTGAAGGGGCCTGAACTCGAGGGCCAAGATCTCCGGTGGGAGAAAAGCGAACTGAAAGCCCTTCAGGACCTTAAGGATGCCCTTGCGGCCCCACCAGCGCTCGGACTGCCAGATGTGACTAAGCCGTTCCACTTGTTCATCGACGAAAAGAAGGGATTGGCATTTGGAGTCCTCACCCAACTGGTCGGCACCTGGCAACGCCCTGTAGCATACCTCTCCAAGGGCATGGACAACGTGGCAAGAGGATGGCCGATGGCGAAAGAAGTCACTTCCTTATTGATCCATCACCTCCTGCTGAGATACGGCCTTCCCAGACAGATAAACTCCGACAACGGTCCTGCATTCGCCAGCGAAGTAACACAACAACTCAGTACAAGGCTGGGTCTCGATTGGAAATTACATTGTGCATGGAGACCCCAGAGCAGTGGAATAGTGGAGAGAGCTAACCGATCCCTCTTTAACCAACTGGCTACCGACCTCTGGGAGCCTCAAGAGTATCCTCGTCATGGGTGGCCTGTTCTTGGTGTCCTGCTTATTAATACCTTTGTCTCTTCCCTTAGTTTTCAGGTGTCTCCGCTCCACCATGGAAAGCATCGCTGACCGCCGTGCTGCTGCCCAACTTATGGCTCTCCAGATGTACTCCCCCATTCCCCAGTCTGATGAAGCTGACGATGAAGCACCTTGTGGCTGACGTGCACCACCTCCTGAGTCACTTAAGGGGCCATTACCCTTGTGTCAGTATAAGACCGGATACAAAGGGGGGGGGATTCCACTAGGGGCCCTCCGTCTCAACCCCGGCGAAGCAACCAACGGCTGCGCAAGGGCTTAGGGCTCGCTTTTTGCCTCCCTGCTAATGCTTCTTGTCTCTCTCTTCCCTTTCAGGGCTTCTGGAGATGATACTCTCCATCAGATGGATGTTCAAGTATCAAAAGGGGGGAATGAAGGGGTGGAACGCCGGATACTACTCGAATACTATGAATACTACTGACTACCAGAACAACCTCATGTTTTGTGCCTACTGATGGACTTATACTTATGGACTCTAACTCTGCTTTTGGCCTTTTAGCCATAC